>NW_027138300.1:0-309583 GCF_035084215.1 Heptranchias perlo
TGATCTCTGTCTCTCCTGCCAGTGTTACTCTCTCTCTCTCCCCCCAGTTTTTCTCTCTCTCCCCCCGAGTGTTTCTCTCTCTCCCCCAGTGTTTCTCTCTCTCTCCCCGCAGTTTTTCTCTCTCTCTCCCCCCAGTGTTTCTCTCTCTCTCCCCCCATTTTTTCTCTCTCTCTCTCCCTATTGTTTCTCTCTCTCTCCCCCCAGTGTTTCTCTCTCTCTCTCTCCCCAGTGTTTTTTTCTCTCTCTCTCCCCTCCCCCCCACCCCGCGTTTCTCTCTATTCCCCCAGTGTGTCTCTCTCTCTCTCACTCTCTCTCCCGCCAGGTTTTCTCTTTCTCTCTCTCCCCACAGTGTTTCTCTCTCTCTCCCCCCAGTGTTTTTCTCTCGCTCTATTCCGACCCCCCCGTGTTTCTCTCTCTCCCCCCAGTGTTTCTCTCTCTCTCTCTCCTGCCAGGTTTTCTCTTTCTCTCTCTCCACCCAGTGATTCTCTTTCTCACCCCAAGTGTTTCTCTCTCTGTGTCTCCCCCCGGGTGTTTCTCTCTCTCTCTCTCTCCCCAGTGTTTATCTCTCTCTCCCTCCAGCGTTTATCTCTCTCTCCACCCCAGTGTATCACTCTCTCTCATTCTCTCCCCCCAGTGTTTCTCTCTCTCCTCTCTCTCCCTCTCCCCCCCAGTGTTTTTCTCACTCTCTCTCTCCACAGTTTCTCTCTCTCTCTCCCCAGTGTCTCTCTCTCTCTCTCCCCAACAGTGTTTCTCTCTCTCCCCCAATGTTTCTCTCTCTCTCTCCCCAGTGTTTCTCTCTCTCTCTCACCCCAGTGATTCTCTCTCTCTGTCCCCCAAGTGATTCTCTCTCTCTCTCCCCCCAGTGTTTCTCTCTCGCCCCCCAGTGTTTCTCTCTCTCTCTCCCCAGTGTTTCTCTCTCTCTCCCCCCAGTGTTTCTCTCTCTCTCTCCCCCCAGTGTTTCTCTCTCCCTCTCTCCCACCAGTGTTTCTCTCTCTCTCTCTCCCCGTGTTTCTCTCTCTCTCTTCCCCCAGTCTTTCTCTCTCTCCCCCCCCGCCCCCAATGTGTGTGTGTCTCTCTCTCTCCCCGCAGTGTTTCTCTCTCTCTGGACGAGTGTTTCTCTCTCATCCCCACAGTGTTTCTCTCTCTTCACCCCAGTGTTTCTCTATCTTCCCCCAGTGTTTCTGTCTCTCCCGCCAGTGTTACTCTCTCTCTCGCCCCCCAGTTTTCTCTCTCACCCCCTATTGTTTCTCTCTCTCTCCCCAGTGTTTCTCTCTCTCTCTCTCCCAAGTGTTTTTCTCTCTCTCTCTCCCCTCCCCCCCCCCCGTGTTTCTCTCTATCCCCCCAGTGTGTGTCTCTCTCTCTCACTCTCTCTCCCGCCAGGTTTTCTCTTTCTCTCTCTCTCTCCCCAGTGTTTCTCTTTCTCTCCCCCAGTGTTTCTCTCTCTCTCCCCGCAGTGTTTTTCTCTCTCTCGCTCCTGCCAGGTTTTCTCTTTCTCTCTCTCCACCCAGTGATTCTCTTTCTCACCCCCAGTGTTTCTCTCTCTGTGTCTCCCCCCGTGTGTTTCTCTCTCTGTCTCTCTCTCCCCAGTGTTTATCTCTCTCTCCACCCCAGTGTTTCACTCTCTCTCATTCTCTCCCCCCAGTGTTACTCTCTCTCCTCTCTCTTTCTCTCCCCCCAGTGTTTTTCTCACTCTCTCTCTCCCCAGTTTCTCTCTCTCTCTCCCCAGTGTCTCTCTCTCTACCCCCCCCCCCAACAGTGTTTCTCTCTCTCCCCCAGTGTTTCTCTCTCTCTCTCCCCAGTGTTTCTCTCTCTCTCTCACCCCAGTGATTCTCTATCTCTCTCCCCCCAGTGATTCTCTCTCTCTCTCCCCACAGTGTTTCTCTCTCTCTCTCCCCCCAGTGTTTCTCTCTCTCTCCCCCCAGTGTTTCTCACTCTCCCCCCAGTGTTTCTCTCTCTCTCTCCCCAGTGTTTCTCTCTCTCCCCCCACTGTTTCTCTCTCTCTCTCCCCCCAGTTTTTCTCTCTCTCTCTCTCCCACCAGTGTTTCTCTCTCTCTCTCCCCCCAGTGTTTCTCTCTCTCTCTTCCCCCAGTGTTTCTCTCTCTCTCCCCCCCCCATGTGTTTCTCTCTATCTCTCCCCCCAATGTTTCTCTTTCTCTCCCCCAGTGTTTCTCTCTCTCTCCCCGCAGTGTTTTTCTCTCTCTCTCTCCTCCCAGGTTTTCTCTTTCTCTCTCTCCACCCAGTGATTCTCTTTCTCACCCCCAGTGTTTCTCTCTCTGTGTCTCCCCCCGTGTGTTTCTCTCTCTGTCTCTCTCTCCCCACTGTTTATCTCTCTCTCCACCCCAGTGTTTCACTCTCTCTCATTCTCTCCCCCCAGTGTTACTCTCTCTCCTCTCTCTTTCTCTCCCCCCAGTGTTTTTCTCACTCTCTCTCTCCCCAGTTTCTCTCTCTCTCTCCCCAGTGTCTCTCTCTCTCCACCCCCCCACAGTGTTTCTCTCTCTCCCCCAGTGTTTCTCTCTCTCTCTCCCCAGTGTTTCTCTCTCTCTCTCTCCCCTCAGTGTTTCTCTCTCTCTCCACCCCCCCACAGTGTTTCTCTCTCTCCCCCAGTGTTTCTCTCTCTCTCTCACCCCAGTGATTCTCTCTCTCTCTCTCCCCTCAGTGTTTCTCTCTCGCCCCCCAGTGTTTCTCTCTCTCTCTCCCCAGTGTTTCTCTTTCTCTCCCCCCAGTGTTTCTCTCTCTCTCTCCCCAGTGTTTCTCTCTCTCTCTCCCCGTGTTTCTCTCTCTCTCTCTCCCCGTGTTTCTCTCTCTCCCCCCCCCCCCCCCAATGTGTGTGTCTCTCTCTCTCTCCCCGCAGTGTTTCTCTCTCTCTGGACGAGTGTTTCTCTCTCTTCCCAACAGTGTTTCTCTCTCTTCACCCCAGTGTTTCTCTATCTTCCCCCAGTGTTTCTGTCTCTCCCGCCAGTGTTACTCTCTCTCTCGCCCCCCAGTTTTCTCTCTCACCCCCCAGTGTTTCTCTCTCTCCCCCAGTATTTCTCTCTCTCTCCCCGCAGTTTTTCTCTCTCATTCCCCCAAGTGTTTCTCTCTCTCTCCCCCCATTTTTTCTCTCTCTCCCCCTATTGTTTCTCTCTCTCTCCCCAGTGTTTATCTCTCTCTCCACCCCAGTGTTTCACTCTCTCTCATTCTCTCCCCCCAGTGTTACTCTCTCTCCTCTCTCTTTCTCTCCCCCCAGTGTTTTTCTCACTCTCTCTCTCCCCAGTTTCTCTCTCTCTCTCCCCAGTGTCTCTCTCTCCCCCACCCACAGTGTTTCTCTCTCTCCCCCAGTGTTTCTCTCTCTCTCTCTCCCCAGTGTTTCTCTCTCTCTCACCCCAGTGATTCTCTCTCTCTCCCCTCAGTGATTCTCTCTCTCTCTCCCCACAGTGTTTCTCTCTCTCTCTCCCCCCAGTGTTTCTCTCTCTCTCTCCCACCAGTGTTTCTCTCTCTCTCTCCCCCCAGTGTTTCTCTCTCTCTCTTTCCCCAGTGTTTCTCTCTCTCCCCCAATGTTTCTCTCTCTCTCTCCCCAGTGTTTCTCTCTCTCTCTCACCCCAGTGATTCTCTCTCTCTCTCCCCCCAGTGTTTCTCTCTCGCCCCCCAGTGTTTCTCTCTCTCTCTCCCCAGTGTTTCTCTCTCTCTCCCCCCAGTGTTTCTCTCTCTCTCTCCCCCCAGTGTTTCTCTCTCCCTCTCTCCCACCAGTGTTTCTCTCTCTCTCTCTCCCAGTGTTTCTCTCTCTCCACCCCCCCCCCCCCCCCCCCAATGTGTGTGTGTCTCTCTCTCTCTCTCCCCGCAGTGTTTCTCTCTCTCTGGACGAGTGTTTCTCTCTCTTCCCCACAGTGTTTCTCTCTCTTCACCCCAGTGTGTCTCTATCTTCCCCCAGTGTTTCTGTCTCTCCCGCCAGTGTTACTCTCTCTCTCGCCCCCCAGTTAACTCTCTCACCCCCCAGTGTTTCTCTCTCTCCCCCAGTATTTCTCTCTCTCTCCCCGCAGTTTTTCTCTCTCTCTCCCCCCAGTGTTTCTCTCTCTCTCCCCCCATTTTTTCTCTCTCTCTCCCCCTATTGTTTCTCTCTCTCTCCCCAGTGTTTATCTCTCTCTCCCCCCAGTGTTTATCTCTCCCCCCAGTGTTTATCTCTCCCCCCCAGTGTTTATCTCTCCCCCCAGTGTTTATCTCTCCTCCCCCAGTGTTTATCTCTCTCTCCATCCAGTGTTTCTCTCTCTCTCTCTCCCCCCCAGTCTCTCTCTCTCTCTCTCCCCGCAGTGTTTCTCTCTCTTCCGACGAGTGTTTCTCTCTCTTCCCCCCAGTGTTTCTCTCTCTTCACCCCAGTGTTTCTCTATCTTCCCCCAGTGTTTCTGTCTCTTCCCTCCAGTGTCTCTCTCTCTTCCCCCAGTGTTTCTCCCTATTCCCCCCAGTGTTTCTCTCTCTACCCCCAGTGTTTCTCTCTCTTCTCCCCAGTTTCTCCCTCTCACAATCTCCCCAGTGTTTCTCTCTCTCTGTGTCTCTCCCCCCAGTGTTCCTCTGGATCTCTGTCTCTCCTGCCAGTGTTACTCTCTCTCTCTCTCCCCAGTTTTTCTCTCTCTCCCCCCGAGTGTTTCTCTCTCTCCCCGCAGTTTTTCTCTCTCTCTCCCCCCAGTGTTTCTCTCTCTCTCCCCCCATTTTTTCTCTCTCTCTCCCCCTATTGTTTCTCTCTCTCTCCCCAGTGTTTATCTCTCTCTCCCCCCAGTGTTTCTCTCTCCCTCTCTCCCACCAGTGTTTCTCTCTCTCTCTCTCCCCGTGTTTCTCTCTCTCTCTTCCCCCAGTGTTTCTCTCTCTCCACCCCCCCCCCCCCCCAATGTGTGTGTGTGTCTCTCTCTCTCTCCCCGCAGTGTTTCTCTCTCTCTGGACGAGTGTTTCTCTCTGTTCCCCACAGTGTTTCTCTCTCTTCACCCCAGTGTGTCTCTATCTTCCCCCAGTGTTTCTGTCTCTCCCGCCAGTGTTACTCTCTCTCTCGCCCCCCAGTTAACTCTCTCACCCCCCAGTGTTTCTCTCTCTCCCCCAGTATTTCTCTCTCTCTCCCCGCAGTTTTTCTCTCTCTCTCCCCCCAGTGTTTCTCTCTCTCTCCCCCCATTTTTTCTCTCTCTCTCCCCCTATTGTTTCTATCTCTCTCCCCAGTGTTTATCTCTCTCTCCCCCCAGTGTTTATCTCTCCCCCCAGTGTTTATCTCTCCCCCCCAGTGTTTATCTCTCCCCCCAGTGTTTATCTCTCCTCCCCCAGTGTTTATCTCTCTCTCCATCCAGTGTTTCTCTCTCTCTCTCTCTCCCCCCCAGTCTCTCTCTCTCTCTCTCTCTCTCCCCGCAGTGTTTCTCTCTCTTCCGACGAGTGTTTCTCTCTCTTCCCCCCAGTGTTTCTCTCTCTTCACCCCAGTGTTTCACTATCTTCCCCCAGTGTTTCTGTTTCTTCCCTCCAGTTTCTCTCTCTCTTCCCCCCAGTGTTTCTCTCTATTCCCCCCAGTGTTTCCCTCTCTACCCCCAGTGTTTCTCTCTCTTCTCCCCAGTTTCTCCCTCTCACAATCTCCCCAGTGTTTCTCTCTCTCTCTGTCTCTCCCCCCAGTGTTCCTCTGGATCTCTGTCTCTCCTGCCAGTGTTACTCTCTCTCTCTCCCCCCAGTTTTTCTCTCTCTCCCCCCGAGTGTTTCTCTCTCTCCCCCAGTATTTCTCTCTCTCTCCCCGCAGTTTTTCTCTCTCTCTCCCCCCAGTGTTTCTCTCTCTCTCCCCCCATTTTTTCTCTCTCTCTCCCCCTATTGTTTCTCTCTCTCTCCCCAGTGTTTATCTCTCTCTCCCCCCAGTGTTTATCTCTCCCCCCAGTGTTTATCTCTCCCCCCCAGTGTTTATCTCTCCCCCCAGTGTTTATCTCTCCTCCCCCAGTGTTTATCTCTCTCTCCATCCAGTGTTTCTCTCTCTCTCTCTCTCCCCCCAGTCTCTCTCTCTCTCTCTTTCTCTCCCCGCAGTGTTTCTCTCTCTTCCGACGAGTGTTTCTCTCTCTTCCCCCCAGTGTTTCTCTCTCTTCACCCCAGTGTTTCTCTATCTTCCCCCAGTGTTTCTGTCTCTTCCCTCCAGTGTCTCTCTCTCTTCCCCCCAGTGTTTCTCTCTATTCCCCCCAGTGTTTCTCTCTCTACCCCCAGTGTTTCTCTCTCTTCTCCCCAGTTTCTCCCTCTCACAATCTCCCCAGTGTTTCTCTCTCTCTCTGTCTCTCCCCCCAGTGTTCCTCTGGATCTCTGTCTCTCCTGCCAGTGTTACTCTCTCTCTCTCCCCCCAGTTTTTCTCTCTCTCCCCCCGAGTGTTTCTCTCTCTCCCCCAGTGTTTCTCTCTCTCTCCCCGCAGTTTTTCTCTCTCTCTCCCCCCAGTGTTTCTCTCTCTCTCCCCCCATTTTTTCTCTCTCTCTCCCCCTATTGTTTCTCTCACTCTCCCCCCAGTGTTTCTCTCTCTCTCTCTCCCCAGTGTTTCTTTCTCTCTCTCTCCCCTCCCCCCCCCCCCCGCGTTTCTCTCTATTCCCCCAGTGTGTCTCTCTCTCTCTCACTCTCTCTACCGCCAGGTTTTCTCTTTCTCTCTCTCCCCACAGTGTTTCTCTCTCTCTCCCCCCCGTGTTTCTCTCTCTCCCCCCAGTGTTTCTCTCTCTCTCTCTCCTGCCAGGTTTTCTCTTTCTCTCTCTCCACCCAGTGATCCTCTTTCTCACCCCAAGTGTTTCTCTCTCTGTGTCTCCCCCCGGGTGTTTCTCTCTCTCTCTCTCTCCCCAGTGTTTATCTCTCTCTCCCTCCAGCGTTTATCTCTCTCTCCACCCCAGTGTATCACTCTCTCTCATTCTCTCCCCCCAGTGTTTCTCTCTCTCCTCTCTCTCTCCCCCCCAGTGTTTCTCTCTCTCCTCTCTCTCTCTCCCCCCAGTGTTTCTCTCTCTCCTCTCTCTCCCTCTCCCCCCCAGTGTTTTTCTCACTATCTCTCTCCACAGTTTCTCTCTCTCTCTCCCCAGTGTTTCTCTCTCTCTCCCCAGTGTCTCTCTCTCTCTCCCCCCAACAGTGTTTCTCTCTCTCCCCCAATGTTTCTCTCTCTCTCTCCCCAGTGTTTCTCTCTCTCTCTCACCCCAGTGATTCTCTCTCTCTGTCCCCCCAGTGTTTCTCTCTCGCCCCCCAGTGTTTCTCTCTCTCTCTCCCCAGTGTTTCTCTCTCTCTCCCCCCAGTGTTTCTCTCTCTCTCTCCCCCCAGTGTTTCTCTCTCCCTCTCTCCCACCAGTGTTTCTCTCTCTCTCTCTCCCCGTGTTTCTCTCTCTCTCTCTTCCCCCAGTGTTTCTCTCTCCCCCCCCCCCCCCCCCCCAATGTGTGTGTCTCTCTCTCTCTCCCCGCAGTGTTTCTCTCTCTCTGGACGAGTGTTTCTCTCTCTTCCCCACAGTGTTTCTCTCTCTTCACCCCAGTGTTTCTCTATCTTCCCCCAGTGTTTCTGTCTCTCCCGCCAGTGTTACTCTCTCTCTCGCCCCCCAGTTTTCTCTCTCACCCCCCAGTGTTTCTCTCTCTCCCCCAGTATTTCTCTCTCTCTCCCCGCAGTTTTTCTCTCTCATTCCCCCCAGTGTTTCTCTCTCTCTCCCCCCATTTTTTTCTCTCTCTCCCCCTATTGTTTCTCTCTCTCTCCCCAGTGTTTCTCTCTCTCTCTCTCCCAAGTGTTTTTCTCTCTCTCTCTCCCCTCCCCCCCCGTGTTTCTCTCTATCCCCCCAGTGTGTGTCTCTCTCTCTCACTCTCTCTCCCGCCAGGTTTTCTCTTTCTCTCTCTCTCTCCCCAGTGTTTCTCTTTCTCTCCCCCAGTGTTTCTCTCTCTCTCCCCGCAGTGTTTTTCTCTCTCTCTCTCCTGCCAGGTTTTCTCTTTCTCTCTCTCCACCCAGTGATTCTCTTTCTCACCCCCAGTGTTTCTCTCTCTGTGTCTCCCCCCATGTGTTTCTCTCTCTGTCTCTCTCTCCCCAGTGCTTATCTCTCTCTCCACCCCAGTGTTTCACTGTCTCTCATTCTCTCCCCCCAGTGTTACTCTCTCTCCTCTCTCTTTCTCTCCCCCCAGTGTTTTTCTCACTCTCTCTCTCCCCAGTTTCTCTCTCTCTCTCCCCAGTGTCTCTCTCTCTCCCCCCCCCAACAGTGTTTCTCTCTCTCCCCCAGTGTTTCTCTCTCTCTCTCCCCAGTGTTTCTCTCTCTCTCTCACCCCAGTGATTCTCTCTCTCTCTCCCCCCAGTGATTCTCTCTCTCTCTCCCCACAGTGTTTCCCTCTCTCACCCAGTGTTTCTCTCTCTCTCTCCCCCCAGTGTTTCTCTCTCTCTCTCCCCCCAGTGATTCTCTCTCTCTCTCCCCCCAGTGTTTCTCTCTCTCTCTCCCCAGTGTTTCTCTCTCTCCCCCCACTGTTTCTCTCTCTCTCTCCCCCCAGTTTTTCTCTCTCTCTCTCTCCCACCAGTGTTTCTCTCTCTCTCTCCCCCCAGTGTTTCTCTCTCTCTCTTCCCCCAGTGTTTCTCTCTCTCTCCCCCCCCATGTGTTTCTCTCTATCTCTCCCCCCAATGTTTCTCTTTCTCTCCCCCAGTGTTTCTCTCTCCCTCCCCGCAGTGTTTTTCTCTCTCTCTCTCCTGCCAGGTTTTCTCTTTCTCTCTCTCCACCCAGTGATTCTCTTTCTCACCCCCAGTGTTTCTCTCTCTGTGTCTCCCCCCGTGTGTTTCTCTCTCTGTCTCTCTCTCCCCAGTGTTTATCTCTCTCTCCACCCCAGTGTTTCACTCTCTCTCATTCTCTCCCCCCAGTGTTTCTCTCTCCCTCTCTCCCACCAGTGTTTCTCTCTCTCTCTCCCCCCGTGTTTCTCTCTCTCTCTTCCCCCAGTGTTTCTCTCTCTCCTCCCCCCAATGTGTGTCTCTCTCTCTCTCCCCGCAGTGTTTCTCTCTCTCTGGAAGAGTGTTTCTCTCTCTTCCCAACAGTGTTTCTCTCTCTTCACCCCAGTGTTTCTCTATCTTCCCCCAGTGTTTCTGTCTCTCCCGCCAGTGTTACTCTCTCTCTCGCCCCCCAGTTTTCTCTCTCACCCCCCAGTGTTTCTCTCTCTCCCCCAGTATTTCTCTCTCTCTCCCCGCAGTTTTTCTCTCTCATTCCCCCAAGTGTTTCTCTCTCTCTCCCCCCATTTTTTCTCTCTCTCTCCCCCTATTGTTTCTCTCTCTCTCCCCAGTGTTTATCTCTCTCTCCACCCCAGTGTTTCACTCTCTCTCATTCTCTCCCCCCAGTGTTACTCTCTCTCCTCTCTCTTTCTCTCCCCCCAGTGTTTTTCTCACTCTCTCTCTCCCCAGTTTCTCTCTCTCTCTCCCCAGTGTCTCTCTCTCCCCCCCCCCCACAGTGTTTCTCTCTCTCCCCCAGTGTTTCTCTCTCTCTCTCTCCCCAGTGTTTCTCTCTCTCTCACCCCAGTGATTCTCTCTCTCTCTCCACCCAGTGATTCTCTCTCTCTCCCCACAGTGTTTCCCTCTCTCACCCAGTGTTTCTCTCTCTCTCTCCCCCCAGTGTTTCTCTCTCTCTCTCCCCCCAGTGATTCTCTCTCTCTCTCCCCCCAGTGTTTCTCTCTCTCTCCCCCCAGTGTTTCTCACTCTCCCCCCAGTCTTTCTCTCTCTCTCTCCCCAGTGTTTCTCTCTCTCCCCCCACTGTTTCTCTCTCTCTCTCCCCCCAGTGTTTCTCTCTCTCTCTCTCCCACCAGTGTTTCTCTCTCTCTCTCCCCCCAGTGTTTCTCTCTCTCTCTTCCCCCAGTGTTTCTCTCTCTTCCCCCCCCCCCATGTGTTTCTCTCTATCTCTCCCCCCAATGTTTCTCTTTCTCTCCCCCAGTGTTTCTCTCTCTCTCCCCGCAGTGTTTTTCTCTCTCTCTCTCCTGCCAGGTTTTCTCTTTCTCTCTCTCCACCCAGTGATTCTCTTTCTCACCCCCAGTGTTTCTCTCTCTGTGTCTCCCCCCGTGTGTTTCTCTCTCTGTCTCTCTCTCCCCAGTGTTTATCTCTCTCTCCACCCCAGTGTTTCACTATCTCTCTTTCTCTCCCCCCAGTGTTTTTCTCACTCTCTCTCTCCCCAGTTTCTCTCTCTCTCTCCCCAGTGTCTCTCTCTCTCCCCCCCCCCCCACAGTGTTTCTCTCTCTCCCCCAGTGTTTCTCTCTCTCTCTCCCCAGTGTTTCTCTCTCTCTCTCACCCCAGTGATTCTCTCTCTCTCTCCCCCCAGTGATTCTCTCTCTCTCTCCCCACACTGTTTCCCTCTCTCACCCAGTGTTTCTCTCTCTCTCTCCCCCAGTGTTTCTCTCTCTCTCTCCCCCCAGTGATTCTCTCTCTCTCCCCCCAGTGTTTCTCTCTCTCTCCCCCCAGTGTTTCTCACTCTCCCCCCAGTGTTTCTCTTTCTCTCTCCCCCCAGTGTTTCTCTCTCTCTCTCTCCCACCAGTGTTTCTCTCTCTCTCTCCCCCCAGTGTTTCTCTCTCTCTCTCCCCCCAGTGTTTCTCTCACTCTCTCCCCAGTGTTTATCTCTCTCTCCCTCCAGCGTTTATCTCTCTCTCCACCCAGTGTATCACTCTCTCTCATTCTCTCCCCCCAGTGTTTCTCTCTCTCCTCTCTCTCCCTCTCCCCCCCAGTGTTTTTCTCACTCTCTCTCTCCACAGTTTCTCTCTCTCTCTCCCCAGTGTCTCTCTCTCTCTCCCCCCAACAGTGTTTCTCTCTCTCCCCCAATGTTTCTCTCTCTCTCTCCCCAGTGTTTCTCTCTCTCTCTCACCCCAGTGATTCTCTCTCTCTGTCCCCCCAGTGTTTCTCTCTCGCCCCCCAGTGTTTCTCTCTCGCCCCCCAGTGTTTCTCTCTCTCTCTCCCCAGTGTTTCTCTCTCTCTCCCCCCAGTGTTTCTCTCTCTCTCTCCCCCCAGTGTTTCTCTCTCCCTCTCTCCCACCAGTGTTTCTCTCTCTCTCTCTCCCCGTGTTTCTCTCTCTCTCTCTTCCCCCAGTGTTTCTCTCTCCCCCCCCCCCCCCCCCCCCAATGTGTGTGTCTCTCTCTCTCTCCCCGCAGTGTTTCTCTCTCTCTGGACGAGTGTTTCTCTCTCTTCCCCACAGTGTTTCTCTCTCTTCACCCCAGTGTTTCTCTATCTTCCCCCAGTGTTTCTGTCTCTCCCGCCAGTGTTACTCTCTCTCTCTCGCCCCCCAGTTTTCTCTTTCTCTCCCCCAGTGTTTCTCTCTCTCTCCCCGCAGTGTTTTTCTCTCACTCTCTCCTGCCAGGTTTTCTCTTTCTCTCTCTCCACCCAGTGATTCTCTTTCTCACCCCCAGTGTTTCTCTCTCTGTGTCTCCCCCCATGTGTTTCTCTCTCTGTCTCTCTCTCCCCAGTGCTTATCTCTCTCTCCACCCCAGTGTTTCACTGTCTCTCATTCTCTCCCCCCAGTGTTACTCTCTCTCCTCTCTCTTTCTCTCCCCCCAGTGTTTTTCTCACTCTCTCTCTCCCCAGTTTCTCTCTCTCTCTCCCCAGTGTCTCTCTCTCTCCCCCCCCAACAGTGTTTCTCTCTCTCCCCCAGTGTTTCTCTCTCTCTCTCCCCAGTGTTTCTCTCTCTCTCTCACCCCAGTGATTCTCTCTCTCTCTCCCCACAGTGTTTCCCTCTCTCACCCAGTGTTTCTCTCTCTCTCTCCCCCCAGTGTTTCTCTCTCTCTCTCCCCCCAGTGATTCTCTCTCTCTCTCCCCCCAGTGTTTCTCTCTCTCTCCCCCCAGTGTTTCTCACTCTCCCCCCAGTATTTCTCTCTCTCTCTCCCCAGTGTTTCTCTCTCTCCCCCCACTGTTTCTCTCTCTCTCTCCCCCCAGTTTTTCTCTCTCTCTCTCTCCCACCAGTGTTTCTCTCTCTCTCTCCCCCCAGTGTTTCTCTCTCTCTCTTCCCCCAGTGTTTCTCTCTCTCTCCCCCCCCCATGTGTTTCTCTCTATCTCTCCCCCCAATGTTTCTCTTTCTCTCCCCCAGTGTTTCTCTCTCCCTCCCCGCAGTGTTTTTCTCTCTCTCTCGCCTGCCAGGTTTTCTCTTTCTCTCTCTCCACCCAGTGATTCTCTTTCTCACCCCCAGTGTTTCTCTCTCTGTGTCTCCCCCCGTGTGTTTCTCTCTCTGTCTCTCTCTCCCCAGTGTTTATCTCTCTCTCCACCCCAGTGTTTCACTCTCTCTCATTCTCTCCCCCCAGTGTTTCTCTCTCCCTCTCTCCCACCAGTGTTTCTCTCTCTCTCTCCCCCCGTGTTTCTCTCTCTCTCTTCCCCCAGTGTTTCTCTCTCTCCCCCCCCCCCCCAATGTGTGTGTCTCTCTCTCTCTCCCCGCAGTGTTTCTCTCTCTCTGGACGAGTGTTTCTCTCTCTTCCCAACAGTGTTTCTCTCTCTTCACCCCAGTGTTTCTCTATCTTCCCCCAGTGTTTCTGTCTCTCCCGCCAGTGTTACTCTCTCTCTCGCCCCCCAGATTTCTCTCTCACCCCCCAGTGTTTCTCTCTCTCCCCCAGTATTTCTCTCTCTCTCCCCGCAGTTTTTCTCTCTCATTCCCCCAAGTGTTTCTCTCTCTCTCCCCCCATTTTTTCTCTCTCTCTCCCCCTATTGTTTCTCTCTCTCTCCCCAGTGTTTATCTCTCTCTCCACCCCAGTGTTTCACTCTCTCTCATTCTCTCCCCCCAGTGTTACTCTCTCTCCTCTCTCTTTCTCTCCCCCCAGTGTTTTTCTCACTCTCTCTCTCCCCAGTTTCTCTCTCTCTCTCCCCAGTGTCTCTCTCTCCCCCCCCCCCACAGTGTTTCTCTCTCTCCCCCAGTGTTTCTCTCTCTCTCTCTCCCCAGTGTTTCTCTCTCTCTCACCCCAGTGATCCTCTCTCTCTCTCCCCCCAGTGATTCTCTCTCTCTCTCCCCACAGTGTTTCCCTCTCTCACCCAGTGTTTCTCTCTCTCTCTCCCCCCAGTGTTTCTCTCTCTCTCTCCCCCCAGTGATTCTCTCTCTCTCTCCCCCCAGTGTTTCTCTCTCTCTCCCCCCAGTGTTTCTCACTCTCCCCCCAGTCTTTCTCTCTCTCTCTCCCCAGTGTTTCTCTCTCTCCCCCCACTGTTTCTCTCTCTCTCTTCCCCCAGTGTTTCTCTCTCTTTCCCCCCCCCCCATGTGTTTCTCTCTATCTCTCCCCCCAATGTTTCTCTCTCTCTCCCCGCAGTGTTTTTCTCTCTCTCTCTCCTGCCAGGTTTTCTCTTTCTCTCTCTCCACCCAGTGATTCTCTTTCTCACCCCCAGTGTTTCTCTCTCTGTGTCTCCCCCCGTGTGTTTCTCTCTCTGTCTCTCTCTCCCCAGTGTTTATCTCTCTCTCCACCCCAGTGTTTCACTATCTCTCATTCTCTCCCCCCAGTGTTACTCTCTCTCCTCTCTCTTTCTCTCCCCCCAGTGTTTTTCTCACTCTCTCTCTCCCCAGTTTCTCTCTCTCTCTCCCCAGTGTCTCTCTCTCTCCCCCCCCCCCCACAGTGTTTCTCTCTCTCCCCCAGTGTTTCTCTCTCTCTCTCCCCAGTGTTTCTCTCTCTCTCTCACCCCAGTGATTCTCTCTCTCTCTCCCCCAGTGATTCTCTCTCTCTCTCCCCACACTGTTTCCCTCTCTCACCCAGTGTTTCTCTCTCTCTCTCCCCCAGTGTTTCTCTCTCTCTCTCCCCCCAGTGATTCTCTCTCTCTCCCCCCAGTGTTTCTATCTCTCTCCCCCCAGTGTTTCTCTCTCTCTCTCTCCCACCAGTGTTTCTCTCTCTCTCTCCCCCCAGTGTTTCTCTCTCTCTCTTCCCCCAGTGTTTCTCTCTCTCTCCCCCCCCATGTGTTTCTCTCTATCTCTCCCCCCAGTGTTTCTCTCACTCTCTCCCCAGTGTTTCTCTCTCTCTCCCCCCAGTGTTTCTCTCTCTCTCCCCCCAGTGTTTCTATCTCTCTCTCCACTCAGTGTTTCTCACTCTCTCCCCGCAGTGTTTCTCTCTCTCTCTCCCCAGTGTTTCTCTCTCTCCCCCCAGTGTTTCTCTTTCACCCCCCACAGTGTTTCTCTCTCTCCCCCAGTGTTTCTCTCTCTCTCCCCCCAGTGATTCTCTCTCTCTCCCCCCAGTGTTTCTCTCTCTCTCCCCACAGTGTTTCTCTCTCTCTCTCCCACCAGTGTTTCTCTCTCTCTCCCCCCAGTGTTTATCTCTCTCTTCCCCCAGTGTTTCTCTCTCTCTCTCCCCCCAGTGTTTATCTCTCTCTTCCCCCAGTGTTTCTCTCTCTCTCTCCCCCCAGTGTTTCTCTCTCTCTCTGCCCCCAGTGTTTCTCTCTCTCTCCCCAGTGTTTCTCTCTCTCTCCCCCCAGTGTTTCTCTCTCTCTCTCCCCCCAGTGTTTCTCTCTCTCTCCCCTCAGTGTTTCTCACTCTCTCCCCCCAGTGTTTCTCTCTCTCCCCCCAGTTTTTTTCTCTCTCTCTCCCCCCAGTGATTCTCTCTCTCTCCCACCAGTGTTTCTCTCTCTCTCTACCCCCAGTGTTTCTCTCTCTCTCTCCCCCCAGTGTTTCTCTCTCTCCCCCCAGTATTTCTCTCTCTTCCCCCAGTGTTTCTCTCTCTCTCTCCCCCCAGTGTTTCTCTCTCTCCCCCCAGTGTTTCTCTCTCTCCCCCCCAGTGTTTCTCTCTCTCTCTTCCCCCAGTGTTTCTCTCTCTCTCTCCCCCCAGTATTTCTCTCTCTCTCCCCCCAGTGTTTCTCTCTCTCCCCCCAGTGTTTCTCTCTCTCCCCCCCAGTGTTTCTCTCTCTCTCCCCCCAGTATTTCTCTCTCTCTCCCCCCAGTGTTTCTCTCACTCACTCCCCTCATTGTTTCTACCACCCTCTCCCCCAGTGTTTCTCTCTCTCTCCCCCCAGTTTATTTCTCTCTCTCTCCCCCCAGTGTTTCTCTCTCTCCCCCCCAGTGTTTCTCTCTCTCTCTCTCCCCCCAGTGTTTCTCTCTCTCTCCCACCAGTGTTTCTCTCTCTCTCTACCCCAAGTGTTTCTCTCTCTCTCTTCCCCCAGTGTTTCTCTCTCTCTCTCCCCCAAGTGTTTCTCTCTCTCTGCCCCCAGTGTTTCCCTCTCTCTCCCACCAGTGTTTCTCTCTCTCTCCCCCCAGTGTTTATCTCTCTCTCCCCACAGTGTTTCTCTCTCTCTCTCCCCAGTGTTTCTCTCTCTCTCTCCCCCCAGTGTTTATCGCTCTCTTCCACCAGTGTTTCTCTCTCTCTCTCCCCCCAGTGTTTCTCTCTCTCTCTGCCCCCAGTGTTTCTCTCTCTCTCTCCCCAGTGTTTCTCTCTCTCTCCCCCTAGTGTTTCTCTCTCTCTCTCCCCCCAGTGTTTCTCTCTCTCTCCCCCCAGTTTTTGTCTCTCTCTCTCCCCCCAGTGTTTCTCTCTCTCTCCCACCAGTGTTTCTCTCTCTCTCTCCCCCCAGTGTTTCTCTCTCTCCCCCCAGTGTTTCTCTCTCTCCCCCCCCAGTGTTTCTCTCTCTCTCTACCCCCAGTGTTTCTCTCTCTCTCTTCCCCCAGTGTTTCTCTCTCTCTCTCCCCCCAGTGTTTCTCTCTCTCCCCCCCCAGTGTTTCTCTCTCTCTCCCCCCAGTGTTTCTCTCTCTCTCTCCCCCCAGTGTTTCTCTCTCTCTCTTCCCCCAGTGTTTCTCTCTCTCTCTTCCCCCAGTGTTTCTCTCTCTCTCTCCCCCCAGTGTTTCTCTCTCTCCCCCCCCCAGTGTTTCTCTCTCTCTCCCCCCAGTGTTTCTCTCTCTCTCTCCCCCCAGTGTTTCTCTCTCTCTCCCCCCAGTTTTTCTCTCTCTCTCCCCCCAGTGTTTCTCTCTCTCTCTCCCCCCAGTGTTTCTCTCTCTCCCCCCCCCAGTGTTTCTCACTCTCTCCCCCCAGTGTTTCTCAATCTCTCCCCCCAGTATTTCTCTCTCTCTTCCCCCAGTGTTTCTCTCTCTCTCTCCCCCCAGTATTTCTCTCTCTCTCCCCCCAGTGTTTCTCTCTCTCCCCCCCCAGTGTTTCTCTCTCTCTCCCCCCAGTGTTTCTCTCTCTCTCTCCCCCCGGTGTTTCTCTCTCTCTCCCCCCAGTGTTTCTCTCTCTCTCCCCCCAGTGTTTCTCACTCTCTCCCCCCAGTGTTTCTCTCTCTCCCCCCCAGTGTTTCTCTCTCTCTCCCCCCAGTGTTTCTCTCTCTCTCCCCCCAGTGTTTCTCTCTCTCTCTCCCCCCAGTGCTTCTCTCTCTCTCCCCCCAGTGTTTCTCTCTCTCTCTGCCCCAAGTGTTTCTCTCTCTCTCTCCCCAGTGTTTCTCTCTCTCTCCCCCCAGTGTTTCTCTCTCTCTCTCCCCCCAGTGTTTCTCTCTCTCTCCCCTCAGTGTTTCTCACTCTCTCCCCCCAGTGTTTCTCTCTCTCCCCCCAGTTTTTTTCTCTCTCTCTCCCCCCAGTGATTCTCTCTCTCTCCCACCAGTGTTTCTCTCTCTCTCTACCCCCAGTGTTTCTCTCTCTCTCTCCCCCCAGTGTTTCTCTCTCTCCCCCCAGTATTTCTCTCTCTTCCCCCAGTGTTTCTCTCTCTCTCTCCCCCCAGTGTTTCTCTCTCTCCCCCCAGTGTTTCTCTCTCTCCCCCCCAGTGTTTCTCTCTCTCTCTTCCCCCAGTGTTTCTCTCTCTCTCCCCCCAGTATTTCTCTCTCTCTCCCCCCAGTGTTTCTCTCTCTCCCCCCAGTGTTTCTCTCTCTCCCCCCCAGTGTTTCTCTCTCTCTCCCCCCAGTATTTCTCTCTCTCTCCCCCCAGTGTTTCTCTCTCTCTCCCCCCAGTGTTTCTCTCACTCACTCCCCTCATTGTTTCTACCACCCTCTCCCCCAGTGTTTCTCTCTCTCTCCCCCCAGTTTATTTCTCTCTCTCTCCCCCCAGTGTTTCTCTCTCTCCCCCCCAGTGTTTCTCTCTCTCTCTCTCCCCCCAGTGTTTCTCTCTCTCTCCCACCAGTGTTTCTCTCTCTCTCTACCCCAAGTGTTTCTCTCTCTCTCTTCCCCCAGTGTTTCTCTCTCTCTCTCCCCCAAGTGTTTCTCTCTCTCTGCCCCCAGTGTTTCCCTCTCTCTCTCTCCCACCAGTGTTTCTCTCTCTCTCCCCCCAGTGTTTATCTCTCTCTCCCCACAGTGTTTCTCTCTCTCTCTCCCCAGTGTTTCTCTCTCTCTCTCCCCCCAGTGTTTATCGCTCTCTTCCACCAGTGTTTCTCTCTCTCTCTCCCCCCAGTGTTTCTCTCTCTCTCTGCCCCCAGTGTTTCTCTCTCTCTCTCCCCAGTGTTTCTCTCTCTCTCCCCCTAGTGTTTCTCTCTCTCTCTCCCCCCAGTGTTTCTCTCTCTCTCCCCCCAGTTTTTTTCTCTCTCTCTCCCCCCAGTGTTTCTCTCTCTCTCCCACCAGTGTTTCTCTCTCTCTCTTCCCCCAGTGTTTATCTCTCTCCCCCCAGTGTTTCTCTCTCTCCCCCCCCAGTGTTTCTCTCTCTCTCTACCCCCAGTGTTTCTCTCTCTCTCTCCCCCCAGTGTTTCTCTCTCTCCCCCCAGTGTTTCTCTCTCTCCCCCCCCAGTGTTTCTCTCTCTCTCTACCCCCAGTGTTTCTCTCTCTCTCTCCCCCCAGTGTTTCTCTCTCTCCCCCCCCAGTGTTTCTCTCTCTCTCTCCCCCCAGTGTTTCTCTCTCTCCCCCCCCAGTGTTTCTCACTCTCTCCCCCCAGTGTTTCTCAATCTCTCCCCCCAGTATTTCTCTCTCTCTTCCCCCAGTGTTTCTCTCTCTCTCTCCCCCCAGTATTTCTCTCTCTCTCCCCCCAGTGTTTCTCTCTCTCCCCCCCCAGTGTTTCTCTCTCTCTCCCCCCAGTGTTTCTCTCTCTCTCTCCCCCCGGTGTTTCTCTCTCTCTCCCCCCAGTGTTTCTCTCTCTCTCCCCCCAGTGTTTCTCACTCTCTCCCCCCAGTGTTTCTCTCTCTCCCCCCCAGTGTTTCTCTCTCTCTCCCCCCAGTGTTTCTCTCTCTCTCCCCCCAGTGTTTCTCTCTCTCTCTCCCCCCAGTGCTTCTCTCTCTCTCCCCCCAGTGTTTCTCTCTCTCTCTGCCCCAAGTGTTTCTCTCTCTCTCTCCCCAGTGTTTCTCTCTCTCTCCCCCCAGTGTTTCTCTCTCTCTCTCCCCCCAGTGTTTCTCTCTCTCTCCCCTCAGTGTTTCTCACTCTCTCCCCCCAGTGTTTCTCTCTCTCCCCCCAGTTTTTTTCTCTCTCTCTCCCCCCAGTGATTCTCTCTCTCTCCCACCAGTGTTTCTCTCTCTCTCTACCCCCAGTGTTTCTCTCTCTCTCTCCCCCCAGTGTTTCTCTCTCTCCCCCCAGTATTTCTCTCTCTTCCCCCAGTGTTTCTCTCTCTCTCTCCCCCCAGTGTTTCTCTCTCTCCCCCCAGTGTTTCTCTCTCTCCCCCCCAGTGTTTCTCTCTCTCTCTTCCCCCAGTGTTTCTCTCTCTCTCTCCCCCCAGTATTTCTCTCTCTCTCCCCCCAGTGTTTCTCTCTCTCCCCCCAGTGTTTCTCTCTCTCCCCCCCAGTGTTTCTCTCTCTCTCCCCCCAGTATTTCTCTCTCTCTCCCCCCAGTGTTTCTCTCTCTCTCCCCCCAGTGTTTCTCTCACTCACTCCCCTCATTGTTTCTACCACCCTCTCCCCCAGTGTTTCTCTCTCTCTCCCCCCAGTTTATTTCTCTCTCTCTCCCCCCAGTGTTTCTCTCTCTCCCCCCCAGTGTTTCTCTCTCTCACTCCCCCCAGTGTTTCTCTCTCTCTCCCACCAGTGTTTCTCTCTCTCTCTACCCCAAGTGTTTCTCTCTCTCTCTTCCCCCAGTGTTTCTCTCTCTCTCTCCCCCCAGTGTTTCTCTCTCTCTCTGCCCCCAGTGTTTCTCTCTCTCTCCCCAGTGTTTCTCTCTCTCTCCCCCTAGTGTTTCTCTCTCTCTCTCCCCCCAGTGTTTCTCTCTCTCTCCCCCCAGTTTTTTTCTCTCTCTCTCCCCCCAGTGTTTCTCTCTCTCTCCCACCAGTGTTTCTCTCTCTCTCTTCCCCCAGTGTTTCTCTCTCTCCCCCCAGTGTTTCTCTCTCTCCCCCCCCAGTGTTTCTCTCTCTCTCTACCCCCAGTGTTTCTCTCTCTCTCTCCCCCCAGTGTTTCTCTCTCTCCCCCCAGTGTTTCTCTCTCTCCCCCCCCCAGTGTTTCTCTCTCTCTCTACCCCCAGTGTTTCTCTCTCTCTCTCCCCCCAGTGTTTCTCTCTCTCTCCCCCCCCAGTGTTTCTCTCTCTCTCCCCCCAGTGTTTCTCTCTCTCTCTCCCCCCAGTGTTTCCCTCTCTCTCTTCCCCCAGTGTTTCTCTCTCTCTCTTCCCCCAGTGGTTCTCTCTCTCTCTCCCCCCAGTGTTTCTCTCTCTCCCCCCCCAGTGTTTCTCTCTCTCTCCCCCCAGTGTTTCTCTCTCTCTCTCCCCCAGTGTTTCTCTCTCTCTCCCCCCAGTTTTTCTCTCTCTCTCCCCCCAGTGTTTCTCTCTCTCTCTCCCCCCAGTGTTTCTCTCTCTCTCCCCCCAGTGTTTCTCACTCTCTCCCCCCGTGTTTCTCACTCTCTCCCCCCAGTGTTTCTCTCTCTCCCCCAGTGTTTCTCACTCTCTCCCCCCAGTATTTCTCTCTCTCTTCCCCCAGTGTTTCTCTCTCTCTCTCCCCCCAGTATTTCTCTCTCTCTCCCCCCAGTGTTTCTCTCTCTCCCCCCCCAGTGTTTCTCTCTCTCTCCCCCCAGTGTTTCTCTCTCTCTCTCCCCCCGGTGTTTCTCTCTCTCTCCCCCCAGTGTTTCTCTCTCTCTCCCCCCAGTGTTTCTCACTCTCTCCCCCAGTGTTTCTCTCTCTCCCCCCCAGTGTTTCTCTCTCTCTCCCCCCAGTGTTTCTCTCTCTCTCCCCCCAGTGTTTCTCTCTCTCTCTCCCCCCAGTGTTTCTCTCTCTCTCTCCCCTCAGTGTTTCTCTCTCTCTCTCCCCCCAGTGTTTCTCTCTCTCTCCCCCCAGTGTTTCTCTCTCTCTCTCCCCCCAGTGTTTCTCTCTCTCTCCCCCCAGTGTTTCTCTCTCTCTCTCCCCCCAGTGTTTCTCTCTCTCTCCCCCCAGTGTTTCTCTCTCTCTCCCCTCAGTGTTTCTCTCTCTCTCTCCCCCCAGTGTTTCTCTCTCTCTCTCCCCCCAGTGTTTCTCTCTCTCTCTCCCCCCAGTGCTTCTCTCTCTCTCCCCCCAGTGTTTCTCTCTCTCTCTCCCCCCAGTGCTTCTCTCTCTCTCCCCCCAGTTTTTTTCTCTCTCTCTCCCCCCAGTGTTTCTCTCTCTCTCCCACCAGTGTTTCTCTCTCTCTCTTCCCCCAGTGTTTCTCTCTCTCTCTCCCCCCAGTATTTCTCTCTTTCTCCCCCCAGTGTTTCTCTCTCTCCCCCCAGTGTTTCTCTCTCTCCCCCCCAGTGTTTCTCTCTCTCTCCCCCCAGTATTTCTCTCTCTCTCCCCCCAGTGTTTCTCTCTCTCTCCCCCCAGTGTTTCTCTCTCTCTCTCCCCCCAGTGTTTCTCTCTCTCTCTCCCCTCAGTGTTTCTCTCTCTCTCCCCCCCGATGTGTTTCTCTCTATCTCTCCCCCCAATGTTTCTCTTTCTCTCCCCCAGTGTTTCTCTCTCCCTCCCCGCAGTGTTTTTCTCTCTCTCTCTCCTGCCAGGTTTTCTCTTTCTCTCTCTCCACCCAGTGATTCTCTTTCTCACCCCCAGTGTTTCTCTCTCTGTGTCTCCCCCCGTGTGTTTCTCTCTCTGTCTCTCTCTCCCCAGTGTTTATCTCTCTCTCCACCCCAGTGTTTCACTCTCTCTCATTCTCTCCCCCCAGTGTTTCTCTCTCCCTCTCTCCCACCAGTGTTTCTCTCTCTCTCTCTCCCCCCAGTGTTTCTCACTCTCCCCCCACTGTTTCTCTCTCTCTCTCCCCCAGTGTTTCTCTCTCTCTCTCTCCCACCACTGTTTCTCTCTCTCTCTCCCCCCAGTGTTTCACTCTCTCTCTTCCCTCAGTGTTTCTCTCTCTCTCCCCCCCCATGTGTTTCTCTCTATCTCTCCCCCCAATGTTTCTCTTTCTCTCCCCCAGTGTTTCTCTCTCTCTCCCCGCAGTGTTTTTCTCTCTCTCTCTCCTGCCAGGTTTTCTCTTTCTCTCTCTCCACCCAGTGATTCTCTTTCTCACCCCCAGTGTTTCTCTCTCTGTGTCTCCCCCCGTGTGTTTCTCTCTCTGTCTCTCTCTCCCCAGTGTTTATCTCTCTCTCCACCCCAGTGTTTCACTCTCTCTCATTCTCTCCCCCCAGTGTTTCTCTCTCCCTCTCTCCCACCAGTGTTTCTCTCTCTCTCTCCCCCCGTGTTTCTCTCTCTCTCTTCCCCCAGTGTTTCTCTCTCTCCCCCCCCCAATGTGTGTCTCTCTCTCTCTCTCCCCGCAGTGTTTCTCTCTCTCTGGACGAGTGTTTCTCTCTCTTCCCAACAGTGTTTCTCTCTCTTCACCCCAGTGTTTCTCTATCTTCCCCCAGTGTTTCTGTCTCTCCCGCCAGTGTTACTCTCTCTCTCGCCCCCCAGTTTTCTCTCTCACCCCCCAGTGTTTCTCTCTCTCCCCCAGTATTTCTCTCTCTCTCCCCGCAGTTTTTCTCTCTCATTCCCCCAAGTGTTTCTCTCTCTCTCCCCCCATTTTTTCTCTCTCTCTCCCCCTATTGTTTCTCTCTCTCTCCCCAGTGTTTATCTCTCTCTCCACCCCAGTGTTTCACTCTCTCTCATTCTCTCCCCCCAGTGTTACTCTCTCTCCTCTCTCTTTCTCTCCCCCCAGTGTTTTTCTCACTCTCTCTCTCCCCAGTTTCTCTCTCTCTCTCCCCAGTGTCTCTCTCTCCCCCCCCACAGTGTTTCTCTCTCTCCCCCAGTGTTTCTCTCTCTCTCTCTCCCCAGTGTTTCTCTCTCTCTCACCCCAGTGATTCTCTCTCTCTCTCCCCCCAGTGATTCTCTCTCTCTCTCCCCACAGTGTTTCCCTCTCTCACCCAGTGTTTCTCTCTCTCTCTCCCCCCAGTGTTTCTCTCTCTCTCCCCCCAGTGTTTCTCACTCTCCCCCCAGTCTTTCTCTCTCTCTCTCCCCAGTGTTTCTCTCTCTCCCCCCACTGTTTCTCTCTCTCTCTCCCCCCAGTCTTTCTCTCTCTCTCTCTCCCACCAGTGTTTCTCTCTCTCTCTCCCCCCAGTGTTTCACTCTCTCTCTTCCCTCAGTGTTTCTCTCTCTCTCCCCCCCCATGTGTTTCTCTCTATCTCTCCCCCCAATGTTTCTCTTTCTCTCCCCCAGTGTTTCTCTCTCTCTCCCCGCAGTGTTTTTCTCTCTCTCTCTCCTGCCAGGTTTTCTCTTTCTCTCTCTCCACCCAGTGATTCTCTTTCTCACCCCCAGTGTTTCTCTCTCTGTGTCTCCCCCCGTGTGTTTCTCTCTCTGTCTCTCTCTCCCCAGTGTTTATCTCTCTCTCCACCCCAGTGTTTCACTATCTCTCATTCTCTCCCCCCAGTGTTACTCTCTCTCCTCTCTCTTTCTCTCCCCCCAGTGTTTTTCTCACTCGCTCTCTCCCCAGTTTCTCTCTCTCTCTCCCCAGTGTCTCTCTCTCTCCCCCCCCCACAGTGTTTCTCTCTCTCCCCCAGTGTTTCTCTCTCTCTCTCTCCCCAGTGTTTCTCTCTCTCTCTCACCCCAGTGATTCTCTCTCTCTCTCCCCCCAGTGATTCTCTCTCTCTCTCCCCACAGTGTTTCCCTCTCTCACCCAGTGTTTCTCTCTCTCTCTCCCCCAGTGTTTCTCTCTCTCTCTCCCCCCAGTGATTCTCTCTCTCTCCCCCCAGTGTTTCTCTCTCTCTCCCCCCAGTGTTTCTCACTCTCCCCCCAGTGTTTCTCTCTCTCTCTCCCCAGTGTTTCTCTCTCCCCCCAGTGTTTCTCTCTCTCTCTCCCCCCAGTGTTTCTCTCTCTCTCTCTCCCACCAGTGTTTCTCTCTCTCTCTCCCCCCAGTTTTTCTCTCTCTCTCTTCCCCCAGTGTTTCTCTCTCTCTCCCCCCCCCCATGTGTTTCTCTCTATCTCTCCCCCCAGTGTTTCTCTCACTCTCTCCCCAGTGTTTCTCTCTCTCTCCCCCCAGTGATTCTCTCTCTCTCCCACCAGTGTTTCTCTCTCTCTCTACCCCCAGTGTTTCTCTCTCTCTCTCCCCCCAGTGTTTCTCTCTCTCCCCCCAGTATTTCTCTCTCTTCCCCCAGTGTTTCTCTCTCTCTCTCCCCCCAGTGTTTCTCTCTCTCCCCCCAGTGTTTCTCTCTCTCCCCCCCAGTGTTTCTCTCTCTCTCTTCCCCCAGTGTTTCTCTCTCTCTCTCCCCCCAGTATTTCTCTCTCTCTCCCCCCAGTGTTTCTCTCTCTCCCCCCAGTGTTTCTCTCTCTCCCCCCCAGTGTTTCTCTCTCTCTCCCCCCAGTATTTCTCTCTCTCTCCCCCCAGTGTTTCTCTCTCTCTCCCCCCAGTGTTTCTCTCACTCACTCCCCTCATTGTTTCTACCACCCTCTCCCCCAGTGTTTCTCTCTCTCTCCCCCCAGTTTATTTCTCTCTCTCTCCCCCCAGTGTTTCTCTCTCTCCCCCCCAGTGTTTCTCTCTCTCACTCCCCCCAGTGTTTCTCTCTCTCTCCCACCAGTGTTTCTCTCTCTCTCTACCCCAAGTGTTTCTCTCTCTCTCTTCCCCCAGTGTTTCTCTCTCTCTCTCCCCCCAGTGTTTCTCTCTCTCTCTGCCCCCAGTGTTTCTCTCTCTCTCTCCCCAGTGTTTCTCTCTCTCTCCCCCTAGTGTTTCTCTCTCTCTCTCCCCCCAGTGTTTCTCTCTCTCTCCCCCCAGTTTTTTTCTCTCTCTCTCCCCCCAGTGTTTCTCTCTCTCTCCCACCAGTGTTTCTCTCTCTCTCTTCCCCCAGTGTTTCTCTCTCTCCCCCCAGTGTTTCTCTCTCTCCCCCCCCAGTGTTTCTCTCTCTCTCTACCCCCAGTGTTTCTCTCTCTCTCTCCCCCCAGTGTTTCTCTCTCTCCCCCCAGTGTTTCTCTCTCTCCCCCCCCCAGTGTTTCTCTCTCTCTCTACCCCCAGTGTTTCTCTCTCTCTCTCCCCCCAGTGTTTCTCTCTCTCCCCCCCCAGTGTTTCTCTCTCTCTCCCCCCAGTGTTTCTCTCTCTCTCTCCCCCCAGTGTTTCCCTCTCTCTCTTCCCCCAGTGTTTCTCTCTCTCTCTTCCCCCAGTGGTTCTCTCTCTCTCTCCCCCCAGTGTTTCTCTCTCTCCCCCCCCAGTGTTTCTCTCTCTCTCCCCCCAGTGTTTCTCTCTCTCTCTCCCCCAGTGTTTCTCTCTCTCTCCCCCCAGTTTTTCTCTCTCTCTCCCCCCAGTGTTTCTCTCTCTCTCTCCCCCCAGTGTTTCTCTCTCTCTCCCCCCAGTGTTTCTCACTCTCTCCCCCCGTGTTTCTCACTCTCTCCCCCCAGTGTTTCTCTCTCTCCCCCCAGTGTTTCTCACTCTCTCCCCCCAGTATTTCTCTCTCTCTTCCCCCAGTGTTTCTCTCTCTCTCTCCCCCCAGTATTTCTCTCTCTCTCCCCCCAGTGTTTCTCTCTCTCCCCCCCCAGTGTTTCTCTCTCTCTCCCCCCAGTGTTTCTCTCTCTCTCTCCCCCCGGTGTTTCTCTCTCTCTCCCCCCAGTGTTTCTCTCTCTCTCCCCCCAGTGTTTCTCACTCTCTCCCCCAGTGTTTCTCTCTCTCCCCCCCAGTGTTT
The DNA here is from genome assembly GCF_035084215.1 of Heptranchias perlo. Taxonomy (NCBI): domain Eukaryota; kingdom Metazoa; phylum Chordata; class Chondrichthyes; order Hexanchiformes; family Hexanchidae; genus Heptranchias; species Heptranchias perlo. Next base: position 24,741 of record NW_027138300.1, read on the forward strand.
CTCTCTCTCTCCCCCCAGTGTTTCTCTCTCTCTCCCCCCAGTGTTTCTCTCTCTCTCTCCCCCCAGTGTTTCTCTCTCTCCCCTCAGTGTTTCTCTCTCTCTCTCCCCCCAGTGTTTCTCTCTCTCTCCCCCCAGTGTTTCTCTCTCTCTCTCCCCCCAGTGTTTCTCTCTCTCTCCCCCCAGTGTTTCTCTCTCTCTCTCCCCCCAGTGTTTCTCTCTCTCTCCCCCCAGTGTTTCTCTCTCTCTCCCCTCAGTGTTTCTCTCTCTCTCTCCCCCCAGTGTTTCTCTCTCTCTCCCCCCAGTGTTTCTCTCTCTCTCTCCCCCCAGTGCTTCTCTCTCTCTCCCCCCAGTGTTTCTCTCTCTCTCTCCCCCCAGTGCTTCTCTCTCTCTCCCCCCAGTTTTTTTCTCTCTCTCTCCCCCCAGTGTTTCTCTCTCTCTCCCACCAGTGTTTCTCTCTCTCTCTTCCCCCAGTGTTTCTCTCTCTCTCTCCCCCCAGTATTTCTCTCTTTCTCCCCCCAGTGTTTCTCTCTCTCCCCCCAGTGTTTCTCTCTCTCCCCCCCAGTGTTTCTCTCTCTCTCCCCCCAGTATTTCTCTCTCTCTCCCCCCAGTGTTTCTCCCTCTCTCCCCCCAGTGTTTCTCTCTCTCTCTCCCCCCAGTGTTTCTCTCTCTCTCTCCCCTCAGTGTTTCTCTCTCTCTCCCCCCCGATGTGTTTCTCTCTATCTCTCCCCCCAATGTTTCTCTTTCTCTCCCCCAGTGTTTCTCTCTCCCTCCCCGCAGTGTTTTTCTCTCTCTCTCTCCTGCCAGGTTTTCTCTTTCTCTCTCTCCACCCAGTGATTCTCTTTCTCACCCCCAGTGTTTCTCTCTCTGTGTCTCCCCCCGTGTGTTTCTCTCTCTGTCTCTCTCTCCCCAGTGTTTATCTCTCTCTCCACCCCAGTGTTTCACTCTCTCTCATTCTCTCCCCCCAGTGTTTCTCTCTCCCTCTCTCCCACCAGTGTTTCTCTCTCTCTCTCTCCCCCCAGTGTTTCTCACTCTCCCCCCACTGTTTCTCTCTCTCTCTCCCCCAGTGTTTCTCTCTCTCTCTCTCCCACCAGTGTTTCTCTCTCTCTCTCCCCCCAGTGTTTCACTCTCTCTCTTCCCTCAGTGTTTCTCTCTCTCTCCCCCCCCCATGTGTTTCTCTCTATCTCTCCCCCCAATGTTTCTCTTTCTCTCCCCCAGTGTTTCTCTCTCTCTCCCCGCAGTGTTTTTCTCTCTCTCTCTCCTGCCAGGTTTTCTCTTTCTCTCTCTCCACCCAGTGATTCTCTTTCTCACCCCCAGTGTTTCTCTCTCTGTGTCTCCCCCCGTGTGTTTCTCTCTCTGTCTCTCTCTCCCCAGTGTTTATCTCTCTCTCCACCCCAGTGTTTCACTCTCTCTCATTCTCTCCCCCCAGTGTTTCTCTCTCCCTCTCTCCCACCAGTGTTTCTCTCTCTCTCTCCCCCCGTGTTTCTCTCTCTCTCTTCCCCCAGTGTTTCTCTCTCTCCCCCCCCCAATGTGTGTCTCTCTCTCTCTCTCCCCGCAGTGTTTCTCTCTCTCTGGACGAGTGTTTCTCTCTCTTCCCAACAGTGTTTCTCTCTCTTCACCCCAGTGTTTCTCTATCTTCCCCCAGTGTTTCTGTCTCTCCCGCCAGTGTTACTCTCTCTCTCGCCCCCCAGTTTTCTCTCTCACCCCCCAGTGTTTCTCTCTCTCCCCCAGTATTTCTCTCTCTCTCCCCGCAGTTTTTCTCTCTCATTCCCCCAAGTGTTTCTCTCTCTCTCCCCCCATTTTTTCTCTCTCTCTCCCCCTATTGTTTCTCTCTCTCTCCCCAGTGTTTATCTCTCTCTCCACCCCAGTGTTTCACTCTCTCTCATTCTCTCCCCCCAGTGTTACTCTCTCTCCTCTCTCTTTCTCTCCCCCCAGTGTTTTTCTCACTCTCTCTCTCCCCAGTTTCTCTCTCTCTCTCCCCAGTGTCTCTCTCTCCCCCCCCACAGTGTTTCTCTCTCTCCCCCAGTGTTTCTCTCTCTCTCTCTCCCCAGTGTTTCTCTCTCTCTCACCCCAGTGATTCTCTCTCTCTCTCCCCCCAGTGATTCTCTCTCTCTCTCCCCACAGTGTTTCCCTCTCTCACCCAGTGTTTCTCTCTCTCTCTCCCCCCAGTGTTTCTCTCTCTCTCCCCCCAGTGTTTCTCACTCTCCCCCCAGTCTTTCTCTCTCTCTCTCCCCAGTGTTTCTCTCTCTCCCCCCACTGTTTCTCTCTCTCTCTCCCCCCAGTCTTTCTCTCTCTCTCTCTCCCACCAGTGTTTCTCTCTCTCTCTCCCCCCAGTGTTTCACTCTCTCTCTTCCCTCAGTGTTTCTCTCTCTCTCCCCCCCCATGTGTTTCTCTCTATCTCTCCCCCCAATGTTTCTCTTTCTCTCCCCCAGTGTTTCTCTCTCTCTCCCCGCAGTGTTTTTCTCTCTCTCTCTCCTGCCAGGTTTTCTCTTTCTCTCTCTCCACCCAGTGATTCTCTTTCTCACCCCCAGTGTTTCTCTCTCTGTGTCTCCCCCCGTGTGTTTCTCTCTCTGTCTCTCTCTCCCCAGTGTTTATCTCTCTCTCCACCCCAGTGTTTCACTATCTCTCATTCTCTCCCCCCAGTGTTACTCTCTCTCCTCTCTCTTTCTCTCCCCCCAGTGTTTTTCTCACTCGCTCTCTCCCCAGTTTCTCTCTCTCTCTCCCCAGTGTCTCTCTCTCTCCCCCCCCCCACAGTGTTTCTCTCTCTCCCCCAGTGTTTCTCTCTCTCTCTCTCCCCAGTGTTTCTCTCTCTCTCTCACCCCAGTGATTCTCTCTCTCTCTCCCCCCAGTGATTCTCTCTCTCTCTCCCCACAGTGTTTCCCTCTCTCACCCAGTGTTTCTCTCTCTCTCTCCCCCAGTGTTTCTCTCTCTCTCTCCCCCCAGTGATTCTCTCTCTCTCCCCCCAGTGTTTCTCTCTCTCTCCCCCCAGTGTTTCTCACTCTCCCCCCAGTGTTTCTCTCTCTCTCTCCCCAGTGTTTCTCTCTCCCCCCAGTGTTTCTCTCTCTCTCTCCCCCCAGTGTTTCTCTCTCTCTCTCTCCCACCAGTGTTTCTCTCTCTCTCTCCCCCCAGTGTTTCTCTCTCTCTCTTCCCCCAGTGTTTCTCTCTCTCTCCCCCCCCCCATGTGTTTCTCTCTATCTCTCCCCCCAGTGTTTCTCTCACTCTCTCCCCAGTGTTTCTCTCTCTCTCCCCCCAGTGTTTCTCTCTCTCTCCCCCGAGTGTTTCTATCTCTCTCTCCCCTCAGTGTTTCTCACTCTCTCCCCGCAGTGTTTCTCTCTCTCTCTCCCCAGTGTTTCTCTCTCTCCCCCCAGTGTTTCTCTTTCACCCCCCACAGTGTTTCTCTCTCTCCCCCAGTGTTTCTCTCTCTCTCCCCCCATTGTTTCTCTCTCTCTCCCCCCAGTGATTCTCTCTCTCTCTCGCCCCAGTGTTTCTCTCTCTCTCCCCACAGTGTTTCTCTCTCTCTCTCCACAGTGTTTCTCTCTCTCTCCCCCCAGTATTTCTCTCTCTCTCCCCCCAGTGTTTCTCTCTCTCTCCCACCAGTGTTTCTCTCTCTCTCCCCCCAGTGTTTATCTCTCTCTTCCCCCAGTGTTTCTCTCTCTCTCTCCCCCCAGTGTTTATCTCTCTCTTCCCCCAGTGTTTCTCTCTCTCTCTCCCCCCAGTGTTTCTCTCTCTCTCTGCCCCCAGTGTTTCTCACTCTCTCCCCCCAGTGTTTCTCTCTCTCTCCCTCCAGTGTTTCTCTCACTCACTCCCCCCATTGTTTCTACCACCCTCTCCCCCAGTGTTTCTCTCTCTCCCCCCAGTTTTTTTCTCTCTCTCTCCCACCAGTGTTTCTCTCTCTCTCTACCCCCAGTGTTTCTCGCTCTCTCTTCCCCCAGAGTTTCTAGTTTCTCTCTCTCTCTCCCCCCAGTATTTCTCTCTCTCTCCCCCCAGTGTTTCTCTCTCTCCCCCCAGTGTTTTTCTCTCTCCCCCCCCCAGTATTTCTCTCTCTCTCCCCCCAGTGTTTCTCTCACTCTCCCCACAGTGTTTCTCTCTCTCTCTCCCCCCAGTGTTTCTCTCTCTCTCTCCCCTCAGTGTTTCTCACTCTCTCCCCCCAGTGTTTCTCTCTCTCTCCCTCCAGTGTTTCTCTCACTCACTCCCCCAATGTTTCACCCACCCTCTCCCCCCAGTGTTTCTTTCTCTCTCCCCCCAGTTTTTTCTCTCTCTCTCTACCCCCAGTGTTTGTCTCTCTCTCTCCCCCCCAGTGTTTCTCTCTCTCTTCCCCAGTGTTTCTCTCTCTCTCTCCCCCCAGTATTTCTCTCTCTCTCCCCCCACTGTTTCTCTCTCTCTCCCCCCAGTTTTTCTCTCACTCACTCCCCTCATTGTTTCTACCACCTCTCCCCCAGTGTTTCTCTCTCTCTCCCCCCAGTTTATTTCTCTCTCTCTCCCCCCAGTGTTTCTCTCTCTCTCTACCCCAAGTGTTTCTCTCTCTCTCTTCCCCCAGTGTTTCTCTCTCTCTCTCCCCCCAGTGTTTCTCTCTCTCTCTCCCCTCAGTGTTTCTCTCTCTCTCCCACCAGTGTTTCTCTCTCTCTCTACCCCAAGTGTTTCTCTCTCTCTCTTCCCCAGTGTTTCTCTCTCTCTCTCCCCCCAGTGATTCTCTCTCTCTCTCCCCCCAGTGTTTCTCTCTCTCTCCCCACAGTGTTTCTCTCTCTCTCCCCCCAGTATTTCTCTCTCTCTCTCCCCCCAGTGTTTCCCTCTCTCTCTCTCCCACCAGTGTTTCTCTCTCTCTCCCCCCAGTGTTTATCTCTCTCTTCCCCCAGTGTTTCACTCTCTCTCTCCCCCCAGTGTTTATCGCTCTCTTCCCCCAGTGTTTCTCTCTCTCTCCCCCCAGTGTTTCTCTCTCTCTCTGCCCCCAGTGTTTCTCTCTCTCTCTCCCCAGTGTTTCTCTCTCTCTCTCCCCAGTGTTTCTCTCTCTCTCTCCCCCAGTGTTTCTCTCTCTCTCCCCTCAGAGTTTCTCACTCTCTCCCCCCCAGTGTTTCTCTCTCTCTCCCTCCAGTGTTTCTCTCACTCACTCCCCCCATTGTTTCTACCACCCTCTCCCCCAGTGCTTCTCTCTCTCTCCCCCCAGTTTTTTTCTCTCTCTCTCCCCCCAGTGTTTCTCTCTCTCTCCCACCAGTGTTTCTCTCTCTCTCTACCCCCAGTGTTTCTCTCTCTCTCTTCCCCAGTGTTTCTCTCTCTCTCTCCCCCCAGTATTTCTCTCTCCCCCCCCCCCAGTGTTTCTCTCTCTCTCTCCCCCCAGTATTTCTCTCTCTCTCCCCCCAGTGTTTCTCTCTCTCTCCCCCCCAGTGTTTCTCTCTCTCTCTCCCCCCAGTGTTTCTCTCTCTCTCTCCCCTCAGTGTTTCTCTCTCTCTCCCTCCAGTGTTTCTCTGTCTCACTCCCCCAATGTTTCTCCCACCCTCTCCCCCCAGTGTTTCTTTCTCTCTCCCCCCAGTTTTTCTCTCTCTCTCTACCCCCAGTGTTTGTCTCTCTCTCTCCCCCAGTGTTTCTCTCTCTCTTCCCCCAGTGTTTCTCTCTCTCTCTCCCCCCAGTATTTCTCTCTCTCTCCCCCCACTGTTTCTCTCTCTCTCCCCCCAGTTTTTCTCTCACTCACTCCCCTCATTGTTTCTACCACCCTCTCCCCCAGTGTTTCTCTCTCTCTCCCCCCAGTTTATTTCTCTCTCTCTCCCCCCAGTGTTTCTCTCTCTCTCTACCCCAAGTGTTTCTCTCTCTCTCTTCCCCCAGTGTTTCTCTCTCTCTCTCCCCCCAGTGTTTCTCTCTCTCTCTCCCCCAGTGTTTCTCTCTCTCTCTACCCCAAGTGTTTCTCTCTCTCTCTTCCCCCAGTGTTTCTCTCTCTCTCTCCCCCCAGTGTTTCTCTCTCTCTCTACCCCAAGTGTTTCTCTCTCTCTCTTCCCCAGTGTTTCTCTCTCTCTCTCCCCCCAGTGTTTCTCTCTCTCTCTCCCCTCAGTGTTTCTCTCTCTCTCCCACCAGTGTTTCTCTCTCTCTCTACCCCAAGTGTTTCTCTCTCTCTCTTCCCCCCAGTGTTTCTCTCTCTCTCTCCCCCCAGTGATTCTGTCTCTCTCTCCCCCCCAGTGTTTCTCTCTCTCTCCCCACAGTGTTTCTCTCTCTCTCCCCCCAGTATTTCTCTCTCTCTCTCCCCCCAGTGTTTCCCTCTCTCTCTCTCCCACCAGTGTTTCTCTCTCTCTCCCCCCAGTGTTTATCTCTCTCTTCCCCCAGTGTTTCTCTCTCTCTCTCTCCCCCCAGGTGTTTATCGCTCTCTTCCCCCAGTGTTTCTCTCTCTCTCCCCCCCAGTGTTTCTCTCTCTCTCTGCCCCCAGTGTTTCTCTCTCTCTCTCCCCAGTGTTTCTCTCTCTCTCTCCCCAGTGTTTCTCTCTCTCTCTCCCCCAGTGTTTCTCTCTCTCTCCCCTCAGTGTTTCTCACTCTCTCCCCCAGTGTTTCTCTCTCTCTCCCTCCAGTGTTTCTCTCACTCACTCCCCCCATTGTTTCTACCACCCTCTCCCCCCAGTGCTTCTCTCTCTCTCCCCCCAGTTTTTTTCTCTCTCTCTCCCACCAGTGTTTCTCTCTCTCTCTACCCCCAGTGTTTCTCTCTCTCTCTTCCCCCAGTGTTTCTCTCTCTCTCTCCCCCCAGTATTTCTCTCTCCCCCCCCCAGTGTTTCTCTCTCTCTCTCCCCCCAGTATTTCTCTCTCTCTCCCCCCAGTGTTTCTCTCTCTCTCCCCCCAGTGTTTCTCTCTCTCTCTCCCCCCAGTGTTTCTCTCTCTCTCTCCCCTCAGTGTTTCTCTCTCTCTCCCTCCAGTGTTTCTCTGTCTCACTCCCCCAATGTTTCTCCACCCTCTCCCCCCAGTTTTTCTCTCTCTCTCTCCCCCCCAGGTGTTTTCTCTCTCTCTCTACCACCAGTATTTCTCTCTCTCTCTACCCCCAGTGTTTCTCTCTCTCTTCCCCCAGTGTTTCTCTCTCTCTCTCCCCCCAGTATTTCTCTCTCTCTCCCCCCACTGTTTCTCTCTCTCTCCCCCCCAGTTTATTTCTCTCTCTCTCCCCCCAGTGTTTCTCTCTCTCTCCCACCAGTGTTTCTGTCTCTCTCTACCCCAAGTGTTTCTCTCTCTCTCCCTCCAGTGTTTCTCTCACTCACTCCCCCAATGTTTCTCCCACCCTCTCCCCCCAGTTTTTCTCTCTCTCTCTCCCCCCCAGTGTTTCTCTCTCTCTCTACCACCAGTATTTCTCTCTCTCTCTACCCCCAGTGTTTCTCTCTCTCTTCCCCCAGTGTTTATCTCTCTCTCTCCCCTCAGTGTTTCTCACTCTCTCCCCCCAGTGTTTCTCTCTCTCTCCCTCCAGTGTTTCTCTGTCTCTCTCCCCCCAGTGATTCTCTCTCTCTCCCTCCAGTGTTTCTCTCTCTCTCCCCCCAGTATTTCTCTCTCTCTCTCCCCCCAGTGTTTCCCTCTCTCTCTCTCCCACCAGTGTTTCTCTCTCTCTCCCCCCAGTGTTTATCTCTCTCTTCCCCCAGTGTTTCTCTCTCTCTCTCCCCCCAGTGTTTATCGCTCTCTTCCCCCAGTGTTTCTCTCTCTCTGTCCCCTCAGTGTTTCTCACTCTCTCCCCCCAGTGTTTCTCTCTCTCTCCCTCCAGTGTTTCTCTCACTCACTCCCCCAATGTTTCTCCCACCCTCTCCCCCCAGTTTTTCTCTCTCTCTCTCCCCCCCAGTGTTTCTCTCTCTCTCTACCACCAGTATTTCTCTCTCTCTCTACCCCCAGTGTTTCTCTCTCTCTTCCCCCAGTGTTTCTCTCTCTCTCTCTCCCCCCAGTATTTCTCTCTCTCTCCCCCCACTGTTTCTCTCTCTCTCCCCCCAGTTTATTTCTCTCTCTCTCCGCCCAGTGTTTCTCTCTCTCTCCCACCAGTGTTTCTGTCTCTCTCTACCCCAAGTGTTTCTCTCTCTCTCTTCCCCCCAGTGTTTCTCTCTCTCTCCCCCAAGTGTTTCTCTCTCTCTCCCCCCAGTGATTTTCTCTCTCTCTCCCCCCAGTGTTTCTCTCTCTCTCCCCACAGTGTTTCTCTCTCTCTCTCCCCCCAGTGTTTCCCTCTCTCTCTCCCCCCAGTGTTTCCCTCTCTCTCTCTCCCCACCAGTGTTTCTCTCTCTCTCCCCCCAGTATTTCTCTCTCTCTCTACCCCCAGTGTTTCCCTCTCTCTCTCTCCCACCAGTGTTTCTCTCTCTCTCCCCCCAGTGTTTATCTCTCTCTTCCCCCAGTGTTTCTCTCTCTCTGTCCCCCCCAGTGTTTATCGCTCTCTTCCCCCAGTGTTTCTCTCTCTCTCTCCCCCCCAGTGTTTCTCTCTCTCTCTGCCCCCAGTGTTTCTCTCTCTCTCTCCCCAGTGTTTCTCTCTCTCTCCCCCCAGTGTTTCTCTCTCTCTCTCCCCCCAGTGTTTCTCTCTCTCTCCCTCAGTGTTTCTCACTCTCTCCCCCCAGTGTTTCTCTCTCTCTCCCTCCAGTGTTTCTCTCACTCACTCCCCCAGTGTTTCTCTCTCTCCCCCCAGTTTTTCTCTCTCTCTCTCCCCCCCAGTGTTTCTCTCTCTCTCCCCTCAGTGTTTCTCACTCTCTCCCCCCAGTGTTTCTCTCTCTCTCCCTCCAGTGTTTCTCTCACTCACTCCCCCAGTGTTTCTCTCTCTCCCCCCAGTTTTTTTCTCTCTCTCTCCCCCCAGTGTTTCTCTCTCTCCCACCAGTGTTTCTCTCTCTCTCTACCCCAAGTGTTTCTCTCTCTCTCTTCCCCAGTGTTTCTCTCTCTCTCCCCCAAGTGTTTCTCTCTCTCTCCCCCCAGTGATTCTCTCTCTCTCTCCCCCCAGTGTTTCTCTCTCTCTCCCCACAGTGTTTCTCTCTCTCTCTCCCCCCAGTGTTTCCCTCTCTCTCTCCCCCCAGTGTTTCCCTCTCTCTCTCTCCCACCAGTGTTTCTCTCTCTCTCCCCCCAGTATTTCTCTCTCTCTCTCCCCCCAGTGTTTCCCTCTCTCTCTCTCCCACCAGTGTTTCTCTCTCTCTCCCCCCAGTGTTTATCTCTCTCTTCCCCCAGTGTTTCTCTCTCTCTCTCCCCCCAGTGTTTATCGCTCTCTTCCCCCAGTGTTTCTCTCTCTCTCTCCCCCCCAGTGTTTCTCTCTCTCTCTGCCCCCAGTGTTTCTCTCTCTCTCTCCCCAGTGTTTCTCTCTCTCTCCCCCCAGTGTTTCTCTCTCTCTCTCCCCCCAGTGTTTCTCTCTCTCTCCCCTCAGTGTTTCTCACTCTCTCCCCCCAGTGTTTCTCTCTCTCTCCCTCCAGTGTTTCTCTCACTCACTCCCCCAGTGTTTCTCTCTCTCCCCCCAGTTTTCTCTCTCTCTCTCTCTCCCCAGTGTTTCTCTCTCTCTCCCCTCAGTGTTTCTCACTCTCTCCCCCCAGTGTTTCTCTCTCTCTCCCTCCAGTGTTTCTCTCACTCACTCCCCCAGTGTTTCTCTCTCTCCCCCCAGTTTTTTTCTCTCTCTCTCCCCCCAGTGTTTCTCTCTCTCCCACCAGTGTTTCTCTCTCTCTCTACCCCAAGTGTTTCTCTCTCTCTCTTCCCCCAGTGTTTCTCTCTCTCTCCCCCAAGTGTTTCTCTCTCTCTCCCCCCAGTGATTCTCTCTCTCTCTCCCCCCCAGTGTTTCTCTCTCTCTCCCCACAGTGTTTCTCTCTCTCTCTCCCCCAGTGTTTCCCTCTCTCTCTCCCCCCAGTGTTTCCCTCTCTCTCTCTCCCACCAGTGTTTCTCTCTCTCTCCCCCCAGTATTTCTCTCTCTCTCTCCCCCCCAGTGTTTCCCTCTCTCTCTCTCCCACCAGTGTTTCTCTCTCTCTCCCCCCAGTGTTTATCTCTCTCTTCCCCCAGTGTTTCTCTCTCTCTCTCCCCCCAGTGTTTATCGCTCTCTTCCCCCAGTGTTTCTCTCTCTCTCTCCCCCCAGTGTTTCTCTCTCTCTCTGCCCCCAGTGTTTCTCTCTCTCTCTCCCCAGTGTTTCTCTCTCTCTCTCCCCAGTGTTTCTCTCTCTCTCTCCCCCAGTGTTTCTCTCTCTCTCCCCCTCAGTGTTTCTCACTCTCTCCCCCCAGTGTTTCTCTCTCTCTCCCTCCAGTGTTTCTCTCACTCACTCCCCCCATTGTTTCTACCACCCTCTCCCCCAGTGCTTCTCTCTCTCTCCCCCCAGTTTTTTTCTCTCTCTCTCCCACCAGTGTTTCTCTCTCTCTCTACCCCCAGTGTTTCTCTCTCTCTCTTCCCCCAGTGTTTCTCTCTCTCTCTCCCCCCAGTATTTCTCTCTCCCCCCCCAGTGTTTCTCTCTCTCTCTCCCCCCAGTATTTCTCTCTCTCTCCCCCCAGTGTTTCTCTCTCTCTCCCCCCAGTGTTTCCTCTCTCTCTCTCCCCCCAGTGTTTCTCTCTCTCTCTCCCCTCAGTGTTTCTCTCTCTCTCCCTCCAGTGTTTCTCTGTCTCACTCCCCCAATGTTTCTCCCACCCTCTCCCCCCAGTTTTTCTCTCTCTCTCTCCCCCCCAGTGTTTCTCTCTCTCTCTACCACCAGTATTTCTCTCTCTCTCTACCCCCAGTGTTTCTCTCTCTCTTCCCCCAGTGTTTCTCTCTCTCTCTCCCCCCAGTATTTCTCTCTCTCTCCCCCCACTGTTTCTCTCTCTCTCCCCCCAGTTTATTTCTCTCTCTCTCCCCCCCAGTGTTTCTCTCTCTCTCCCACCAGTGTTTCTGTCTCTCTCTACCCCAAGTGTTTCTCTCTCTCTCCCTCCAGTGTTTCTCTCACTCACTCCCCCAATGTTCTCCCACCCTCTCCCCCCAGTTTTTCTCTCTCTCTCTCCCCCCCAGTGTTTCTCTCTCTCTCTACCACCAGTATTTCTCTCTCTCTCTACCCCCAGTGTTTCTCTCTCTCTTCCCCCAGTGTTTATCTCTCTCTCTCCCCTCAGTGTTTCTCACTCTCTCCCCCCAGTGTTTCTCTCTCTCTCCCTCCAGTGTTTCTCTGTCTCTCTCCCCCCAGTGATTCTCTCTCTCTCCCTCCAGTGTTTCTCTCTCTCTCCCCCCAGTATTTCTCTCTCTCTCTCCCCCCAGTGTTTCCCCTCTCTCTCTCTCCCACCAGTGTTTCTCTCTCTCTCCCCCCAGTGTTTATCTCTCTCTTCCCCCAGTGTTTCTCTCTCTCTCTCCCCCCAGTGTTTATCGCTCTCTTCCCCCAGTGTTTCTCTCTCTCTGTCCCCTCAGTGTTTCTCACTCTCTCCCCCCAGTGTTTCTCTCTCTCTCCCTCCAGTGTTTCTCTCACTCACTCCCCCAATGTTTCTCCCACCCTCTCCCCCCAGTTTTTCTCTCTCTCTCTCCCCCCCAGTGTTTCTCTCTCTCTCTACCACCAGTATTTCTCTCTCTCTCTACCCCCAGTGTTTCTCTCTCTCTTCCCCCAGTGTTTCTCTCTCTCTCTCCCCCCAGTATTTCTCTCTCTCTCCCCCCACTGTTTCTCTCTCTCTCCCCCCAGTTTATTTCTCTCTCTCTCCCCCCAGTGTTTCTCTCTCTCTCCCACCAGTGTTTCTGTCTCTCTCTACCCCAAGTGTTTCTCTCTCTCTCTTCCCCCAGTGTTTCTCTCTCTCTCCCCCAAGTGTTTCTCTCTCTCTCCCCCCAGTGATTTTCTCTCTCTCTCCCCCCAGTGTTTCTCTCTCTCTCCCCACAGTGTTTCTCTCTCTCTCTCCCCCCAGTGTTTCCCTCTCTCTCTCCCCCCAGTGTTTCCCTCTCTCTCTCTCCCACCAGTGTTTCTCTCTCTCTCCCCCCAGTATTTCTCTCTCTCTCTACCCCCAGTGTTTCCCTCTCTCTCTCTCCCACCAGTGTTTCTCTCTCTCTCCCCCCAGTGTTTATCTCTCTCTTCCCCCAGTGTTTCTCTCTCTCTGTCCCCCCAGTGTTTATCGCTCTCTTCCCCCAGTGTTTCTCTCTCTCTCTCCCCCCAGTGTTTCTCTCTCTCTCTGCCCCCAGTGTTTCTCTCTCTCTCTCCCCAGTGTTTCTCTCTCTCTCCCCCCAGTGTTTCTCTCTCTCTCTCCCCCCAGTGTTTCTCTCTCTCTCCCCTCAGTGTTTCTCACTCTCTCCCCCCAGTGTTTCTCTCTCTCTCCCTCCAGTGTTTCTCTCACTCACTCCCCCAGTGTTCTCTCTCTCCCCCCAGTTTTTCTCTCTCTCTCTCCCCCCAGTGTTTCTCTCTCTCTCCCCTCAGTGTTTCTCACTCTCTCCCCCCAGTGTTTCTCTCTCTCTCCCTCCAGTGTTTCTCTCACTCACTCCCCCAGTGTTTCTCTCTCTCCCCCCAGTTTTTTTCTCTCTCTCTCCCCCCAGTGTTTCTCTCTCTCCCACCAGTGTTTCTCTCTCTCTCTACCCCAAGTGTTTCTCTCTCTCTCTTCCCCCAGTGTTTCTCTCTCTCTCCCCCAAGTGTTTCTCTGTCTCTCCCCCCAGTGATTCTCTCTCTCTCTCCCCCCAGTGTTTCTCTCTCTCTCCCCACAGTGTTTCTCTCTCTCTCTCCCCCCAGTGTTTCCCTCTCTCTCTCCCCCCAGTGTTTCCCTCTCTCTCTCTCCCACCAGTGTTTCTCTCTCTCTCCCCCCAGTATTTCTCTCTCTCTCTCCCCCCAGTGTTTCCCTCTCTCTCTCTCCCACCAGTGTTTCTCTCTCTCTCCCCCCAGTGTTTATCTCTCTCTTCCCCCAGTGTTTCTCTCTCTCTCTCCCCCCAGTGTTTATCGCTCTCTTCCCCCAGTGTTTCTCTCTCTCTCTCCCCCCAGTGTTTCTCTCTCTCTCTCTGCCCCCAGTGTTTCTCTCTCTCTCTCCCCAGTGTTTCTCTCTCTCTCCCCCCAGTGTTTCTCTCTCTCTCTCCCCCCAGTGTTTCTCTCTCTCTCCCCTCAGTGTTTCTCACTCTCTCCCCCCAGTGTTTCTCTCTCTCTCCCTCCAGTGTTTCTCTCACTCACTCCCCCAGTGTTTCTCTCTCTCCCCCCAGTTTTTCTCTCTCTCTCTCTCCCCAGTGTTTCTCTCTCTCTCCCCTCAGTGTTTCTCACTCTCTCCCCCCAGTGTTTCTCTCTCTCTCCCTCCAGTGTTTCTCTCACTCACTCCCCCAGTGTTTCTCTCTCTCCCCCCAGTTTTTTCTCTCTCTCTCCCCCCAGTGTTTCTCTCTCTCCCACCAGTGTTTCTCTCTCTCTCTACCCCAAGTGTTTCTCTCTCTCTCTTCCCCCAGTGTTTCTCTCTCTCTCCCCCAAGTGTTTCTCTCTCTCTCCCCCCAGTGATTCTCTCTCTCTCTCCCCCCCAGTGTTTCTCTCTCTCTCCCCACAGTGTTTCTCTCTCTCTCTCCCCCCAGTGTTTCCCTCTCTCTCTCCCCCCAGTGTTTCCCTCTCTCTCTCTCCCACCAGTGTTTCTCTCTCTCTCCCCCCAGTATTTCTCTCTCTCTCTCCCCCCAGTGTTTCCCTCTCTCTCTCTCCCACCAGTGTTTCTCTCTCTCTCCCCCCAGTGTTTATCTCTCTCTTCCCCCAGTGTTTCTCTCTCTCTCTCCCCCCAGTGTTTATCGCTCTCTTCCCCAGTGTTTCTCTCTCTCTCTCCCCCCAGTGTTTCTCTCTCTCTCTGCCCCCAGTGTTTCTCTCTCTCTCTCCCCAGTGTTTCTCTCTCTCTCCCCCCAGTGTTTCTCTCTCTCTCTCCCCCCAGTGTTTCTCTCTCTCTCCCCTCAGTGTTTCTCACTCTCTCCCCCCAGTGTTTCTCTCTCTCTCCCTCCAGTGTTTCTCTCACTCACTCCCCCAGTGTTTCTCTCTCTCCGCCCAGTTTTTTTCTCTCTCTCTCCCCCCAGTGTTTCTCTCTCTCCCACCAGTGTTTCTCTCTCTCTCTACCCCCAGTGTTTCTCTCTCTCTCTCCCCCCAGTATTTCTCTCTCTCTCCCCCCAGTGTTTCTCTCTCTCCCCCCAGTGTTTCTCTCTCTCTCCCCCCCAGTGTTTCTCTCTCTCTCCCCCCAGTATTTCTCTCTCTCTCCCCCCAGTGTTTCTCTCTCTCTCCCCCCAGTGTTTCTCTCTCTCCCCCCAGTGTTTCTCTCTCTCCCCCCCAGTGTTTCTCTCTCTCTCCCCCCAGTGTTTCTCTCTCTCTCCCCCCAGTGTTTCTCTCTCTCCCCCCAGTGTTTCTCTCTCTCCCCCCCAGTGTTTCTCTCTCTCTCCCCCCAGTGTTTCTCTCTCTCCCCCCCCAGTGTTTCTCTCTCTCTCCCCCCAGTGTTTCTCTCTCTCTCTCCCCAGTGTTTCTCTCTCTCTCCCCCCAGTGTCTCTCTCTCTCTCTCCCCCCAGCGTTTCTCTCTCTCTCCCCTCAGTGTTTCTCACTCTCTCCCCCCAGTGTTTCTCTCTCTCTCCCTCCAGTGTTTCTCTCACTCACTCCCCCAGTGTTTCTCTCTCTCCCCCCAGTTTTTTACTCTCTCTCTCCCCCCAGTGTTTCTCTCTCTCTCCCCCAGTGTTTCTCTCTCTCCCCCCAGTGTTTCTCTCTCTCCCCCCCAGTGTTTCTCTCTCTCTCCCCCCAGTATTTCTCTCTCTCTCCCCCCAGTGTTTCTCTCTCTCTCCCCCCAGTGTTTCTCTCTCTCTCTCCCCCCAGTGTTTCTCTCTCTCTCCCCTCAGTGTTTCTCACTCTCTCCCCCCCAGTGTTTCTCTCTCCTCCCCCCAGTGTTTCTCTCTCTCTCTCCCCCCAGTGTTTCTCTCTCTCCCCCCCAGTGTTTCTCTCTCTCTCCCACCAGTGTTTCTCTCTCTCTCTCCCCCAGTGTTTCTCTCTCTCCCCCCAGTGTTTCTCTCTCTCCCCCCAGTGTTTCTCTCTCTCTCCCCCCAGTATTTCTCTCTCTCTCCCCCCAGTGTTTCTCACTCTCTCCCCCCCCCCAGTGTTTCTCTCTCTCTCTCCCCCCAGTATTTCTCTCTCTCTCCCCCCAGTGTTTCTCTCTCTCCCCCCAGTGTTTCTCTCTCTCTCCCCTCCATTGTTTCTCTCTCACTCACTCCCCCAGTGTTTCTCTCTCTCCCCCCAGTTTTTTTCTCTCTCTCTCCCCCCAGTGTTTCTCTCTCTCTCCCCACCAGTGTTTCTCTCTCTCTCTACCCCCAGTGTTTCTCTCTCTCTCTCCCCCCAGTATTTCTCTCTCTCTCCCCCCAGTGTTTCTCACTCTCTCCCCCCCCCCAGTGTTTCTCTCTCTCTCTCCCCCCAGTATTTCTCTCTCTCTCCCCCCAGTGTTTCTCTCTCTCCCCCCAGTGTTTCTCTCTCTCTCCCTCCATTGTTTCTCTCACTCACTCCCCCAGTGTTTCTCTCTCTCCCCCCAGTTTTTTTTCTCTCTCTCTCCCCCCCAGTGTTTCTCTCTCTCTCCCACCAGTGTTTCTCTCTCTCTCTACCCCCAGTGTTTCTCTCTCTCTCTTCCCCCAGTGTTTCTCTCTCTCTCTCCCCAGTGTTTCTCTCTCTCTCCCACCAGTGTTTCTCTCTCTCTTCCCCAGTGTTTCTCTCTCTCTCTCCCCAGTATTTCTCTCTCTCTCCCCCCAGTGTTTCTCTCTCTCCCCCCAGTGTTTCTCTCTCTCCCCCCCAGTGTTTCTCTCTCTCTCCCCCCAGTATTTCTCTCTCTCTCCCCCAGTGTTTCTCTCTCTCTCCCCCCAGTGTTTCTCTCTCTCTCTCCCCCCAGTGTTTCTCACTCTCTCCCCCCAGTGTTTCTCTCTCTCCCCCCAGTTTTTCTCTCTCTCTCTCCCCCCAGTGTTTCTCTCTCTCTCCCCCCAGTGTTTCTCTCTCTCTCCCCCCCAGTGTTTCTCTCTCTCTCCCCCCAGTGTTTCTCTCTCTCTCTCCCCCCAGTGTTTCTCTCTCTCTCCCCTCAGTGTTTCTCACTCTCTCCCCCCAGTGTTTCTCTCTCTCTCCCCCCCCAGTGTTTCTCTCTCTCTCCCCACAGTGTTTCTCTCTCTCTCCCCCCCCCCCCAGTGTTTCTCTCTCTCTCCCCCCAGTGTTTCTCTCTCTCTCTCCCCCCAGTGTTTCTCACTCTCTCCCCCCAGTGTTTCTCTCTCTCCCCCCCAGTGTTTCTCTCTCTCTCTCCCCCCAGTGTTTCTCTCTCTCTCCCCCCCAGTGTTTCTCTCTCTCTCCCCCCAGTGTTTCTCTCTCTCTCTCCCCAGTGTTTCTCTCTCTCTCTCCCCCCAGTGTTTCTCTCTCTCTCTCCCCAGGTGTTTCTCTCTCTCTCCCCCCAGTGTTTCTCTCTCTCTCTCCCCCCCAGTGTTTCTCTCTCTCTCCCCCCAGTATTTCTCTCTCTCTCTCCCCTCAGTGTTTCTCTCTCTCCCCCCAGTGTTTCTCTCTCTCTCTCCCCCCAGTGTTTCTCTCTCTCTCTCCCCCAGTGTTTCTCTCTCTCTCCCCCCAGTGTTTCTCTCTCTCTCTCCCCCCCCCCCAGTGTTTCTCTCTCTCTCCCCCCAGTATTTCTCTCTCTCTCCCCCCACTGTTTCTCTCTCTCTCCCCCCACTGTTTCTCTCTCTCTCCCCCAGTGTTTCTCTCCCCCCCCAGTGTTTCTCTCTCGCCCCCCCCCCAGTGTTTCTCTCTCTCTCTCCCCCCAGTATTTCTCTCTCTCTCCCCCCAGTATTTCTCTCTCTCTCCCCCCAGTGTTTCTCTCTCTCTCCCTCCAGTGTTTCTCTCACTCACTCCCCCCATTGTTTCTACCACCCTCTCCCCCAGTGTTTCTCTCTCTCTCCCCCCCAGTTTTTTTCTCTCTCTCTCCCCCCAGTGTTTCTCTCTCTCTCCCCCCAGTGTTTCTCTCTCTCTCCCCCCCCAGTGTTTCTCTCTCTCTCCCCACAGTGTTTCTCTCTCTCTCCCCCCCCCCAGTGTTTCTCTCTCTCTCCCCCCAGTGTTTCTCTCTCTCTCTCCCCCCAGTGTTTCTCACTCTCTCCCCCCAGTGTTTCTCTCTCTCCCCCCAGTGTTTCTCTCTCTCTCTCCCCCCCAGTGTTTCTCTCTCTCTCTACCCCCAGTGTTTCTCTCTCTCTCTTCCCCCAGTGTTTCTCTCTCTCTCTCCCCCCAGTGTTTCTCTCTCTCCCCCCAGTGTTTCTCTCTCTCTCCCCCCAGTATTTCTCTCTCTCTCCCCCCAGTGTTTCACTCTCTCTCCCCCCAGTGTTTTCTCTCTCTCTCTCCCCCCAGTGTTTCTCTCTCTCTCTCCCCCAATGTTTCTCCCACCCTCTCCCCCCAGTGTTTCTCTCTCTCTCCCCCCAGTTTTTCTCTCTCTCTCTCCCCCCAGTGTTTCTCTCTCTCTCTCCCACCAGTATTTCTCTCTCTCTCTACCCCCACTGTTTCTCTCTCTCTCCCCCCAGTGTTTCTCTCTCTCTCCCCCCAGTGTTTCTCTCTCTCTTTTCCCCCCAGTGTTTCTCTCTCTCTCTCCCCTCAGTGTTTCTCACTCTCTCCCCCCAGTGTTTCTCTCTCTCTCCCTCCCGTGTTTCTCTCCCTCACTCCCCCAAGTGTTTCTCTCACCCTCTCCCCCATAGTTTCTCTAACCCTCTCCCCCCAGTGTTTCTCTCACCCTCGCCCCTCTGTTTCTCTCACCCTCGCCCCTCAGTGTTTCTCTCACCCTCGCCCCTCAGTGTTTCTCTCACCCTCTCCCCCAGTGTTTCTCTCACCCTCTCCCCCCAGTGCTTCTCTCACCCTCTCTCCCCAGTGTTTCTCTCACCCTCTCCCACCAGTGTTTCTCTCACCCTCTCCCCCAGTGTTTCTCTCACCCTCTCCCCCCAGTGTTTCTCTCTCTCTCTCCCCCCAGTGTTTCTCTCTCTCCCCCCAGTTTTTTTCTCTCTCTCTCCCCCCAGTGTTTCTCTCTCTCCCACCAGTGTTTCTCTCTCTCTCTACCCCAAGTGTTTCTCTCTCTCTCTTCCCCCAGTGTTTCTCTCTCTCTCCCCCAAGTGTTTCTCTCTCTCTCCCCCCAGTGATTCTCTCTCTCTCTCCCCCCAGTGTTTCTCTCTCTCTCCCCACAGTGTTTCTCTCTCTCTCTCCCCCCAGTGTTTCCCTCTCTCTCTCCCCCCAGTGTTTCCCTCTCTCTCTCTCCCACCAGTGTTTCTCTCTCTCTCCCCCCAGTATTTCTCTCTCTCTCTCCCCCCAGTGTTTCCCTCTCTCTCTCTCCCACCAGTGTTTCTCTCTCTCTCCCCCCAGTGTTTATCTCTCTCTTCCCCCAGTGTTTCTCTCTCTCTCTCCCCCCAGTGTTTATCGCTCTCTTCCCCCAGTGTTTCTCTCTCTCTCTCCCCCCAGTGTTTCTCTCTCTCTCTGCCCCCAGTGTTTCTCTCTCTCTCTCCCCAGTGTTTCTCTCTCTCTCCCCCCAGTGTTTCTCTCTCTCTCTCCCCCCAGTGTTTCTCTCTCTCTCCCCTCAGTGTTTCTCACTCTCTCCCCCCAGTGTTTCTCTCTCTCTCCCTCCAGTGTTTCTCTCACTCACTCCCCCAGTGTTTCTCTCTCTCCGCCCAGTTTTTTTCTCTCTCTCTCCCCCCAGTGTTTCTCTCTCTCCCACCAGTGTTTCTCTCTCTCTCTACCCCCAGTGTTTCTCTATCTCTCTCCCCCCAGTATTTCTCTCTCTCTCCCCCCAGCGTTTCTCTCTCTCCCCCCAGTGTTTCTCTCTCTCCCCCCCAGTGTTTCTCTCTCTCTCCCCCCAGTATTTCTCTCTCTCTCCCCCCAGTGTTTCTCTCTCTCTCCCCCCAGTGTTTCTCTCTCTCCCCCCAGTGTTTCTCTCTCTTCCCCCCAGTGTTTCTCTCTCTCTCCCCCCAGTGTTTCTCTCTCTCTCCCCCCAGTGTTTCTCTCTCTCCCCCCAGTGCTTCTCTCTCTCCCCCCCAGTGTTTCTCTCTCTCTCCCCCCAGTGTTTCTCTCTCTCCCCCCCAGTGTTTCTCTCTCTCTCCCCCCAGTGTTTCTCTCTCTCTCTCCCCAGTGTTTCTCTCTCTCTCCCCCCAGTGTCTCTCTCTCTCTCTCCCCCCAGTGTTTCTCTCTCTCTCCCCTCAGTGTTTCTCACTCTCTCCCCCCAGTGTTTCTCTCTCTCTCCCTCCAGTGTTTCTCTCACTCACTCCCCCAGTGTTTCTCTCTCTCCCCCCAGTTTTTTACTCTCTCTCTCCCCCCAGTGTTTCTCTCTCTCTCCCCCCAGTGTTTCTCTCTCTCCCCCCAGTGTTTCTCTCTCTCCCCCCCAGTGTTTCTCTCTCTCTCCCCCCAGTATTTCTCTCTCTCTCCCCCCAGTGTTTCTCTCTCTCTCCCCCCAGTGTTTCTCTCTCTCTCTCCCCCCAGTGTTTCTCTCTCTCTCCCCTCAGTGTTTCTCACTCTCTCCCCCCAGTGTTTCTCTCTCTCCCCCCAGTGTTTCTCTCTCTCTCTCCCCCCAGTGTTTCTCTCTCTCCCCCCAGTGTTTCTCTCTCTCTCCCACCAGTGTTTCTCTCTCTCTCTCCCCCCAGTGTTTCTCTCTCTCCCCCCAGTGTTTCTCTCTCTCCCCCCAGTGTTTCTCTCTCTCTCCCCCCAGTATTTCTCTCTCTCTCCCCCCAGTGTTTCTCACTCTCTCCCCCCCCCAGTGTTTCTCTCTCTCTCTCCCCCCAGTATTTCTCTCTCTCTCCCCCCAGTGTTTCTCTCTCTCCCCCCAGTGTTTCTCTCTCTCTCCCTCCATTGTTTCTCTCACTCACTCCCCCAGTGTTTCTCTCTCTCCCCCCAGTTTTTTTCTCTCTCTCTCCCCCCAGTGTTTCTCTCTCTCTCCCACCAGTGTTTCTCTCTCTCTCTACCCCCAGTGTTTCTCTCTCTCTCTCCCCCCAGTATTTCTCTCTCTCTCCCCCCAGTGTTTCTCACTCTCTCCCCCCCCAGTGTTTCTCTCTCTCTCTCCCCCCAGTATTTCTCTCTCTCTCCCCCCAGTGTTTCTCTCTCTCCCCCCAGTGTTTCTCTCTCTCTCCCTCCATTGTTTCTCTCACTCACTCCCCCAGTGTTTCTCTCTCTCCCCCCAGTTTTTTTCTCTCTCTCTCCCCCCAGTGTTTCTCTCTCTCTCCCACCAGTGTTTCTCTCTCTCTCTACCCCCAGTGTTTCTCTCTCTCTCTTCCCCCAGTGTTTCTCTCTCTCTCTCCCCAGTGTTTCTCTCTCTCTCCCACCAGTGTTTCTCTCTCTCTTCCCCCAGTGTTTCTCTCTCTCTCTCCCCAGTATTTCTCTCTCTCTCCCCCCAGTGTTTCTCTCTCTCCCCCCAGTGTTTCTCTCTCTCCCCCCCAGTGTTTCTCTCTCTCTCCCCCCAGTATTTCTCTCTCTCTCCCCCCAGTGTTTCTCTCTCTCTCCCCCCAGTGTTTCTCTCTCTCTCTCCCCCCAGTGTTTCTCACTCTCTCCCCCCAGTGTTTCTCTCTCTCCCCCCAGTTTTTCTCTCTCTCTCTCCCCCCAGTGTTTCTCTCTCTCTCCCCCCAGTGTTTCTCTCTCTCTCCCCCCAGTGTTTCTCTCTCTCTCCCCCCAGTGTTTCTCTCTCTCTCTCCCCCCAGTGTTTCTCTCTCTCTCCCCTCAGTGTTTCTCACTCTCTCCCCCCAGTGTTTCTCTCTCTCTCCCCCCCCAGTGTTTCTCTCTCTCTCCCCACAGTGTTTCTCTCTCTCTCCCCCCCCCCCCCAGTGTTTCTCTCTCTCTCCCCCCAGTGTTTCTCTCTCTCTCTCCCCCCAGTGTTTCTCACTCTCTCCCCCCAGTGTTTCTCTCTCTCTCCCCCCAGTGTTTCTCTCTCTCTCTCCCCCCAGTGTTTCTCTCTCTCTCCCCCCAGTGTTTCTCTCTCTCTCCCCCCAGTGTTTCTCTCTCTCTCTCCCCAGTGTTTCTCTCTCTCTCCCCCCAGTGTTTCTCTCTCTCTCTCCCCAGTGTTTCTCTCTCTCTCCCCCCAGTGTTTCTCTCTCTCTCTCCCCCCAGTGTTTCTCTCTCTCTCCCCCCAGTATTTCTCTCTCTCTCCCCTCAGTGTTTCTCTCTCTCCCCCCAGTGTTTCTCTCTCTCTCTCCCCCCAGTGTTTCTCTCTCTCTCTCCCCCCAGTGTTTCTCTCTCTCTCCCCCCAGTGTTTCTCTCTCTCTCCCCCCCCCAGTGTTTCTCTCTCTCTCCCCCCAGTATTTCTCTCTCTCTCCCCCCACTGTTTCTCTCTCTCTCCCCCCACTGTTTCTCTCTCTCTCCCCCCAGTGTTTCTCTCCCCCCCCAGTGTTTCTCTCTCGCCCCCCCCCAGTGTTTCTCTCTCTCTCTCCCCCCAGTATTTCTCTCTCTCTCCCCCCAGTATTTCTCTCTCTCTCCCCCAGTGTTTCTCTCTCTCTCCCTCCAGTGTTTCTCTCACTCACTCCCCCCATTGTTTCTAC
The DNA here is from genome assembly GCF_035084215.1 of Heptranchias perlo. Lineage (NCBI taxonomy): Eukaryota > Metazoa > Chordata > Chondrichthyes > Hexanchiformes > Hexanchidae > Heptranchias > Heptranchias perlo. The sequence continues at coordinate 46,073 of NW_027138300.1, forward strand.
CACCCTCTCCCCCAGTGTTTCTCTCTCTCTCCCCCCAGTTTTTTTCTCTCTCTCTCCCCCCAGTGTTTCTCTCTCTCTCCCCCCAGTGTTTCTCTCTCTCTCCCCCCCCAGTGTTTCTCTCTCTCTCCCCACAGTGTTTCTCTCTCTCTCCCCCCCCCAGTGTTTCTCTCTCTCTCCCCCCAGTGTTTCTCTCTCTCTCTCCCCCCAGTGTTTCTCACTCTCTCCCCCCAGTGTTTCTCTCTCTCCCCCCAGTGTTTCTCTCTCTCTCTCCCCCCAGTGTTTCTCTCTCTCTCTACCCCCAGTGTTTCTCTCTCTCTCTTCCCCCAGTGTTTCTCTCTCTCTCTCCCCCCAGTGTTTCTCTCTCTCCCCCCAGTGTTTCTCTCTCTCTCCCCCCAGTATTTCTCTCTCTCTCCCCCCAGTGTTTCACTCTCTCTCCCCCCAGTGTTTCTCTCTCTCTCTCCCCCCAGTGTTTCTCTCTCTCTCTCCCCCAATGTTTCTCCCACCCTCTCCCCCCAGTGTTTCTCTCTCTCTCCCCCCAGTTTTTCTCTCTCTCTCTCCCCCCAGTGTTTCTCTCTCTCTCTCCCACCAGTATTTCTCTCTCTCTCTACCCCCACTGTTTCTCTCTCTCTCCCCCCAGTGTTTCTCTCTCTCTCCCCCCAGTGTTTCTCTCTCTCTTTTCCCCCCAGTGTTTCTCTCTCTCTCTCCCCTCAGTGTTTCTCACTCTCTCCCCCCAGTGTTTCTCTCTCTCTCCCTCCCGTGTTTCTCTCCCTCACTCCCCCAAGTGTTTCTCTCACCCTCTCCCCCATAGTTTCTCTAACCCTCTCCCCCCAGTGTTTCTCTCACCCTCGCCCCTCTGTTTCTCTCACCCTCGCCCCTCAGTGTTTCTCTCACCCTCGCCCCTCAGTGTTTCTCTCACCCTCTCCCCCAGTGTTTCTCTCACCCTCTCCCCCCAGTGCTTCTCTCACCCTCTCTCCCCAGTGTTTCTCTCACCCTCTCCCACCAGTGTTTCTCTCACCCTCTCCCCCAGTGTTTCTCTCACCCTCTCCCCCCAGTGTTTCTCGCACCCTCTCTCCCCAGTGTTTCTCTCACCCTCTCCCACCAGTGTTTCTCTCTCTCTGCCACGCCCCCAGTGTTTCTCTCTCTCTCGCCCGCCCAGTGTTTCTCTCTCTCTCTCCCCAGTGTTTATCTCTCTCCCCCCAGTGTTTATCTCTCTCCCCTCCCCGCAGTGTTTCTCTCTCTCTCTTCCCCCAGTGTTTCTCTCTCTCTCTCTCCCCAGTGTTTTTCTCACGCACTCTCTTCCCCCCAGTGTTTCTCTCTCTTCCCTCAGTGTTTCTCTCTCTTCCCCCCAGCATTTCTCTCTCTTCCCCCCAGTGTTTCTCTCTCTCCCCCCAGTGTTTCTCTCTCTCTCTCCCACCAGTGTTTCTCTCTCTCTCTCTCTCCCACCAGTGTTTCTCTCTCTCTCTCCCCCAGTGTTTCTCTCTCTCTCCCCCCCCCCATGTGTTTCTCTCTATCTCTCCCAGCAGTGTTTCTCTCTCTCTCTCCCCAGTGTTTCTCTCTCTCTCCCCCCAGTGTTTCTCTCTCTCACCCCCCAGTGTTTCTCTCTCTCTCTCCACAGTGTTTCTCTCTCTCCCCCCAGTGTTTCTCTTTCACCCCCCACAATGTTTCTCTCTCTCCCCCAGTGTTTCTCTCTCTCTCCCCCAGTGTTTCTCTCTCTCTCCCCCCAGTGATTCTCTCTCTCTCCCCCCAGTGTTTCTCTCTCTCTCCCCACAGTGTTTCTCTCTCTCTCTCCACAGTGTTTCTCTCTCTCTCCCCCCAGTGTTTCTCTCTCTCGCCCCTCAGTGTTTCTCACTCTCTCCCCCCAGTGTTTCTATCTCTCTCTCCCTCCAGTGTTTCTCTCACTCACTCCCCCCATTGTTTCTACCACCCTCTCCCCCAGTGTTTCTCTCTCTCTCCCCACAGTTTTTTTCTCTCTCTCTCCCCCCAGTGTTTCTCTCTCTCTCCCACCAGTGTTTCTCTCTCTCTCTACCCCCAGTGTTTCTCTCTCTCTCTTCCCCCAGTGTTTCTCTCTCTCTCTCCCCCCAGTGTTTCTCTCTCTCTCCTCCCAGTGCTTCTCTCTCTCCCCCCAGTGTTTCTCTCTCTCCCCCCCAGTATTTCTCTCTCTCTCCCCCCAGTGTTTCTCTCTCTCTCCCCCCAGTGTTTCTCTCTCTCTCCCCCCCCCCACTGTTTCTCTCTCTCTCTCCCATCAGTATTTCTCACTCTCTCCCCCCAGTGTTTCTCTCTCTCTCCCTCCAGTGTTTCTCTGACTCACTCCCCCAATGTTTCTCCCACCCTCTCCCCCCAGTGTTTCTCTCTCTCTCCCCCAATTTTTCTCTCTCTCTCTCCCACCAGTATTTCTCTCTCTCTCTACCCCCAGTGTTTCTCTCTCTCTCCCCCCAGTGTTTCTCTCTCTCTCCCTCCAGTGTTTCTCTCACTCACTCCCCCCATTGTTTCTACCACCCTCTCCCCCAGTGTTTCTCTCTCTCTCCCACCAGTGTTTCTCTCTCTCTCTCCCCCCAGTGTTTCTCTCTCTCTCCCACCAGTGTATCTCTCTCTATCTACCCCCAGTGTTTCTCTCTCTCTCTTCCCCCAGTGTTTCTCCCACCCTCTCCCCCCAGTGTTTCTCTCTCTCTCCCCCAATTTTTCTCTCTCTCTCTTCCCCCAGTGTTTCTCTCTCTCTCTCCCCCCAGTGCTTCTCTCTCTCTCCCCCCAGTGTTTCTCTCTCTCTCTCCCCCCCAGTGTTTCTCTCTCTCTCCCCCCAGTATTTCTCTCTCTCTCCCCCCAGTGTTTCTCTCTCTCCCCCCAGTGTTTCTCTCTCTCCCCCCCCAGTGTTTCTCTCTCTCTCCCCCCAGTATTTCTCTCACTCTCTCCCCCCAGTGTTTCTCTCTCTCTCTCCCCTCAGTGTTTCTCTCTCTCTCTCCCCCCAGTGTTTCTCTCTCTCTCTCCCCTCAGTGTTTCTCACTCTCTCCCCCCAGTGTTTCTCTCTCTCTCCCTCCAGTGTTTCTCTCACTCACTCCCCCAATGTTTCTCCCACCCTCTCCCCCCAGTGTTTCTCTCTCTCTCCCCCCAGTTTTTCTCTCTCTCTCTCCCCCCAGTGTTTCTCTCTCTCTCCCCCCAGTTTTTCTCTCTCTCTCTCCCCCCAGTGTTTCTCTCTCTCTCTACCCCCACTGTTTCTCTCTCTCTCCCCCCAGTGTTTCTCTCTCTCTCCCCCCAGTGTTTCTCTCTCTCTCCCCCCAGTGTTTCTCTCTCTCTCTCCCCCCAGTGTTTCTCTCTCTCTCCCCCCAGTGTTTCTCTCACTCTCTCCCCCCAGTGTTTCTCTCTCTCTCCCCCCAGTTTTTCTCTCTCTCTCTCCCCCCAGTGTTTCTCTCTCTCTCTCCCACCAGTATTTCTCTCTCTCTCTACCCCCACTGTTTCTCTCTCTCTCCCCCCAGTGTTTCTCTCTCTCTCCCCCCAGTGTTTCTCTCTCTCTCCCCCCAGTGTTTCTCTCTCTCTCTCCCCCCAGTGTTTCTCTCTCTCTCTCCCCCCAGTGTTTCTCTCTCTCTCTCCCCTCAGTGTTTCTCACTCTCTCCCCCCAGTGTTTCTCTCTCTCTCTCTCCCCCCAGTGTTTCTCTCTCTCTCTCCCCTCAGTGTTTCTCACTCTCTCCCCCAAGTGTTTCTCTCACCCTCTCCCCCATAGTTTCTCTAACCCTCTCCCCCCAGTGTTTCTCTCACCCTCTCCCCCCAGTGTTTCTCTCACCCTCGCCCCTCAGTGTTTCTATCACCCTCTCCCCCAGTGTTTCTCTCACCCTCTCCCCTCAGTGTTTCTATCACCCTCTCCCCCAGTGTTTCTCTCACCCTCTCCCCCCAGTGTTTCTCTCACCCTCTCCCCCAGTGTTTCTCTCACCCTCTCCCCCCAGTGTTTCTCTCACCCTCTCTCCCCAGTGTTTCTCTCACCCTCTCCCACCAGTGTTTCTCTTCCCCTCTCCCCCCAGTGTTTCTCTCTCTCTGCCCCGCCCCCAGTGTTTCTCTCTCTCTCGCCCGCCCATTGTTTCTCTCTCTCTCTCCCCAGTGTTTATCTCTCTCCCCCCAGTGTTTATCTCTCTCCCCTCCCCACAGTTTTTCTCTCTCTCTCTTCCCCCAGTGTTTCTCTCTCTCTCTCTCTCCCCAGTGTTTTTCTCACGCACTCTCTTCCCCCCAGTGTTTCTCTCTCTTCCCTCAGTGTTTCTCTCTCTTCCCCCCAGCATTTCTCTCTCTTCCCCCCAGTGTTTCTCTCTCTCCCCCCAGTGTTTCTCTCTCTCTCTCCCACCAGTGTTTCTCTCTCTCTCTCTCCCACCAGTGTTTCTCTCTCTCTCTCCCCCCAGTGTTTCTCTCTCTCTCTCTCCCACAAGTGTTTCTCTCTCTCTCTCCCCACAGTGTTTCTCTCTCTCTCTTCCCCCAGTGTTTCTCACTCTCTCCCCCCAGTGTTTCTCTCCCTCTCCCTCCAGTGTTTCTCTCACTCACTCCCCCAGTGTTTCTCCCACCCTCTCCCCCCAGTGTTTCTCTCTCTCTCTCCCCAGTTTTTATCTCTCTCTCTCCCCCCAGTGTTTCTCTCTCTCTCTCCCACCAGTATTTCTCTCTCTCTCTTCCCCCAGTGTTTCTCTCTCTCTCTCCCCCCAGTATTTCTCTCTCTCCCCCCACTGTTACTCTCTCTCTCCCCCCAGTGTTTCTCTCTCTCTCTTCCCCCAGTGTTTCTCTCTCTCTCTCCCCCCAGTGTTTCTCTCTCTCTCTCCCCCCAGTATTTCTCTCTCTCCCCCCACTGTTACTCTCTCTCTCCCCCCAGTGTTTCTCTCTCTCTCTTCCCCCAGTGTTTCTCTCTCTCTCTCCCCCCAGTGTTTCTCTCTCTCTCTCCCCTCAGTGTTTCTCACTCTCTCCCCCCAGTGTTTCTCTCTCTCTCCCTCCCGTGTTTCTCTCACTCACTCCCCCCATGTCTCTCTCTCTCTCTCTCTCTCTCTCCCCGCAGTGTTTCTCTCTCCCTCTCTCCCACCAGTGTTTCTCTCTCTCTCTCCCCCCGTGTTTCTCTCTCTCTCTTCCCCCAGTGTTTCTCTCTCTCCCCCCCGCCATGTCTCTCTCTCTCTCTATCTCTCCCCGCAGTGTTTCTCTCTCTCTGGACGAGTGTTTCTCTCTCTTCCCCACAGTGTTTCTCTCTCTTCACCCCAGTGTTTCTCTATCTTCCCCCAGTGTTTCTGTCTCTTCCCCCCAGTGTTTCTCTCTCTTCCCCCCAGTGTTTCTCTCTCTTCCCCCCAGTGTTTCTCTCTCTTCTACCCAGTTTCTCTCTCTCTCAATCTCCCCAGTGTTTCTCTCTCTCTCTGTCTCTCCCCCCAGTGTTCCTCTGGATCTCTGTCTCTCCCGCCAGTGTTACTCTCTCTCTCGCCCCCCAGTTTTCTCTCTCACCCCCCCCAGTGTTTCTCTCTCTCCCCCAGTATTTCTCTCTCTCTCCCCGCAGTTTTTCTCTCTCTCTCCCCCCAGTGTTTCTCTCTCTCTCCCCCCATTTTTTCTCTCTCTCTCCCCCTATTGTTTCTCTCTCTCTCCCCAGTGTTTCTCTCTCTCTCTCCCCCCAGTGTTTCTCTCTCTCTCTCCCCCCAGTGTTTCTCTCTCTCTCTCCCAAGTGTTTTTCTCTCTCTCTCTCCCCTCCCCCCCACCGTGTTTCTCTCTATCCCCCCAGTGTGTGTCTCTCTCTCTCTCTCTCTCTCTCCTGCCAGGTTTTATCTTTCTCTCTCTCCACCCAGTGATTCTCTTTCTCACCCCCAGTGTTTCTCTCTCTGTGTCTCCCCCCGTGTGTTTCTCTCTCTGTCTCTCTCTCCCCAGTGTTTATCTCTCTCTCCACCCCAGTGTTTCACTCTCTCTCATTCTCTCCCCCCAGTGTTACTCTCTCTCCTCTCTCTTTCTCTCCCCCCAGTGTTTTTCTCACTCTCTCTCTCCCCAGATTCTCTCTCTCTCCCCAGTGTCTCTCTCTCTCTTCCCCCCACAGTGTTTCCCTCTCTCACCCAGTGTTTCTCTCTCTCACTCCCCCCAGTGTTTCTCTCTCTCTCTCCCCCCAGTGATTCTCCCTCTCTGACCCCAGTGTTTCTCTCTCTCTCCCCCCAGTGTTTCTCACTCTCCCCCCAGTGTTTCTCTCTCTCTCTCCCCAGTGTTTCACTCTCTCCCCCCAGTGTTTCTCTCTCACTCTCCACCCAGTGTTTCTCTCTCTCTCTCCCACCAGTGTTTCTCTCTCTCTCTCACCCCAGTGTTTCTCTCTCTCTCTTCCCCCAGTGTTTCTCTCTCTCTCCCCCCCCCCATGTGTTTCTCTCTATCTCTCCCAGCAGTGTTTCTCTCTCTCTCTCCCCAGTGTTTCTCTCTCTCTCCCCCCAGTGTTTCTATCTCTCTCTCCCCTCAGTGTTTCTCACTCTCTCCCCGCAGTGTTTCTCTCTCTCTCTCCCCAGTGTTTCTCTCTCTCCCCCCAGTGTTTCTCTTTCACCCCCCACAATGTTTCTCTCTCTCCCCCAGTGTTTCTCTCTCTCTCCCCCAGTGTTTCTCTCTCTCTCCCCCCAGTGATTCTCTCTCTCTCCCCCCAGTGTTTCTCTCTCTCTCCCCACAGTGTTTCTCTCTCTCTCTCCACAGTGTTTCTCTCTCTCTCCCCCCAGTGTTTCTCTCTCTCTCTCCCCCCAGTGTTTCCCTCTCTCTCTCCCACCAGTGTTTCTCTCTCTCTCTCCCCCCAGTGTTTATCTCTCTCTTCCCCCATTGTTTCTCTCTCTCTCTCCCCCCAGTGTTTCTCTCTCTCTCTGCCCCCAGTGTTTCTCTCTCTCTCTCCCCAGTGTTTCTCTCTCTCTCCCCCCAGTGTTTCTCTCTCTCTCTCTCTCCCCTCAGTGTTTCTCACTCTCTCCCCCCAGTGTTTCTCTCTCTCTCCCTCCAGTGTTTCTCTCACTCACTCCCCCCATTTTTTCTACCACCCTCTCCCCCAGTGTTTCTCTCTCTCTCCCACCAGTTTTTTTCTCTCTCTCTCTACCCCCAATGTTTCTCTCTCTCTCTTCCCCCAATGTTTCTCTCTCTCTCCCCCCAGTGTTTCTCTCTCTCCCCCCCCAGTGTTTCTCTCTCTCCCCCCCCAGTGTTTCTCTCTCTCTCTCCCCGCAGTATTTCTCTCTCTCTCTCCCCAGTGTTTCTCTCTCTCTCCCCCCAGTGTTTCTCTCTCTCTCTCCCTCCAGTGTTTCTCTCACTCACTCCCCCCAGTGTTTCTCCCACCCTCTCCCCCCAGTGTTTCTCTCTCTCCCCCCCCCAGTTTTTCTCTCTCTCTCTACCCCCAGTGTTTCTCTCTCTCTCTTCCCCCAGTGTTTCTCTCTCTCTCCCCCCAGTATTTCTCTCTCTCTCTCCCCCCAGTGTTTCTCTCTCTCTCTCCCCTCAGTGTTTCTCACTCTCTCCCCCCAGTGTTTCTCTCTCTCTCCCTCCCGTGTTTCCCTCACTCACTCCCCCAAGTGTTTCTCTCACCCTCTCCCCCATAGTTTCTCTAACCCTCTCCCCCCAGTGTTTCTCTCACCCTCGCCCCTCAGTGTTTCTCTCACCCTCTCCCCCAGTGTTTCTCTCACCCTCTCCCCCCAGTGTTTCTCTCACCCTCTCTCCCCAGTGTTTCTCTCACCCTCTCCCCCCAGTGTTTCTCTCCCCCTCTCCCCCCATTGTTTCTCTCTCTCTGCCCCCCCCAGTGTTTCTCTCTCTCTCCCGCGCCCAGTGTTTCTCTCTCTCTCTCCCCAGTGTTTATCTCTCTCCCCCCAGTGTTTATCTCTCTCCCCTCCCCGCAGTGTTTCTCTCTCTCTCTTCCCCCAGTGTTTCTCTCTCTCTCTCTCTCCCCCCAGTGTTTTTCTCACGCACTCTCTTCCCCCCAGTGTTTCTCTCTCTTCCCCCAGCATTTCTCTCTCTTCCCCCCAGTGTTTCTCTCTCTCCCCCCAGTGTTTCTCTCTCTCTCTCTCCCCCCAGTGTTTCTCTCTCTCTCCCTCAGTGTTTCTCTCTCTCTCCCACCAGTTTTTTTCTCTCTCACTCCCCCCAGTGTTTCTCTCTCTCTCCCACCAGTGTATCTCTCTCTCTCTACCCCCAATGTTTCTCTCTCTCTTCCCCCAGTGTTTCTCTCTCTCTCTCCCCCCAGTGTTTCTCTCTCTCCCCCCCCAGTGTTTCTCTCTCTCTCTCCCCAGTGTTTCTCCCACCCTCTCCCCCCAGTGTTTCTCTCTCTCCCCCCCCCCAGTTTTTCTCTCTCTCTCTCCCCCCAGTGTTTCTCTCTCTCCCCCCCCCCAGTTTTTCTCTCTCTCTCTTCCCCCAGTATTTCTCTCTCTCTCTACCCCCAGTGTTTCTCTCTCTCTCTTCCCCCAGTGTTTCTCTCTCTCACTCCCCCCAGTGTTTCTCTCTCTCTCTCCCCCCAGTGATTCTCCCTCTCTGACCCCAGTGTTTCTCTCTCTCTCCCCCCAGTGTTTCTCACTCTCCCCCCAGTGTTTCTCTCTCTCTCTCCCCAGTGTTTCACTCTCTCCCCCCAGTGTTTCTCTCTCACTCTCCACCCAGTGTTTCTCTCTCTCTCTCCCACCAGTGTTTCTCTCTCTCTCTCACCCCAGTGTTTCTCTCTCTCTCTTCCCCCAGTGTTTCTCTCTCTCTCCCCCCCCCCATGTGTTTCTCTCTATCTCTCCCAGCAGTGTTTCTCTCTCTCTCTCCCCAGTGTTTCTCTCTCTCTCCCCCCAGTGTTTCTATCTCTCTCTCCCCTCAGTGTTTCTCACTCTCTCCCCGCAGTGTTTCTCTCTCTCTCTCCCCAGTGTTTCTCTCTCTCCCCCCAGTGTTTCTCTTTCACCCCCCACAATGTTTCTCTCTCTCCCCCAGTGTTTCTCTCTCTCTCCCCCAGTGTTTCTCTCTCTCTCCCCCCAGTGATTCTCTCTCTCTCCCCCCAGTGTTTCTCTCTCTCTCCCCACAGTGTTTCTCTCTCTCTCTCCACAGTGTTTCTCTCTCTCTCCCCCCAGTGTTTCTCTCTCTCTCTCCCCCCAGTGTTTCCCTCTCTCTCTCCCACCAGTGTTTCTCTCTCTCTCTCCCCCCAGTGTTTATCTCTCTCTTCCCCCATTGTTTCTCTCTCTCTCTCCCCCCAGTGTTTCTCTCTCTCTCTGCCCCCAGTGTTTCTCTCTCTCTCTCCCCAGTGTTTCTCTCTCTCTCCCCCCAGTGTTTCTCTCTCTCTCTCTCTCCCCTCAGTGTTTCTCACTCTCTCCCCCCAGTGTTTCTCTCTCTCTCCCTCCAGTGTTTCTCTCACTCACTCCCCCCATTTTTTCTACCACCCTCTCCCCCAGTGTTTCTCTCTCTCTCCCACCAGTTTTTTTCTCTCTCTCTCTACCCCCAATGTTTCTCTCTCTCTCTTCCCCCAATGTTTCTCTCTCTCTCCCCCCAGTGTTTCTCTCTCTCCCCCCCCAGTGTTTCTCTCTCTCCCCCCCCAGTGTTTCTCTCTCTCTCTCCCCGCAGTATTTCTCTCTCTCTCTCCCCAGTGTTTCTCTCTCTCTCCCCCCAGTGTTTCTCTCTCTCTCTCCCTCCAGTGTTTCTCTCACTCACTCCCCCCAGTGTTTCTCCCACCCTCTCCCCCCAGTGTTTCTCTCTCTCCCCCCCCCCAGTTTTTCTCTCTCTCTCTACCCCCAGTGTTTCTCTCTCTCTCTTCCCCCAGTGTTTCTCTCTCTCTCCCCCCAGTATTTCTCTCTCTCTCTCCCCCCAGTGTTTCTCTCTCTCTCTCCCCTCAGTGTTTCTCACTCTCTCCCCCCAGTGTTTCTCTCTCTCTCCCTCCCGTGTTTCCCTCACTCACTCCCCCAAGTGTTTCTCTCACCCTCTCCCCCATAGTTTCTCTAACCCTCTCCCCCCAGTGTTTCTCTCACCCTCGCCCCTCAGTGTTTCTCTCACCCTCTCCCCCAGTGTTTCTCTCACCCTCTCCCCCCAGTGTTTCTCTCACCCTCTCTCCCCAGTGTTTCTCTCACCCTCTCCCCCCAGTGTTTCTCTCCCCCTCTCCCCCCATTGTTTCTCTCTCTCTGCCCCCCCCAGTGTTTCTCTCTCTCTCCCGCGCCCAGTGTTTCTCTCTCTCTCTCCCCAGTGTTTATCTCTCTCCCCCCAGTGTTTATCTCTCTCCCCTCCCCGCAGTGTTTCTCTCTCTCTCTTCCCCCAGTGTTTCTCTCTCTCTCTCTCTCCCCCCAGTGTTTTTCTCACGCACTCTCTTCCCCCCAGTGTTTCTCTCTCTTCCCCCAGCATTTCTCTCTCTTCCCCCCAGTGTTTCTCTCTCTCCCCCCAGTGTTTCTCTCTCTCTCTCTCCCCCCAGTGTTTCTCTCTCTCTCCCTCAGTGTTTCTCTCTCTCTCCCACCAGTTTTTTTCTCTCTCACTCCCCCCAGTGTTTCTCTCTCTCTCCCACCAGTGTATCTCTCTCTCTCTACCCCCAATGTTTCTCTCTCTCTTCCCCCAGTGTTTCTCTCTCTCTCTCCCCCCAGTGTTTCTCTCTCTCCCCCCCCAGTGTTTCTCTCTCTCTCTCCCCAGTGTTTCTCCCACCCTCTCCCCCCAGTGTTTCTCTCTCTCCCCCCCCCCAGTTTTTCTCTCTCTCTCTCCCCCCAGTGTTTCTCTCTCTCCCCCCCCCCAGTTTTTCTCTCTCTCTCTTCCCCCAGTATTTCTCTCTCTCTCTACCCCCAGTGTTTCTCTCTCTCTCTTCCCCCAGTGTTTCTCTCTCTCTCCCCCCAGTATTTCTCTCTCTCTCCCCCCACTGTTTCTCTCTCTCTCCCCCCAGTGTTTCTCTCTCTCCCCCCAGTGTTTCTCTCTCTCTCTCCCCCCAGTGTTTCTCTCTCTCTCTCCCACCAGTGTTTCTCTCTCTCTCTCCCCCCAGTGTTTCTCTCTCTCTCTTCCCCCAGTGTTTCTCTCTCTCTCCCCCCCATGTGTTTCTCTCTATCTCTCCCCCAAGTGTTTCTCTCTCTCTCCCCCCAGTGTTTCTCTCTCTCTCCCCCCAATGTTTCTATCTCTCTCTCCCCTCAGTGTTTCTCAGTCTCTCCCCCCAGTGTTTCTCTCTCTCTCCCCCCAGTGTTTCTCTCTCTCTCCCCCCAGTGTTTCTCTCTCACCCCCCCACAGTGTTTCTCTCTCTCCCCCAGTGTTTCTCTCTCTCTCCCCCCAGTGTTTCTCTCCCTCTCCCCAGTGATTCTCTCTCTCTCTCCCCTCAGTGTTTCTCTCTCTCCCTCCACAGTGTTTGTCTCTCTCTCCCCCCAGGGTTTCTCTCTCTCTCTCCCACCAGTGTTTCTCTCTCTCTCTCCCACAAGTTTTTCTCTCTCTCTCTCCCCCCAGTGTTTATCTCTCTCTTCCACCAGTGTTTCTCTCTCTCTCTCCCCCCACTGTTTCTCTCACTCACTCCCCGCAGTGTTTCTCTCTCTCTCCCCAGTGTTTCTCTCTCTCTCCCCCCAGTGTTTCTCTCTCTCTCTCCCCCCAGTGTTTCTCTCTCTCTCTCTCCCCAGTGTTTCTCTCTCTCTCTCCCCCCAGTGTTTCTCTCTCTCTCTCCCCTCAGTGTTTCTCACTCTCTCCCCCCAGTGTTTCTCTCTCTCTCTCTCCCCAGTGTTTCTCTCTCTCTCTCCCCCCAGTGTTTCTCTCTCTCTCTCCCCTCAGTGTTTCTCACTCTCTCCCCCCAGTGTTTCTCTCTCTCTCCCTCCCGTGTTTCTCTCACTCACTCCCCCAAGTGTTTCTCTCACCCTCTCCCCCATAGTTTCTCTAACCCTCTCCCCCCAGTGTTTCTCTCACCCTCGCCCCTCAGTGTTTCTCTCACCCTCTCCCCCAGTGTTTCTCTCACCCTCTCCCCCCAGTGTTTCTCTCACCCTCTCTCCCCAGTGTTTCTCTCACCCTCTCCCCCCAGTGTTTCTCTCCCCCTCTCCCCCCATTGTTTCTCTCTCTCTGCCCCCCCCAGTGTTTCTCTCTCTCTCCCGCGCCCAGTGTTTCTCTCTCTCTCTCCCCAGTGTTTATCTCTCTCCCCCCAGTGTTTATCTCTCTCCCCTCCCCGCAGTGTTTCTCTCTCTCTCTTCCCCCAGTGTTTCTCTCTCTCTCTCTCTCCCCCCAGTGTTTTTCTCACGCACTCTCTTCCCCCCAGTGTTTCTCTCTCTTCCCCCAGCATTTCTCTCTCTTCCCCCCAGTGTTTCTCTCTCTCCCCCCAGTGTTTCTCTCTCTCTCTCTCCCCCAAGTGTTTCTCTCTCTCTCCCTCAGTGTTTCTCTCTCTCTCCCACCAGTTTTTTTCTCTCTCACTCCCCCCAGTGTTTCTCTCTCTCTCCCACCAGTGTATCTCTCTCTCTCTACCCCCAATGTTTCTCTCTCTCTCTTCCCCCAGTGTTTCTCTCTCTCTCTCCCCCCAGTGTTTCTCTCTCTCCCCCCCCCAGTGTTTCTCTCTCTCTCTCCCCAGTGTTTCTCCCACCCTCTCCCCCCAGTGTTTCTCTCTCTCCCCCCCCCCAGTTTTTCTCTCTCTCTCTCCCCCCAGTGTTTCTCTCTCTCCCCCCCCCCCAGTTTTTCTCTCTCTCTCTCCCCCCAGTATTTCTCTCTCTCTCTACCCCCAGTGTTTCTCTCTCTCTCTTCCCCCAGTGTTTCTCTCTCTCTCCCCCCAGTATTTCTCTCTCTCTCCCCCCACTGTTTCTCTCTCTCTCCCCCCAGTGTTTCTCTCTCTCCCCCCAGTGTTTCTCTCTCTCTCTCCCCCCAGTGTTTCTCTCTCTCTCTCCCACCAGTGTTTCTCTCTCTCTCTCCCCCCAGTGTTTCTCTCTCTCTCTTCCCCCAGTGTTTCTCTCTCTCTCCCCCCCATGTGTTTCTCTCTATCTCTCCCCCAAGTGTTTCTCTCTCTCTCCCCCCAGTGTTTCTCTCTCTCTCCCCCCAATGTTTCTATCTCTCTCTCCCCTCAGTGTTTCTCAGTCTCTCCCCACAGTGTTTCTCTCTCTCCCCCAGTGTTTCTCTCTCTCTCCCCCCAGTGTTTCTCTCCCTCTCCCCAGTGATTCTCTCTCTCTCTCCCCTCAGTGTTTCTCTCTCTCCCTCCACAGTGTTTGTCTCTCTCTCCCCCCAGGGTTTCTCTCTCTCTCTGCCACCAGTGTTTCTCTCTCTCTCTCCCACAAGTTTTTCTCTCTCTCTCTCCCCCCAGTGTTTATCTCTCTCTTCCACCAGTGTTTCTCTCTCTCTCTCCCCCCACTGTTTCTCTCACTCACTCCCCGCAGTGTTTCTCTCTCTCTCCCCAGTGTTTCTCTCTCTCTCCCCCCAGTGTTTCTCTCTCTCTCCCCCCAGTGTTTCTCTCTCTCTCTCCCACCAGTTTTTCTCTCTCTCTCTCCCCCCAGTGTTTATCTCTCTCTTCCACCAGTGTTTCTCTCTCTTTCTCCCCCCAGTGTTTCTCTCTCTCTCTCTCCCCAGTGTTTCTCTCTGTCTCTCCCACCAGTGTTTCTCTCTCTCTCTACCCCCAGTGTATCTCTCTCTCTTCCCCCAGTGTTTCTCTCTCTCTCTCCCCCCAGTTTTTCTCTATCTCTCCCCCCAGTGTTTCTCTCTCTCCCCCCCCAGTGTTTCTCTCTCTCTCCCCCCAGTGTTTCTCCATCTCTCTCCCGCCAGTATTTCTCTCTCCCCCCCCCAGTGTTTCTCTCTCTCTCCCCCCAGTGTTTCTCTCTCTCTCTCTCTCCCCTCAGTGTTTCTCACTCTCTCTCCCCAGTGTTTCTCTCTCTCTCCCTCCAGTGTTTCTCTCACTCACTCCCCCCAGTGTTTCTCCCACCCTCTCCCCCCAGTGTTTCTCTCTCTCTCCCCCCAGTTTTTCTCTCTCTCTCTCCCCCCAGTGTTTCTCTCTCTCTCCCACCAGTGTTTCTCTCTCTCTCTACCCCCAGTGTTTCTCTCTCTCTCTCCCCCCAGTATTTCTCTCTCTCTCCCCCCACTGTTTCTCTCTCTCTCACCCCAGTGTTTTTCTCACGCACTCTCTTCCCCCCAGTGTTTCTCTCTCTTCCCTCAGTGTTTCTCTCTCTCTCTCCCCCCACTGTTTCTCTCACTCACTCCCCGCAGTGTTTCTCTCTCTCTCTCCCCAGTGTTTATCTCTCTCTTCCACCAGTGTTTCTCTCTCTCTCTCCCCCCATTGTTTCTCTCACTCTCACCCCCCAATGTTTCTCTCTCTCTCTCTCCCCAGTGTTTCTCTCTGTCTCTCCCACCAGTGTTTCTCTCTCTCTCTACCCCCAGTGTATCTCTCTCTCTTCCCCCAGTGTTTCTCTCTCTCTCTCCCCCCAGTTTTTCTCTATCTCTCCCCCCAGTGTTTCTCTCTCTCCCCCCCCCCAGTGTTTCTCTCTCTCTCACCCCAGTGTTTCTCCCTCTCTCTCCCGCCAGTATTTCTCTCTCCCCCCCCAGTGTTTCTCTCTCTCTCCCCCCAGTGTTTCTCTCTCTCTCTCCCCCCAGTGTTTCTCTCTCTCTCTCTCTCCCCTCAGTGTTTCTCACTCTCTCTCCCCAGTGTTTCTCTCTCTCTCCCTCCAGTGTTTCTCTCACTCACTCCCCCCAGTGTTTCTCCCACCCTCTCCCCCCAGTGTTTCTCTCTCTCTCCCCCCAGTTTTTCTCTCTCTCTCTCCCCCCAGTGTTTCTCTCTCTCTCCCACCAGTGTTTCTCTCTCTCTCTAACCCCAGTGTTTCTCTCTCTCTCTCCCCCCAGTATTTCTCTCTCTCTCCCCCCACTGTTTCTCTCTCTCTCACCCCAGTGTTTTTCTCACGCACTCTCTTCCCCCCAGTGTTTCTCTCTCTTTCCCCCAGTGTTTCTCTCTCTTCCCCACAATGTTTCTCTCTCTCCCCCCCCCCACTGTATCTCTCTCCCTCTCCCCCCAGTGTTTCTCTCTCTCTCTCCCCAGTGTTTCTCTCTCTCTTTCTCTCCCCCCAGAGTTCCTCTCTTTCTCTCCCCCCAGAGTTTCTCTCTTTCTCTCCACCCAGAGTTTCTCTCTTTCTCTCCCCCCAGAGTTTCTCTCTTTCTCTCCCCCCAGAGTTTCTCTCTTTCTCTCCCCCCAGAGTTTCTCTCTTTCTCTCCCGGCAGAGTTTCTCTCTCTCTACCCCAGTGTTTATCTCTCTCTCTCTCTCCACAGTGTTTCCATCTTTCTCTCCCCAGTGTTTCTCAATCTCTCTCTAACCCAAGTTTTTTTCTCTCTATCTCCCCCCAGTGTTTATCTCACTCTCTCTCCCCACTGTTTCCCTCTCTATCTCTCCCCAGTGTCTCCCTCTCTTGCTCTCCCCCCAATGTTTATCTCTCTCTTCCCCCAGTGTTTATCTCTCTCTCCCCCCAGTGTTTATCTCTCTCTCCCCCCAGTCTTTATCTCTGTCTCCCCCAGTGTTTCTCTCTCTCTCTCCCCCCAGTGTTTATCTCTCCTCCCCCAGTCTTTATCTCTGTCTCCCCCCAATGTTTCTCTCTCTCTCTCTTCCCCCAGTGTTTCTCTCTCTCTCTCCCCCCAGTATTTCTCTCTCTCTCCCCCCAGTGTTTCTCTCTCCCCCCCCCCAGTGTTTCTCTCTCTCTCTCTCCCCAGTGTTTCTCTCTCTCTCCCTCCAGTGTTTCTCTCACTCACTCCCCCCAGTGTTTCTCCCACCCTCTCCCCCCAGTGTTTCTCTCTCTCTCCCCCCAGTTTTTCTCTCTCTCTCTCCCCCCAGTGTTTCTCTCTCTCTCCCCCCAGTATTTCTCTCTCTCTCCCCCCACTGTTTCTCTCTCTCTCCCCCCAGTGTTTCTCTCTCTCTCCCCCAGTGTTTCTCTCTCTCTCTCCACCCAGTGTTTCTCTCTCTCTCTCCCCTCAGTGTTTCTCATTCTCTCCCCCCAGTGTTTCTCTCTCTCTCCCTCCCGTGTTTCTCTCACTCACTCCCCCAAGTGCTTCTCTCACCCTCTCCCCCATAGTTTCTCTAACCCTCTCCCCCCAGTGTTTCTCTCACCCTCGCCCCTCAGTGTTTCTCTCCCCCTCTCCCCCAGTGTTTCTCTCACCCTCTCCCCCCAGTGTTTCTCTCACCCTCTCCCCCCAGTGTTTCTCTCTCCCTGCCCCCCCCCAGTGTTTCTCTCTATCTCCCCCGCCCAGTGTTTCTCTCTCTCTCTCCGCTGTGTTTATCTCTCTCCCCCCAGTGTTTATCTCTCTCCCCCCCCCCCAGTGTTTCTCTCTATCTCCCCCGCCCAGTGTTTCTCTCTCTCTCTCCGCCGTGTTTATCTCTCTCCCCCCAGTGTTTCTCTCTCCCCTCCCCGCAGTGTTTCTCTCTCTCTCTTCCCCCAGTGTTTCTCTCTCTCTCTCTCTCTCTCCACCCAGTGTTTTTCTCACGCACTCTCTTCCCCCCAGTGTTTCTCTCTCTTCCCTCAGTGTTTCTCTCTCTTCCCCCAGCATTTATCTCTCTTCCCCCCAGTGTTTCTCTCTCTCCCCACAGTGTTTCTCTCTCTCTCTCTCCACCCAGTGTTTCTCTCTCTCTCCCACCAGTGTTTCTCTCTCTCTCTCCCCCCAGTGTTTCTCTCTCTCTCTCTCCCACCAGTGTTTCTCTCTCTCTCTCCCTCCAGTGTTTCTCTCACTCACTCCCCCCAGTGTTTCTCCCACCCTCTCCCCCCAGTGTTTCTCTCTCACTCCCCCCAGTGTTTCTCCCACCCTCTCCCCCCAGTGTTTCTCTCTCTCTCCCCCCAGTGTTTCTCCCTCTCTCCCCCCAGTGTTTCTCTCTCTCTCTCCCCCCAGTGTTTCTCTCTCTCTCTCCCCTCAGTGTTTCTCACTCTCTCCCCCAGTGTTTCTCTCTCTCTCCCTCCCGTGTTTCTCTCACTCTCTCACCCAAGTGTTTCTCCCACCCTCTCCCCCCAGTGTTTCTCTCACCCTTGCCCCTCAGTGTTTCTATCACCCTCTCCCCCAGTGTTTCTCTCACCCTCTCCCCCCAGTGTTTCTCTCACCCTCTCTCCCCAGTGTTTCTCTCACCCTCTCCCACCAGTGTTTCTCTCGCCCTCTCCCCCCACTGTTTCTCTCTCTCTGCCCCCCCACCCCAGTGTTTCTCTCTCTCTCCCCCGCCCAGTGTTTCTCTCTCTCTCTCCCCAGTGTTTATCTCTCTCCCCCCAGTGTTTATCTCTCTCCCCTACCCGCAGTGTTTCTCTCTCTCTCTTCCCCCAGTGTTTCTCTCTCTCTCTCTCTCCCCCCAGTGTTTTTCTCACGCACTCTCTTCCCCCCAGTGTTTCTTTCTCTTCCCTCAGTGTTTCTCTCTCTTCCCCCCAGCATTTCTCTCTCTGCCCCCCAGTGTTTCTCTCTCTCCCCCCAGTGTTTCTCTCTCTCTCTCCCCCCAGTGTTTCTCTCTCTCTCTCTCTCCCACCAGTGTTTCTCTCTCCCTCTCCCCCCAGTGTTTCTCTCTCTCTCTCCCCAGTGTTTCTCTCTCTCCCCCCCCAATGTTTCTATCTCTCACTCCCCTCAGTGTTTCTCAGTCTCTCCCCCCAGTGTTTCTCTCTCTCTCTCCCCAGTGTTTCTCTCTCTCTCCCCCCAGTGTTTCTCTCTCACCCCCCCACAGTGTTTCTCTCTCTCCCCCAGTGTTTCTCTCTCTCTCTCCCCCCAGTGTTTCTCTCCCTCTCCCCAGTGATTCTCTCTCTCTCTCCCCCCAGTGTTTCTCTCTCTCCCCACAGTGTTTCTCTCTCTCCCTCCACAGTGTTTCTCTCTCTCTCCCCCCAGTGTTTCTCTCTCTCTCCCACCAGTGTTTCTCTCTCTCTCTCCCACCAGTTTTTCTCTCTCTCTCTCCCACCAGTGTTTATCTCTCTCTTCCACCAGTGTTTCTCTCTCTCTCTCCCCCCACTGTTTCTCTCACTCTCTCCCCGCAGTGTTTATCTCTCTCTCTCCCCAGTGTTTTCTCTCTCTCCCCCCAGTGTTTCTCTCTCTCTCCCCCCAGTGCTTCTCTCTCTCTCTCCCCCCAGTGTTTCTCTCTCTCTCTCCCACCAGTTTTTCTCTCTCTCTCTCCCCCCAGTGTTTATCTCTCTCTTCCACCAGTGTTTCTCTCTCTCTCTCCCCCCATTGTTTCTCTCACTCTCACCCCCCAGTGTTTCTCTCTCTCTCTCTCCCCAGTGTTTCTCTCTCTCTTCCCCCAGTGTTTCTCTCTCTCTCTCCCCCCAGTTTTTCTCTATCTCTCCCCCCAGTGTTTCTCTCTCTCCCCCCCCCCCAGTGTTTCTCTCTCTCTCCCCCCAGTGTTTCTCTCTCTCTCTCCCCCAGTATTTCTCTCCCCCCCCAGTGTTTCTCTCTCTCTCCCCCCAGTGTTTCTCTCTCTCTCTCTCCCCCCAGTGTTTCTCTCTCTCTCTCTCCCCTCAGTGTTTCTCACTCTCTCTCCCCAGTGTTTCTCTCTCTCTCCCTCCAGTGTTTCTCACTCTCCCCCCAGTGTTTCTCCCACCCTCTCCCCCCAGTGTTTCTCTCTCTCTCCCCCCAGTTTTTCTCTCTCTCTCTCCCCCCAGTGTTTCTCTCTCTCTCCCACCAGTGTTTCTCTCTCTCTCTACCCCCAGTGTTTCTCTCTCTCTCTTCCCCCAGTGTTTCTCTCTCTCTCTCCCCCCAGTATTTCTCTCTCTCCCCCCACTGTTTCTCTCTCTCTCACCCCAGTGTTTTTCTCACGCATTCTCTTCCCCCCAGTGTTTCTCTCTCTTCCCTCAGTGTTTCTCTCTCTTCCCCCCAGTGTTTCTCTCTCTTTCCCCCAGTGTTTCTCTCTCTTCCCCACAATGTTTCTCTCTCTCCCCCCCCCCACTGTATCTCTCTCCCACTCCCCCCAGTGTTTCTCTCTCTCTCTCCCCAGTGTTTTTATCTCTCTTTCTCTCCCCCCAGAGTTCCTCTCTTTCTCTCCCCCCAGAGTTTCTCTCTTTCTCTCCACCCAGAGTTTCTCTCTTTCTCTCCCCCCAGAGTTTCTCTCTTTCTCTCCCCCCAG
The DNA here is from genome assembly GCF_035084215.1 of Heptranchias perlo. Classification (NCBI taxonomy): domain Eukaryota; kingdom Metazoa; phylum Chordata; class Chondrichthyes; order Hexanchiformes; family Hexanchidae; genus Heptranchias; species Heptranchias perlo. Next base: position 64,966 of record NW_027138300.1, read on the forward strand.
AGTTTCTCTCTTTCTCTCCCCCCAGAGTTTCTCTCTTTCTCTCCCGGCAGAGTTTCTCTCTCTCTACCCCAGTGTTTATCTCTCTCTCTCTCTCCACAGTGTTTCCATCTTTCTCTCCCCAGTGTTTCTCAATCTCTCTCTAACCCAAGTTTTTTTCTCTCTATCTCCCCCCAGTGTTTTTCTCTGTCTCTCTTTCTCCCCCCAGTGTTTATCTCACTCTCTCTCCCCACTGTTTCCCTCTCTATCTCTCCCCAGTGTCTCCCTCTCTTGCTCTCCCCCCAATGTTTATCTCTCTCTTCCCCCAGTGTTTATCTCTCTCCCCCCAGTGTTTATCTCTCTCTCCCCTCAGTCTTTATCTCTGTCTCCCCCCAATGTTTCTCTCTCTCTCTCTCTCCCCAGTGTTTATCTCTTCCCCCCAGTGTTTCTCTCTCTTCCCCCCAGCGTTTCTCTCTCGTCCCCCAGTGTTTCTCTCTCCTCCCCCCAGTGTTTCTCTCTCTTCTCCCCAGTTTCTCTCTCTCTCAATCTCCGCAGTGTTCCTCTGGATCTCTGTCTCTCCCGCCAGTGTTACTCTATCTCTCCCCCCCACAGTGTTTCTCTCTCTCCCCCAGTGTTTCTCTCTCTCTCCCCGCAGTTTTTCTCTCTCTCTCCCCCAAGTGTTTCTCTCTCTCTCCCCCCATTTTTACTCTCACTCTCCCCCGATTGTTTCTCTCTCTCTCCCCCCAGTGTTTCTCTCTCTCCCCGCAGTTTTTCTCTCTCTCTCTCCCCCCAGTGTTTCTCTCTCTCTCCCACCAGTGTTTCTCTCTCTCTCTACCCCCAGTGTTTCTCTCGCTCTCTTCCCCCAGTGTTTCTCTCTCTCTCTCCCCCCAGTATTTCTCTCTCTCCCCCCACTGTTTCTCTCTCTCTCACCCCAGTGTTTTTCTCACGCACTCTCTTCCCCCCAGTGTTTCTCTCTCTTCACTCAGTGTTTCTCTCTCTTCCCCCAGTGTTTCTCTCTCTTCCCCACAATGTTTCTCTCTCTCCCCCCCCCACTGTATCTCTCTCCCTCTCCCCCCAGTGTTTCTCTCTCTTCCCCCCAGTGTTTCTCTCTCGTCCCCCAGTGTTTCTCTCTCCTCCCCCCAGTGTTTCTCTCTCTTCTCCCCAGTTTCTCTCTCTCTCAATCTCCGCAGTGTTCCTCTGGATCTCTGTCTCTCCCGCCAGTGTTACTCTATCTCTCCCCCCCACAGTGTTTCTCTCTCTCCCCCAGTGTTTCTCTCTCTCTCCCCGCAGTTTTTCTCTCTCTCTCCCCCAAGTGTTTCTCTCTCTCTCCCCCCATTTTTACTCTCACTCTCCCCCGATTGTTTCTCTCTCTCTCCCCCCAGTGTTTCTCTCTCTCTCCCACCAGTGTTTCTCTCTCTCTCTACCCCCAGTGTTTCTCTCGCTCTCTTCCCCCAGTGTTTCTCTATCTCTCTCCCCCCAGTATTTCTCTCTCTCCCCCCACTGTTTCTCTCTCTCTCACCCCAGTGTTTTTCTCACGCACTCTCTTCCCCCCAGTGTTTCTCTCTCTTCCCCCAGTGTTTCTCTCTCTTCCCCACAATGTTTCTCTCTCTCCCCCCCCCCCACTGTATCTCTCTCCCTCTCCCCCCAGTGTTTCTCTCTCTCTCTCCCCAGTGTTTTTCTCTCTCTTTCTCTCCCCCCAGAGTTTCTCTCTTTCTCTCCACCCAGAGTTTCTCTCTTTCTCTCCCCCCAGAGTTTCTCTCTTTCTCTCCCCCCAGAGTTTCTCTCTTTCTCTCCCCCCAGAGTTTCTCTCTTTCTCTCCCGGCAGAGTTTCTCTCTCTCTCTACCCCAGTGTTTATCTCTCTCTCTCTCTCCACAGTGTTTCCATCTTTCTCTCCCCAGTGTTTCTCAATCTCTCTCTAACCCAAGTTTTTTTCTCTCTATCTCCCCCCAGTGTTTTTCTCTGTCTCTCTTTCTCCCCCCAGTGTTTATCTCACTCTCTCTCCCCACTGTTTCCCTCTCTATCTCTCCCCAGTGTCTCCCTCTCTTGCTCTCCCCCCAATGTTTATCTCTCTCTCCCCCCAGTGTTTCTCTCTCTCTCCCCCCAGTGTTTATCTCTCTCTCCCCTCAGTCTTTATCTCTGTCTCCCCCCAATGTTTCTCTCTCTCTCTCTCTCCCCAGTGTTTATCTCTTCCCCCCAGTGTTTCTCTCTCTTCCCCCCAGTGTTTCTCTCTCGTCCCCCAGTGTTTCTCTCTCCTCCCCCCAGTGTTTCTCTCTCTTCTCCCCAGTTTCTCTCTCTCTCAATCTCCGCAGTGTTCCTCTGGATCTCTGTCTCTCCCGCCAGTGTTACTCTATCTCTCCCCCCCCACAGTGTTTCTCTCTCTCCCCCAGTGTTGCTCTCTCTCTCCCCGCAGTTTTTCTCTCTCTCTCCCCCAAGTGTTTCTCTCTCTCTCCCCCCATTTTTACTCTCTCTCTCCCCCGATTGTTTCTCTCTCTCTCCCCCCAGTGTTTCTCTCTCTCTCCCCGCAGTGTTTCTCTCTCTCTCTCTCCCCATTGTTTTTCTCTCTCTCTCTCCCCTCACCCCACCCCCCGTGTTTCTCTCTATCCCCCCAGTGTGTCTCTCTCTCCCTCACTCTCTCTCCCGCCAGGTTTTCTCTTTCTATCTCCCCCCCAGTGTTTCTCTTTCTCTCCCCCAGTGTTTCTCTCTCTCTCCCCCCAGTGTTTTTCTCTCGCTCTCCCCCCAGTGTTTCTCTCTCTCTGCCCCCCAGTGTTTCTCTCTCTCCCCCCAGTGTTTCTCTCTCACCTCCCCACAGTGTTTCTCTCTCTCCCCCAGTGTTTCTCTCTCTCTCTCCCCCCAGTGTTTCTCTCTCTCTCCCCAGTGATTCTCTCTCTCTCTCCCCCCAGTGTTTCTCTCTCTCCCCACAGTGTTTCTCTCTCTCCCTCCACAGTGTTTCTCTCTCTCTCCCCCCAGTGTTTCTCTCTCTCTCTCCCCCCAGTGTTTATCTCTCTCTTCCCCAGTGTTTCTCTCTCTCTCTCCCCCCACTGTTTCTCTCACTCTCTACCCCCCGTGTTTCTCTCTCTCTCTCCCCAGTGTTTCTCTCTCTCTCCCCCCAGTGTTTCTCTCTCTCTCTCCCCCCAGTGTTTCTCTCTCTCTCCCCTCAGTGTTTCTCACTCTCTCCCCCCAGTGTTTCTCTCTCTCTCCCTCCAGTGTTACTCTCACTCACTCCCCCCATTGTTTCTACCACCCTCTCCCCCAGTGTTTCTCTCTCTCTCCCCCAGATTTTTTCTCTCTCTCTCCCCCCAGTGTTTCTCTCTCTCTCTCCCACCAGTGTTTCTCTCTCTCTCTACCCCCAGTGTTTCTCTCTCTCTTCCCCCAGTGTTTCTCTCTCTCTCTCCCCCCAGTATTTCTCTATCTCTCCCCCCAGTGTTTCTCTCTATCCCCCCCAGTGTTTTTCTCTCTCTCCCCCCAGTGTTTCTCTCTCTCTTCCCCCAGTGTTTCTCTCTCTCTCTCCCCCCAGTATTTCTCTATCTCTCCCCCCAGTGTTTCTCTCTATCCCCCCCAGTATTTCTCTCTCTCTCCCCCCAGTGTTTCTCTCTCTCTCCCCCCAATGTTTTTCTCTCTCTCTCCCCCCAGTGTTTCTCTCTCTCTCTCCCCTCAGTGTTTCTCACTCTCTCCCCCCAGTGTTTCTCTCTCTCCCTCCAGTGTTTCTCTCACTCACTCCCCCCAGTGTTTCTCCCACCCTCTCCCCCTAGTGTTTCTCTCTCTCTCCCACCAGTGTTTCTCTCTCTCTCTACCCCCAGTGTTTCTCTCTCTCTCTTCCCCCAGTGTTTCTCTCTCTCTCTCCCCCCAGTATTTCTCTCTCTCCCCCCACTGTTTCTCTCTCTCTCCCCCCAGTGTTTTTCTCACGCACTCTCTTCCCCCCAGTGTTTCTCTCTCTTCCCTCAGTGTTTCTCCCTCTTCCCCCAGCATTTCTCTCTCTTCCCCCCAGTGTTTCTCTCTCTTTGCCCCAGTGTTTATCTCTCTTCCCCACAATGTTTCTCTCACTTCCCCCCCCCACTATATCTCTCTCCCTCTCCCCCCAGTGTTTCTCTCTCTCTCTCCCCAGTGTTTCTCTCTCTCTTTCTCTCCCCCCAGAGTTCCTCTCTTTCTCTCCCCCCAGAGTTTCTCTCTTTCTCTCCACCCAGAGTTTCTCTCTTTCTCTCCCCCCAGAGTTTCTCTCTTTCTCTCCCCCCAGAGTTTCTCTCTTTCTCTCCCCCCAGAGTTTCTCTCTTTCTCTCCCCGCAGAGTTTCTCTCTCTCTACCCCAGTGTTTATCTCTCTCTCTCTCTCCACAGTGTTTCCATCTTTCTCTCCCCAGTGTTTCTCAATCTCTCTCTAACCCAAGTTTTTTTCTCTCTATCTCCCCCCAGTGTTTTTCTCTGTCTCTCTTTCTCCCCCCAGTGTTTATCTCACTCTCTCTCCCCACTGTTTCCCTCTCTATCTCTCCCCAGTGTCTCCCTCTCTTGCTCTCCCCCCAATGTTTATCTCTCTCTTCCCCCAGTGTTTATCTCTCTCTCCCCCCAGTGTTTATCTCTCTCTCCCCCCAGTCTTTATCTCTGTCTCCCCCCAATGTTTCTCTCTCTCTCTCTCCCCAGTGTTTATCTCTCCCCCCCCCCAGAGTTTATCTCTCCTCCCCCAGTCTTTATCTCTGTCTCCCCCCAATGTTTCTCTCTCTCTCTCTCTTCCCCCAGTATTTCTCTCTCTCTCCCCCCAGTGTTTCTCTCTCTCCCCCCAGTGTTTCTCTCTCTCCCCCCCCCCCCAGTGTTTCTCTCTCTCTCTCCCCCCAGTGTTTCTCTCTCTCTCCCCCCAGTATTTCTCTCTCTCTCCCCCCAGTGTTTCTCCCACCCTCTCCCCCCAGTGTTTCTCTCTCTCTCCCCCCAGTTTTTCTCTCTCTCTCTCCCCCCAGTGTTTCTCCCACCCTCTCCCCCCAGTGTTTCTCTCTCTCTCCCCCCAGTATTTCTCTCTCTCTCCCCCCAGTGTTTCTCTCTCTCTCCCTCCAGTGTTTCTCTCACTCACTCCCCCCAGTGTTTCTCCCACCCTCTCCCCCCAGTGTTTCTCTCTCTCTCCCCCCAGTTTTTCTCTCTCTCTCTCCCCCCAGTGTTTCTCTCTCTCTCCCCCCAGTGTTTCTCTCTCTCTCCCCCCAGTGTTTCTCTCTCTCTCCCCCCAGTGTTTCTCTCTCTCTCTCCCCCCAGTGTTTCTCTCTCTCTCCCCCCACTGTTTCTCTCTCTCTCCCCCCACTGTTTCTCTCTCTCTCCCCCCAGTGTTTCTCTCTCTCTCCCCCCAGTGTTTCTCTCTCTCTCTCCCCCCAGTGTTTCTCTCACCCTCACCCCTCAGTGTTTCTCTCACCCTCTCCCCCAGTGTTTCTCTCACCCTCTCCCCCCAGTGTTTCTCTCACCCTCTCTCCCCAGTGTTTCTCTCACCCTCTCCCACCAGTGTTTCTCTCCCCCTCTCCCCCCAGTGTTTCTCTCTATCTCCCCCGCCCAATGTTTCTCTCTCTCTCTCCCCAGTGTTTATCAATCTCCCCCCAGTGTTTATCTGTCTCCCCTCCCCGCAGTGTTTCTCTCTCTCTCTTCCCCCAGTGTTTCTCTCTCTCTCTCTCTCCCCCCAGCGTTTTTCTCACGCACTCGCTTCCCCCCAGTGTTTCTCTCTCTTCCCTCAGTGTTTCTCTCTCTTCCCCCAGCATTTATCTCTCTTCCCCCCAGTGTTTCTCTCTCTCCCCCCAGTGTTTCTCTCTCTCTCTCTCCCCCCAGTGTTTCTCTCTCTCTCCCACCAGTGTTTCTCTCTCTCTCTCCCCCCAGTGTTTCTCTCTCTCTCCCACCAGTGTTTCTCTCTCTCTCTCCCCCAAGTGTTTCTCTCTCTCTCTTCCCCCAGTGTTTCTCACTCTCTCCCCCCAGTGTTTCTCTCTCTCTCCCTCCAGTGTTTCTCTCACTCACTCCCCCCAGTGTTTCTCCCACCCTCTCCCCCCAGTGTTTCTCTCTCTCTCCCCCCAGTGTTTCTCCCTCTCTCCCCCCAGTGTTTCTCTCTCTCTCTCCCCTCAGTGTTTCTCACTCTCTCCCCCAGTGTTTCTCTCTCTCTCCCTCCCGTGTTTCTCTCACTCTCTCCCCCAAGTGTTTCTCTCACTCTCTCCCCCATAGTTTCTCTAACCCTCTCCCCCCAGTGTTTCTCCCACCCTCTCCCCCCAGTGTTTCTCTCACCCTTGCCCCTCAGTGTTTCTATCACCCTCTCCCCCAGTGTTTCTCTCACCCTCTCCCCCCAGTGTTTCTCTCACCCTCTCTCCCCAGTGTTTCTCTCACCCTCTCCCACCAGTGTTTCTCTCGCCCTCTCCCCCCACTGTTTCTCTCTCTCTGCCCCCCCAGTGTTTCTCTCTCTCTCCCCCGCCCAGTGTTTCTCTCTCTCTCTCCCCAGTGTTTATCTCTCTCCCCCCAGTGTTTATCTCTCTCCCCTCCCCGCAGTGTTTCTCTCTCTCTCTTCTCCCAGTGTTTCTCTCTCTCTCTCTCTCTCTCTCCCCCCAGTGTTTTTCTCACGCACTCTCTTCCCCCCAGTGTTTCTTTCTCTTCCCTCAGTGTTTCTCTCTCTTCCCCCCAGCATTTCTCTCTCTTCCCCCCAGTGTTTCTCTCTCTCCCCCCAGTGTTTCTCTCTCTCTCTCCCCCCAGTGTTTCTCTCTCTCTCTCTCTCTCCCACCAGTGTTTCTCTCTCTCCCTCCCCCCAGTGTTTCTCTCTCTCTCTTCCCCCAGTGTTTCAATCTCTCTCCCCCCCCATGTGTTTCTCTCTATCTCTCCCCCCAGTGTTTCTCTCTCTCTCTCCCCAGTGTTTCTCTCTCTCCCCCCCCCCCAATGTTTCTATCTCTCTCTCCCCTCAGTGTTTCTCAGTCTCTCCCCCCAGTGTTTCTCTCTCTCTCTCCCCAGTGTTTCTCTCTCTCTCCCCCCAGTGTTTCTCTCTCACCCCCCCACAGTGTTTCTCTCTCTCCCCCAGTGTTTCTCTCTCTCTCTCCCCCCAGTGTTTCTCTCCCTCTCCCCAGTGATTCTCTCTCTCTCTCCCCCCAGTGTTTCTCTCTCTCCCCACAGTGTTTCTCTCTCTCCCTCCACAGTGTTTCTCTCTCTCTCTCCCACCAGTGTTTCTCTCTCTCTCTCCAACCAGTTTTTCTCTCTCTCTCTCCCCCCAGTGTTTATCTCTCTCTTCCACCAGTGTTTCTCTCTCTCTCTCCCCCCACTGTTTCTCTCACTCTCTCCCCGCAGTGTTTCTCTCTCTCTCTCCCCAGTGTTTTCTCTCTCTCCCCCCAGTGTTTCTCTCTCTCTCCCCCCAGTGTTTCTCTCTCTCTCTCCCCCCAGTGTTTCTCTCTCTCTCTCCCACCAGTTTTTCTCTCTCTCTCTCCCCCCAGTGTTTATCTCTCTCTTCCACCAGTGTTTCTCTCTCTCTCTCCCCCCATTGTTTCTCTCACTCTCACCCCCCAGTGTTTCTCTCTCTCTCTTCCCCCAGTGTTTCTCTCTCTCTCTCCCCCCAGTTTTTCTCTATCTCTCCCCCCAGTGTTTCTCTCTCTCCCCCCCCCAGTGTTTCTCTCTCTCTCCCCCCAGTGTTTCTCTCTCTCTCTCCCCCCAGTATTTCTCTCTCCCCCCACAGTGTTTCTCTCTCTCTCCCCCCAGTGTTTCTCTCTCACTCTCTCTCCCCAGTGTTTCTCTCTCTCTCCCTCCAGTGTTTCTCTCACTCACTCCCCCCAGTGTTTCTACCACCCTCTCCCCCCAGTGTTTCTCTCTCTCTCCCCCCAGTTTTTCTCTCTCTCTCTCCCCCCAGTGTTTCTCTCTCTCTCCCACCAGTGTTTCTCTCTCTCTCTACCCCCAGTGTTTCTCTCTCTCTCTCCCCCCAGTATTTCTCTCTCTCTCCCCCCACTGTTTCTCTCTCTCTCCCCCCAGTATTTCTCTCTCTCTCCCCCCACTGTTTCTCTCTCTCTCCCACCAGTGTTTCTCTCTCTCTCTACCCCCAGTGTTTCTCTCTCTTCCCTCAGTGTTTCTCTCTCTTTCCCCCAGTGTTTCTCTCTCTTCCCCACAGTGTTTCTCTCTCTTTCCCCCAGTGTTTCTCTCTCTTCCCCACAATGTTTCTCTCTCTCCCCCACCCCCCCACTGTATCTCTCTCCCTCTCCCCCCAGTGTTTCTCTCTCTCTCTCCCCAGTGTTTTTCTCTCTCTTTCTCTCCCCCCAGAGTTCCTCTCTTTCTCTCCCCCCAGAGTTTCTCTCTTTCTCTCCACCCAGAGTTTCTCTCTTTCTCTCCCCCCAGAGTTTCTCTCTTTCTCTCCCCCCAGAGTTTCTCTCTTTCTCTCCCCCCAGAGTTTCTCTCTTTCTCTCCCGGCAGAGTTTCTCTCTCTCTACCCCAGTGTTTATCTCTCTCTCTCTCTCCACAGTGTTTCCATCTTTCTCTCCCCAGTGTTTCTCAATCTCTCTCTAACCCAAGTTTTTTTCTCTCTATCTCCCCCCAGTGTTTTTCTCTGTCTCTCTTTCTCCCCCCAGTGTTTATCTCACTCTCTCTCCCCACTGTTTCCCTCTCTATCTCTCCCCAGTGTCTCCCTCTCTTGCTCTCCCCCCAATGTTTATCTCTCTCTTCCCCCAGTGTTTATCTCTCTCTCCCCCCAGTCTTTATCTCTGTCTCCCCCAATGTTTCTCTCTCTCTCTCTCTCCCCAGTGTTTATCTCTTCCCCCCAGTGTTTCTCTCTCTTCCCCCCAGTGTTTCTCTCTCGTCCCCCAGTGTTTCTCTCTCCACCCCCCAGTGTTTCTCTCTCTTCTCCCCAGTTTCTCTCTCTCTCAATCTCCGCAGTGTTCCTCTGGATCTCTGTCTCTCCCGCCAGTGTTACTCTATCTCTCCCCCCCACAGTGTTTCTCTCTCTCCCCCAGTGTTTCTCTCTCTCCCACCGCAGTTTTTCTCTCTCTCTCCCCCAAGTGTTTCTCTCTCTCTCCCCCCATTTTTTCTCTCTCTCTCCCCCGATTGTTTCTCTCTCTCTCTCCCCAGTGTTTCTCTCTCTCTCCCCGCAGTGTTTCTCTCTCTCTCTCTTCCCATTGTTTTTCTCTCTCTCTCTCCCCTCACCCCACCCCCCGTGTTTCTCTCTATCCCCCCAGTGTGTCTCTCTCTCTCTCACCCGCCAGTTTTTCTCTTTCTATCTCCCCCCCAGTGTTTCTCTTTCTCTCCCCCAGTGTTTCTCTCTCTCTCCCCCCAGTGTTTTTCTCTCGCTCTCCCCCCAGTGTTTCTCTCTCTCTGCCCCCCAGTGTTTCTCTCTCTCCCCCCAGTGTTTCTCTCTCACCTCCCCACAGTGTTTCTCTCTCTCCCCCAGTGTTTCTCTCTCTCTCTCCCCCCAGTGTTTCTCTCTCTCTCCCCAGTGATTCTCTCTCTCTCTCCCCCCAGTGTTTCTCTCTCTCCCCACAGTGTTTCTCTCTCTCCCTCCACAGTGTTTCTCTCTCTCTCCCCCCAGTGTTTCTCTCTCTCTCTCCCCCCAGTGTTTCTCTCTCTCTCTCCCCCCAGTGTTTCTCTCTCTCTCTCCCCCCAGTGTTTATCTCTCTCTTCCCCAGTGTTTCTCTCTCTCTCTCCCCCCACTGTTTCTCTCACTCTCTAACCCCCGTGTTTCTCTCTCTCTCTCCCCAGTGTTTCTCTCTCTCTCCCCCCAGTGTTTCCCTCTCTCTCTCCCCCCAGTGTTTCTCTCTCTCTCTCCCCTCAGTGTTTCTCACTCTCTCCCCCCAGTGTTTCTCTCTCTCCCTCCAGTGTTTCTCTCACTCACTCCCCCCATTGTTTCTACCACCCTCTCCCCCAGTGTTTCTCTCTCTCTCCCCCCAGTTTTTTTCTATCTCTCTCCCCCCAGTGTTTCTCTCTCTCTCTCCCACCAGTGTTTCTCTCTCTCTCTACCCCCAGTGTTTCTCTCTCTCTTCCCCCAGTGTTTCTCTCTCTCTCTCCCCCAGTGTTTCTCTCTCTCTTCCCCCAGTGTTTCTCTCTCTCTCTCCCCCCAGTGTTTCTCTCTCTCTTCCCCCAGTGTTTCTCTCTCTCTCTCCCCCCAGTTTTTTTCTATCTCTCTCCCCCCAGTGTTTCTCTCTCTCTTCCCCCCAGTGTTTCTCTCTCTCTCTCCCCCCAGTATTTCTCTCTCTCTCTACCCCCAGTGTTTCTCTCTCTCTTCCCCCCAGTGTTTCTCTCTCTTCCCCCCAGTGTTTCTCTCTCGTCCCCCAGTGTTTCTCTCTCCACCCCCCAGTGTTTCTCTCTCTTCTCCCCAGTTTCTCTCTCTCTCAATCTCCGCAGTGTTCCTCTGGATCTCTGTCTCTCCCGCCAGTGTTACTCTATCTCTCCCCCCCACAGTGTTTCTCTCTCTCCCCCAGTGTTTCTCTCTCTCCCCCCGCAGTTTTTCTCTCTCTCTCCCCCAAGTGTTTCTCTCTCTCTCCCCCCATTTTTTCTCTCTCTCTCCCCCGATTGTTTCTCTCTCTCTCCCCCCAGTGTTTCTCTCTCTCTCCCCGCAGTGTTTCTCTCTCTCTCTCTCCCCATTGTTTTTCTCTCTCTCTCCCCTCACCCCACCTCCCGTGTTTCTATCTATCCCCCCAGTGTGTGTCTCTCTCTCTCACTCTCTCTCCCGCCAGGTTTTCTCTTTCTATCTCCCCCCCAGTGTTTCTCTTTCTCTCCCCCAGTGTTTCTCTCTCTCTCCCCCCAGTGTTTTTCTCTCGCTCTACCCCCAGTGTTTCTCTCTCTCTGCCCCCCAGTGTTTCTCTCTCTCCCCCCAGTGTTTCTCTCTCACCTCCCCACAGTGTTTCTCTCTCTCCCCCAGTGTTTCTCTCTCTCTCTCCCCCCAGTGTTTCTCTCTCTCTCCCCAGTGATTCTCTCTCTCTCTCCCCCCAGTGTTTCTCTCTCTCCCCACAGTGTTTCTCTCTCTCCCTCCACAGTGTTTCTCTCTCTCTCCCCCCAGTGTTTCTCTCTCTCTCTCCCCCCAGTGTTTCTCTCTCTCTCTCCCCCCAGTGTTTATCTCTCTCTTCCCCAGTGTTTCTCTCTCTCTCTCCCCCCACTGTTTCTCTCACTCTCTACCCCCCGTGTTTCTCTCTCTCTCTCCCCAGTGTTTCTCTCTCTCTCCCCCCAGTGTTTCCCTCTCTCTCTCCCCCCAGTGTTTCTCTCTCTCTCTCCCCTCAGTGTTTCTCACTCTCTCCCCCCAGTGTTTCTCTCTCTCCCTCCAGTGTTTCTCTCACTCACTCCCCCCATTGTTTCTACCACCCTCTCCCCCAGTGTTTCTCTCTCTCTCCCCCCAGTTTTTTTCTATCTCTCTCCCCCCAGTGTTTCTCTCTCTCTCTCCCACCAGTGTTTCTCTCTCTCTCTACCCCCAGTGTTTCTCTCTCTCTTCCCCCAGTGTTTCTCTCTCTCTCTCCCCCAGTGTTTCTCTCTCTCTTCCCCCAGTGTTTCTCTCTCTCTCTCCCCCCAGTGTTTCTCTCTCTCTTCCCCCAGTGTTTCTCTCTCTCTCTCCCCCCAGTGTTTCTCTCTCTCTTCCCCCCAGTGTTTCTCTCTCTCTCTCCCCCCAGTATTTCTCTCTCTCTCTACCCCCAGTGTTTCTCTCTCTCTTCCCCCCAGTGTTTCTCTCTCTTCCCCCCAGTGTTTCTCTCTCGTCCCCCAGTGTTTCTCTCTCCACCCCCCAGTGTTTCTCTCTCTTCTCCCCAGTTTCTCTCTCTCTCAATCTCCGCAGTGTTCCTCTGGATCTCTGTCTCTCCCGCCAGTGTTACTCTATCTCTCCCCCCCACAGTGTTTCTCTCTCTCCCCCAGTGTTTCTCTCTCTCCCCCCGCAGTTTTTCTCTCTCTCTCCCCCAAGTGTTTCTCTCTCTCTCCCCCCATTTTTTCTCTCTCTCTCCCCCGATTGTTTCTCTCTCTCTCCCCCCAGTGTTTCTCTCTCTCTCCCCGCAGTGTTTCTCTCTCTCTCTCTCCCCATTGTTTTTCTCTCTCTCTCCCCTCACCCCACCTCCCGTGTTTCTATCTATCCCCCCAGTGTGTGTCTCTCTCTCTCACTCTCTCTCCCGCCAGGTTTTCTCTTTCTATCTCCCCCCCAGTGTTTCTCTTTCTCTCCCCCAGTGTTTCTCTCTCTCTCCCCCCAGTGTTTCTCTCTCTCTGCCCCCCAGTGTTTCTCTCTCTCCCCCCAGTGTTTCTCTCTCACCTCCCCACAGTGTTTCTCTCTCTCCCCCAGTGTTTCTCTCTCTCTCTCCCCCCAGTGTTTCTCTCTCTCTCCCCAGTGATTCTCTCTCTCTCTCCCCCCAGTGTTTCTCTCTCTCCCCACAGTGTTTCTCTCTCTCCCTCCACAGTGTTTCTCTCTCTCTCCCCCCAGTGTTTCTCTCTCTCTCTCCCCCCAGTGTTTCTCTCTCTCTCTCCCCCCAGTGTTTATCTCTCTCTTCCCCAGTGTTTCTCTCTCTCTCTCCCCCCACTGTTTCTCTCAATCTCTACCCCCCGTGTTTCTCTCTCTCTCTCCCCAGTGTTTCTCTCTCTCTCCCCCCAGTGTTTCTCTCTCTCTCTCCCCCCAGTGTTTCTCTCTCTCTCTCCCCTCAGTGTTTCTCACTCTCTCCCCCCAGTGTTTCTCTCTCTCTCCCCCCATTGTTTCTACCACCCTCTCCCCCAGTGTTTCTCTCTCTCTCCCCCCAGTTTTTTTCTCTCTCTCTCCCCCCAGTGTTTCTCTCTCTCTCTCCCACCAGTGTTTCTCTCTCTCTCTACCCCCAGTGTTTCTCTCTCTCTTCCCCCAGTGTTTCTCTCTCTCTCTCCCCCCAGTATTTCTCTATCTCTCCCCCCAATGTTTCTCTCTATCCCCTCCCAGTGTTTCTCTCTCTCTCCCACCAGTGTTTCTCTCTCTCTCTCCCCCCAGTATTTCTCTCTCTCTCCCCCCAGTGTTTCTCTCTCTCTCCCCCCAGTGTTTTTCTCTCTCTCTCCCCCCAGTGTTTCTCTCTTTCTCTCCCCTCAGTGTTTCTCACTCTCTCCCCCCACTGTTTCTCTCTCTCCCTCCAGTGTTTCTCTCACTCACTCCCCCCAGTGTTTCTCCCACCCTCTCCCCCCAGTGTTTCTCTATCTCTCCCCCCAGTTTTTCTCTCTCTCTCTCCCCCCAGTGTTTCTCTCTCTCTCCCACCAGTGTTTCTCTCTCTCTCTACCCCCAGTGTTTCTCTCTCTCTCTTCCCCCAGTGTTTCTCTCTCTCTCTCCCCCCAGTATTTCTCTCTCTCTCCCCCCACTGTTTCTCTCTCTCTCCCCCCAGTGTTTTTCTCACGCACTCTCTTCCCCCCAGTGTTTCTCTCTCTTTGCCCCAGTGTTTATCTCTCTTCCCCACAATGTTTCTCTCACTCCCCCCCCCCCCACTATATCTCTCTCCCTCTCCCCCCAGTGTTTCTCTCTCTCTCTCCCCAGTGTTTCTCTCTCTCTTTCTCTCCCCCCAGAGTTCCTCTCTTTCTCTCCCCCAGAGTTCCTCTCTTTCTCTCCCCCAGAGTTTCTCTCTTTCTCTCCCCCCAGAGTTTCTCTCATTCTCTCCCCCCAGAGTTTCTCTCTTTCTCTCCCCCCAGAGTTTCTCTCTTTCTCTCCCCGCAGAGTTTATCTCTCTCTCCCCCAATGTTTATCTCTCTCTCTCTCCACAGTGTTTCCATCTTTCTCTCCCCAGTGTTTCTCACTCTGTCTCTCCCCCCAGTGTTTTTCTCTCTATCACCCCCCAGTGTTTTTCTCTGTCTCTCTTTCTTCCCCCCAGTGTTTATCTCACTCTCTCTCCCCACTGTTTCCCTCTCTATCTCTCCCCAGTGTCTCCCTCTCTTTATCTCCCCCCAGTGTTTATCTCTCTCTTCCCCCAGTGTTTATCTCTCTCTCCCCCAGTGTTTATCTCTCTCTTCCCCCAGTGTTTATCTCTGTCTCCCCCCAATGTTTCTCTCTCTCTCTCTCTCCCCAGTGTTTATCTCTCCCCCCCAGTGTTTATCTCTCCTCCCCCAGTGTTTATCTCTCTGTCCCTCCAGTGTTTCTCTCTCTCTCTCTCTCTCTCTCTCTCCCCAGTGTCTCTCTCTCTCTCTCCCCGCAGTGTTTCTCTCTCTTCCGACTAGAATTTCTCTCTCTTCCCCGCAGTGTTTCTCTCTCTTCACCCCAGTTTTTCTCTATCTTCCCCTAGTGTTTCTGTCTCTTCCCCCCAGTGTTTCTCTCTCTTCCCCCCAGTGTTTCTCTCTCGTCCCCCCAGTGTTTCTCTCTCTACCCCCCAGTGTTTCTCTCTCTTATCCCCAGTTTCTCTCTCTCTCTCAATCTCCGCAGTGTTCCTCTGGATCTCTGTCTCTCCCGCCAGTGTTACTCTATCTCTCTCCCCCCAGTTTTTCTCTCTCTCCCCCCCAGTGTTTCTCTCTCTCCCCCAGTGTTTTTCTCTCTCTCCCCGCAGTTTTTCTCTCTCTCTCCCCCTATTGTTTCTCTCTCTCTCCCCCCAGTGTTTCTCTCTCTCTCTCCCCCCAGTGTTTATCTCTCTCTCTCTCTCCCCGCAGTGTTTCTCTCTATCCCCCCAGTGTGTGTCTCTCTCTCTCACTCTCTCTCCCGCCAGGTTTTCTCTTTCTCTCTCCCCCCCAGTGTTTCTCTTTCTCTCCCCCAGTGTTTCTCTCTCTCTCCCCCCAGTATTTTTCTCTCGCTCTCCCCCCAGTGTTTCTCTCTCTCTGTCCCCCCATTGTTTCTCTCTCTCTCCCCCCCAGTGTTTCTCTCTCTCTCTCCCCAGTGTTTATCTCTCGCCCCCCAGTGTTTATCTCTCTCCCCTTCCCGCAGTGTTTCTCTCTCTCTCTTCCCCCAGTGTTTCTCTCTCTTCCCTCAATGTTTCACTCTCTTCCCCCCAGTATTTCTCTCTCTTCCCCCCAGTGTTTCTCTCTCTTTCCCCCAGTGTTTCTCTCTCTTCCCCCCAGTGTTTCTCTCTCCCCCCCCCCCACTGTATCTCTCTCCCTCTCCCCCCAGTGTTTCTCTCTCTCTCTCCCCAGTATTTCTCTCTCTCTTTCTCTCCCCACAGAGTTCCTCTCTTTCTCAACCCCCAGAGTTTCTCTTTTTCTCTCCACCCAGAGTTTCTCTCTTTCTCTCCCCCCAGAGTTTCTCTCTTTCTCTCCCCCCAGAGTTTCTCTCTTTCTCTCCCCCCAGAGTTTCTCTCTTTCTCTCCCCCCAGAGTTTCTCTCTTTCTCTCCCCCCAGAGTTTCTCTCTCTCTCTCCCCCAGTGTTTATCTCTCTCTCTCTCTCCACAGTGTTTCCATCTTTCTCTCCCCAGTGTTTCTCACTCTCTTTCTCCCCCCAGTGTTTTTCTATCTCTCTCTCTCCCCCCAGTGTTTTTCTCTGTCTGTCTTTCTCCCCCCAGTGTTTATCTCTCTCTCTCTCCCCACTGTTTCCCTCTCTATCTCTCCCCAGTGTCTCCCTCTCTTTCTCTCCCCCCAGTGTTTATCTCTCTCTCCCCCCAGTGTTTATCTCTCTCCCCCCAGTGTTTATCTCCCCCTCCCCCCAGTGTTTATCTCTCCCCCCAGTGTTTATCTCTCCCCCCAGTGTTTATCTCTCCCCCCCAGTGTTTATCTCTCCCCCCCAGTGTTTATCTCTCCTCCCCCAGTGTTTATCTCTCTCTCCCCCCAGTGTTTCTCGCTCTCTCTCTCTCTCCCCCAGTGTCTCTCTCTCTCTCTCTCTCTCTCCCCGCAGTGTTTCTCTCTCTTCCGACTCGTGTTTCTCTCTCTTCCCCCCAGTGTTTCTCTCTCTTCACCCCAGTGTTTCTCTATCTTCCCCCAGTGTTTCTGTCTCTTCCCCCCAGTGTTTCTCTCTCTTCCCCCAGTGTTTCTCTCTCCACCCCCAGTGTTTCTCTCTCTTCTCCCCAGTTTCTCTCTCTCTCAATCTCCGCAGTGTTCCTCTGGATCTCTGTCTCTCCCGCCAGTGTTACTCTCTCTCTCTACCCCCAGTGTTTCTCTCTCTCTTCCCCCAGTGTTTCTCTCTCTCTCTCCCCCCAGTATTTCTCTATCTCTCCCCCCAGTGTTTCTCTCTATCCCCCCCCCCAGTGTTTCTCTCTCTCTCCCCCCAGTGTTTCTCTCTCTCTCTCCCCCCAGTATTTCTCTCTCTCTCCCCCCAGTGTTTCTCTCTCTCTCCCCCCAGTGTTTCTCTCTCTCTCCCCCCAGTGTTTTTCTCTCTCTCTCCCCCCAGTATTTCTCTCTCTCTCTCCCCTCAGTGTTTCTCACTCTCTCCCCCCAGTGTTTCTCTCTCTCCCTCCAGTGTTTCTCTCACTCACTCCCCCCAGTGTTTCTCCCACCCTCTCCCCCCAGTGTTTCTCTCTCTCTCCCCCCAGTATTTCTCTCTCTCTCCCCCCACTGTTTCTCTCTCTCTCCCCCCAGTGTTTCTCTCTCTCTCCCCCCAGTGTTTCTCTCTCTCTCTCCCCCCAGTGTTTCTCTCTCTCTCTCCCCTCAGTGTTTCTCACTCTCTCCCCCCAGTGTTTCTCTCTCTCTCCCTCCCGTGTTTCTCTCACTCACTCCCCCAAGTGTTTCTCTCACCCTCTCCCCCATAGTTTCTCTAACCCTCTCCCCCCAGTGTTTCTCTCACCCTCGCCCCTCAGTGTTTCTCTCACCCTCTCCCCCAGTGTTTCTCTCACCCTCTCCCCCCAGTGTTTCTCTCACCCTCTCTCCCCAGTGTTTCTCTCACCCTCTCCCACCAGTGTTTCTCTCCCCCTCTCCCCCCAGTGTTTCTCTCTCTCTGCCCCCCCCCAGTGTTTCTCTCTATCTCCCACGCCCAGTGTTTCTCTCTCTCTCTCCCCAGTGTTTATCTCTCTCCCCCCAGTGTTTATCTCTCTCCCCTCCCCGCAGTGTTTCTCTCTCTCTCTTCCCCCAGTGTTTCTCTCTCTCTCTCTCCCCCCAGTGTTTTTCTCACGCACTCTCTTCCCCCCAGTGTTTCTCTCTCTTCCCTCAGTGTTTCTCTCTCTTCCCCCAGCATTTATCTCTCTTCCCCCCAGTGTTTCTCTCTCTCCCCCCAGTGTTTCTCTCTCTCTCTCTCCCCCCAGTGTTTCTCTCTCTCTCCCAACAGTGTTTCTCTCTCTCTCTCCCCCCAGTGTTTCTCTCTCTCTCTCTCCCACCAGTGTTTCTCTCTCTCTCTCCCCCCAGTGTTTCTCTCTCTCTCTTCCCCCAGTGTTTCTCACTCTCTCCCCCCAGTGTTTCTCTCTCTCTCCCTCCAGTGTTTCTCCCTCTCTCCCCCCAGTGTTTTTCTCTCTCTCTCCCCCCAGTATTTCTCTCTCTCTCTCCCCAGTGTTTCTCTCTCTCTCCCCCCAGTGTTTCTCTCTCTCTCTCCCTCCAGTGTTTCTCTCACTCACTCCCCCCAGTGTTTCTCCCACCCTCTCCCCCCAGTGTTTCTCTCTCTCTCCCCCCAGTTTTTCTCTCTCTCTCTCCCCCCAGTGTTTCTCTCTCTCTCCCCCCAGTATTTCTCTCTCTCTCCCCCCACTGTTTCTCTCTCTCTCCCCCCAGTGTTTCTCTCTCTCTCCCCCCAGTGTTTCTCTCTCTCTCTCCCCCCAGTGTTTCTCTCTCTCTCTCCCCTCAGTGTTTCTCACTCTCTCCCCCCAGTGTTTCTCTCTCTCTCCCTCCCGTGTTTCTCTCACTCACTCCCCCAAGTGTTTCTCTCACCCTCGCCCCTCAGTGTTTCTCTCACCCTCTCCCACCAGTGTTTCTCTCCCCCTCTCCCCCCAGTGTTTCTCTCTCTCTGCCCCCCCCAGTGTTTCTCTCTATCTCCCCCGCCCAGTGTTTCTCTCTCTCTCCCCAGTGTTTATCTCTCTCCCCCCAGTGTTTATCTCTCTCTCTCTTCCCCCAGTGTTTCTCTCTCTTCCCTCAGTGTTTCTCTCTCTTCCCCCAGCATTTATCTCTCTTCCCCCCAGTGTTTCTCTCTCTCCCCCCAGTGTTTCTCTCTCTCTCTTCCCCCCAGTGTTTCTCTCTCTTCCCCCAGTGTTTCTCTCTCTCTCTCTCCCCACAGTGTTTTTCTCACGCACTCTCTTCCCCCCAGTGTTTCTCTCTCTTCCCTCAGTGTTTCTCTCTCTTCCCCCAGCATTTATCTCTCTTCCCCCCAGTGTTTCTCTCTCTCCCCCCAGTGTTTCTCTCTCTCTTTCTCTCCCCCCAGAGTTCCTCTCTTTCTCTCCCCCAGAGTTTCTCTCTTTCTCTCCCCCCAGAGTTTCTCTCTTTCTCTCCCCGCAGAGTTTATCTCTCTCTCCCCCAATGTTTATCTCTCTCTCTCTCCACAGTGTTTCCATCTTTCTCTCCCCAGTGTTTCTCACTCTCTCTCTCCCCCCAGTGTTTTTCTCTCTATCACCCCCCAGTGTTTTTCTCTGTCTCTCTTTCTTCCCCCCAGTGTTTATCTCACTCTCTCTCCCCACTGTTTCCCTCTCTATCTCTCCCCAGTGTCTCCCTCTCTTTATCTCCCCCCAGTGTTTATCTCTCTCTTCCCCCAGTGTTTATCTCTCTCTCCCCCAGTGTTTATCTCTCTCTTCCCCCAGTGTTTATCTCTGTCTCCCCCCAATGTTTCTCTCTCTCTCTCTCTCTCCCCAGTGTTTATCTCTCCCCCCCAGTGTTTATCTCTCCTCCCCCAGTGTTTATCTCTCTGTCCCTCCAGTGTTTCTCTCTCTCTCTCTCTCTCTCTCTCTCCCCAGTGTCTCTCTCTCTCTCTCTCCCCGCAGTGTTTCTCTCTCTTCCGACTAGACTTTCTCTCTCTTCCCCGCAGTGTTTCTCTCTCTTCACCCCAGTTTTTCTCTATCTTCCCCTAGTGTTTCTGTCTCTTCCCCCCAGTGTTTCTCTCTCTTCCCCCCAGTGTTTCTCTCTCGTCCCCCCAGTGTTTCTCTCTCTACCCCCCAGTGTTTCTCTCTCTTATCCCCAGTTTCTCTCTCTCTCTCAATCTCCGCAGTGTTCCTCTGGATCTCTGTCTCTCCCGCCAGTGTTACTCTATCTCTCTCCCCCCAGTTTTTCTCTCTCTCCCCCCCAGTGTTTCTCTCTCTCCCCCAGTGTTTTTCTCTCTCTCCCCGCAGTTTTTCTCTCTCTCTCCCCCTATTGTTTCTCTCTCTCTCCCCCCAGTGTTTCTCTCTCTCTCTCCCCCCAGTGTTTATCTCTCTCTCTCTCTCTCCCCGCAGTGTTTCTCTCTCTTTCCCCCAGTGTTTCTCTCTCTTCCCCCCCGGGTTTCTCTCTATCCCCCCAGTGTGTCTCTCTCTCTCTCACTCTCTCTCCCGCCAGGTTTTCTCTTTTTCTCTCCCCCCCAGTGTTTCTCTTTCTCTCCCCCAGTGTTTCTCTCTCTCTCCCCCCAGTATTTTTCTCTCGCTCTCCCCCCAGTGTTTCTCTCTCTCTGTCCCCCCATTGTTTCTCTCTCTCCCCCCCAGTGTTTCTCTCTCTCTCTCCCCAGTGTTTATCTCTCGCCCCCCAGTGTTTATCTCTCTCCCCTTCCCGCAGTGTTTCTCTCTCTCTCTTCCCCCAGTGTTTCTCTCTCTTCCCTCAATGTTTCTCTCTCTTCCCCCCAGTATTTCTCTCTCTTCCCCCCAGTGTTTCTCTCTCTTTCCCCCAGTGTTTCTCTCTCTTCCCCCCAGTGTTTCTCTCTCTCCCCCCCCCCACTGTATCTCTCTCCCTCTCCCCCCAGTGTTTCTCTCTCTCTCTCCCCAGTGTTTCTCTCTCTCTTTCTCTCCCCCCAGAGTTTCTCTCTTTCTCTCCCGGCAGAGTTTCTCTCTCTCTACCCCAGTGTTTATCTCTCTCTCTCTCTCCACAGTGTTTCCATCTTTCTCTCCCCAGTGTTTCTCAATCTCTCTCTAACCCAAGTTTTTTTCTCTCTATCTCCCCCCAGTGTTTTTCTCTGTCTCTCTTTCTCCCCCCAGTGTTTATCTCACTCTCTCTCCCCACTGTTTCCCTCTCTATCTCTCCCCAGTGTCTCCCTCTCTTGCTCTCCCCCCAATGTTTATCTCTCTCTCCCCCCAGTGTTTCTCTCTCTCTCCCCCAATGTTTATCTCTCTCTTTCCCCAGTGTTTATCTCTCTCTCCCCCCAGTGTTTATCTCTCTCTCCCCCCAGTCTTTATCTCTGTCTCCCCAGTCTTTATCTCTGTCTCCCCCCAATGTTTCTCTCTCTCTCTCTCTTCCCCCAGTGTTTATCTCTCCTCCCCCAGTCTTTATCTCTGTCTCCCCCCAATGTTTCTCTCTCTCTCTCTCTTCCCCCAGTGTTTCTCTCTCTCTCCCCCCAGTGTTTCTCTCTCTCGCCCCCAGTGTTTCTCTCTCTCTCTCCCCCCAGTATTTCTCTCTCTCTCCCCAGTGTTTCTCTCTCTCTCCCCCCAGTGTTTCTCTCTCTCTCTCCCTCCAGTGTTTCTCTCACTCACTCCCCCCAGTGTTTCTCCCACCCTCTCCCCCCAGTTTTTCTCTCTCTCTCTCCCCCCAGTGTTTCTCTCTCTCCCCCCAGTGTTTCTCTCTCTCTCCCCCCAGTGTTTCTCTCTCTCTCCCCCCAGTGTTTCTCTCTCTCTCCCCCCAGTGTTTCTCTCTCTCTCTCCCCCCAGTGTTTCTCTCTCTCTCTCCCCTCAGTGTTTCTCACTCTCTCCCCCCAGTGTTTCTCTATCTCTCTCCCACCAGTGTTTCTCCCACCCTCTCCCCCCAGTGTTTCTCTCTCTCTCCCCCCAGTTTTTCTCTCTCTCTCTCCCCCAGTGTTTCTCTCTCTCTCCCTCCCGTGTTTCTCTCACTCACTCCCCCAAGTGTTTCTCTCACCCTCTCCCCCATAGTTTCTCTAACCCTCTCCCCCCAGTGTTTCTCTCACCCTCGCCCCTCAGTGTTTCTATCACCCTCTCCCCCAGTGTTTCGCTCACCCTCTCCCCCCAGTGTTTCTCTCACCCTCTCTCCCCAGTGTTTCTCTCACCCTCTCCCACCAGTTTTTCTCTCCCCCTCTCCCCCCAGTGTTTCTCTCTCTCTGCCCCCCACCCAGTGTTTCTCTCTATCTCCCCCGCCCAGTGTTTCTCTCTCTCTCTCCCCAGTGTTTCTCTCTCTCTCTCCCCAGTGTTTATCTCTCTCCCCCCAGTGTTTATCTCTCTCCCCTCCCCGCAGTGTTTCTCTCTCTCTCTCCCCAGTGTTTATCTCTCTCCCCCCAGTGTTTATCTCTCTCCCCTCCCTCCAGTGTTTCTCTCACTCACTCCGCCCAGTGTTTCTCCCACCCTCTCCCCCCAGTGTTTCTCTCTCTCTCCCCCCAGTTTTTCTCTCTCTCTCTCCCCCCAGTGTTTCTCTCTCTCTCCCACCAGTGTTTCTCTCTCTCTCTACCCCCAGTGTTTCTCTCTCTCTCTTCCCCCAGTGTTTCTCTCTCTCTCTCCCCCCAGTATTTCTCTCTCTCTCCCCCCACTGTTTCTCTCTCTCTCCCCCCAGTGTTTTTCTCACGCACTCTCTTCCCCCCAGTGTTTCTCCCTCTTCCCTCAGTGTTTCTCTCTCTTCCCCCAGCATTTATCTCTCTTCCCCCCAGTGTTTCTCTCTCTCCCCCCAGTGTTTCTCTCTCTCTCTCTCCCCCCAGTGTTTCTCTCTCTCTCCCACCAGTGTTTCTCTCTCTCTCTCCCCCCAGTGTTTCTCTCTCTACCCCCCCAGTGTTTCTCTCTCTCGCCCCCAGTGTTTCTCTCTCTCTCTCCCCCCAGTATTTCTCTCTCTCTCTCCCCAGTGTTTCTCTCTCTCTCCCCCCAGTGTTTCTCTCTCTCTCTCCCTCCAGTGTTTCTCTCACTCACTCCCCCCAGTGTTTCTCCCACCCTCTCCCCCCAGTTTTTCTCTCTCTCTCTCCCCCCAGTATTTCTCTCTCTCTCCCCCCAGTGTTTCTCTCTCTCTCCCCCCAGTGTTTCTCTCTCTCTCTCCCCCCAGTGTTTCTCTCTCTCCCCCCCCAGTGTTTCTCTCTCTCTCTCCCCCCAGTATTTCTCTCTCTCTCTCCCCAGTGTTTCTCTCTCTCTCCCCCCAGTGTTTCTCTCTCTCTCTCCCTCCAGTGTTTCTCTCACTCACTCCCCCCAGTGTTTCTCCCACCCTCTCCCCCCAGTTTTTCTCTCTCTCTCTACCCCCAGTGTTTCTCTCTCTCCCCCCCCCCAGTGTTTCTCTCTCTCTCTCCCCCCAGTATTTCTCTCTCTCTCTCCCCAGTGTTTCTCTCTCTCTCCCCCCAGTGTTTCTCTCTCTCTCTCCCTCCAGTGTTTCTCTCACTCACTCCCCCCAGTGTTTCTCCCACCCTCTCCCCCCAGTTTTTCTCTCTCTCTCTCCCCTCAGTATTTCTCTCTCTCTCCCCCCAGTGTTTCTCTCTCTCTCTCCCCTCAGTGTTTCTCACTCTCTCCCCCCAGTGTTTCTCTCTCTCTCCCTCCCGTGTTTCTCTCACTCACTCCCCCAAGTGTTTCTCTCACCCTCTCCCCCATAGTTTCTCTAACCCTCTCCCCCCAGTGTTTCTCTAACCCTCTCCCCCCAGTGTTTCTCTCACCCTCGCCCCTCAGTGTTTCTATCACCCTCTCCCCCAGTGTTTCTCTCACCCTCTCCCCCCAGTGTTTCTCTCACCCTCTCTCCCCAGTGTTTCTCTCACCCTCTCCCACCAGTGTTTCTCTCCCCCTCTCCCCCCAGTGTTTCTCTCTCTCTGCCCCCCCCCCAGTGTTTCTCTCTATCTCCCCCGCCCAGTGTTTCTCTCTCTCTCTCCCCAGTGTTTATCTCTCTCCCCCCAGTGTTTATCTCTCTCCCCTCCCCGCAGTGTTTCTCTCTCTCTCTCCCCAGTGTTTATCTCTCTCCCCCCAGTGTTTATCTCTCTCCCCTCCCTCCAGTGTTTCTCTCACTCACTCCGCCCAGTGTTTCTCCCACCCTCTCCCCCCAGTGTTTCTCTCTCTCTCCCCCCAGTTTTTCTCTCTCTCTCTCCCCCCAGTGTTTCTCTCTCTCTCCCACCAGTGTTTCTCTCTCTCTCTACCCCCAGTGTTTCTCTCTCTCTCTTCCCCCAGTGTTTCTCTCTCTCTCTCCCCCCAGTATTTCTCTCTCTCTCCCCCCACTGTTTCTCTCTCTCTCCCCCCAGTGTTTTTCTCACGCACTCTCTTCCCCCCAGTGTTTCTCTCTCTTCCCTCAGTGTTTCTCTCTCTTCCCCCAGCATTTATCTCTCTTCCCCCCAGTGTTTCTCTCTCTCCCCCCAGTGTTTCTCTCTCTCTCCCACCAGTGTTTCTCTCTCTATCTCCCCACAGTGTTTCTCTCTCTCTCTTCCCCCAGTGTTTCTCACTCTCTCCCCCCAGTGTTTCTCTCTCTCTCCCTCCAGTGTTTCTCTCACTCCCCCCAGTGTTTCTCCCACCCTCTCCCCCCAGTGTTTCTCTCTCTCTCCCCCCAGTGTTTCTCCCTCTCTCCCCCAGTGTTTCTCTCTCTCTCTCCCCCCAGTGTTTCTCTCTCTCTCTCCCCTCAGTGTTTCTCACTCTCTCCCCCAGTGTTTCTCTCTCTCTCCCTCCCGTGTTTCTCTCACTCTCTCCCCCAAGTGTTTCTCTCACCCTCTCCCCCATAGTTTCTCTAACCCTCTCCCCCCAGTGTTTCTCCCACCCTCTCCCCCCAGTGTTTCTCTCACCCTTGCCCCTCAGTGTTTCTATCACCCTCTCCCCCAGTGTTTCTCTCACCCTCTCCCCCCAGTGTTTCTCTCACCCTCTCTCCCCAGTGTTTCTCTCACCCTCTCCCACCAGTGTTTCTCTCGCCCTCTCCCCCCACTGTTTCTCTCTCTCTGCCCCCCCCAGTGTTTCTCTCTCTCTCCCCCGCCCAGTGTTTCTCTCTCTCTCTCCCCAGTGTTTATCTCTCTCCCCCCAGTGTTTATCTCTCTCCCCTCCCCGCAAGGTTTCTCTCTCTCTCTTCCCCCAGTGTTTCTCTCTCTCTCTCTCTCTCTCTCTCTCCCCAGTGTTTTTCTCACGCACTCTCTTCCCCCCAGTGTTTCTTTCTCTTCCCTCAGTGTTTCTCTCTCTTCCCCCCAGCATTTCTCTCTCTTCCCCCCAGTGTTTCTCTCTCTCCCCCCAGTGTTTCTCTCTCTCTCTCCCCCAGTGTTTCTCTCTCTCTCTCTCCCACCAGTGTTTCTCTCTCTCCCTCCCCCCAGTGTTTCTCTCTCTCTCTTCCCCCAGTGTTTCTCTCTCTCTCCCCCCCATGTGTTTCTCTCTATCTCTCCCCCCAGTGTTTCTCTCTCTCTCTCCCCAGTGTTTCTCTCTCTCCCCCCCCCAATGTTTCTATCTCTCTCTCCCCTCAGTGTTTCTCAGTCTCTCCCCCCAGTGTTTCTCTCTCTCTCTCCCCAGTGTTTCTCTCTCTCTCCCCCCAGTGTTTCTCTCTCATCCCCCACAGTGTTTCTCTCTCTCCCCCAGTGTTTCTCTCTCTCTCTCCCCCCAGTGTTTCTCTCCCTCTCCCCAGTGATTCTCTCTCTCTCTCCCCCCAGTGTTTCTCTCTCTCCCCACAGTGTTTCTCTCTCTCCCTCCACAGTGTTTCTCTCTCTCTCCCCCCAGTGTTTCTCTCTCTCTCTCCCCCCAGTGTTTATCTCTCTCTTCCACCAGTGTTTCTCTCTCTCTCTCCCCCCACTGTTTCTCTCACTCTCTCCCCGCAGTGTTTCTCTCTCTCTCTCCCCAGTGTTTTCTCTCTCTCCCCCCAGTGTTTCTCTCTCTCTCCCCCCAGTGTTTCTCTCTCTCTCTCCCCCCAGTGTTTCTCTCTCTCTCTCCCACCAGATTTTCTCTCTCTCTCTCCCCCCAGTGTTTATCTCTCTCTTCCACCAGTGTTTCTCTCTCTCTCTCCCCCCATTGTTTCTCTCACTCTCACCCCCCAGTGTTTCTCTCTCTCTCTCTCCCCAGTGTTTCTCTCTGTCTCTCCCACCAGTGTTTCTCTCTCTCTCTACCCCCAGTGTTTCTCTCTCTCTTCCCCCAGTGTTTCTCTCTCTCTCTCCCCCCAGTTTTTCTCTATCTCTCCCCCCAGTGTTTCTCTCTCTCCCCCCCCAGTGTTTCTGTCTCTCTCCCCCCAGTGTTTCTCTCTCTCCCCCCCCAGTGGTTCTCTCTCTCTCTCCCCCCAGTATTTCTCTTTCCCCCCCCCAGTGTTTCTCTCTCTCTCCCCCCAGTGTTTCTCTCGCTCTCTCTCCCCCCAGTGTTTCTCTCTCTCTCTCTCTCCCCTCAATGTTTCTCACTCTCTCTCCCCAGTGTTTCTCTCTCTCTCCCTCCAGTGTTTCTCTCACTCACTCCCCCCAGTGTTTCTCCCACCCTCTCCCCCCAGTGTTTCTCTCTCTCTCCCCCCAGTTTTTCTCTCTCTCTCTCCCCCCAGTGTTTCTCCCACCCTCTCGCCCCAGTTTTTCTCTCTCTCTCTCCCCCCAGTGTTTCTCTCTCTCTCCCACCAGTGTTTCTCTCTCTCTCTCCCCCCACTGTTTCTCTCTCTCTCACCCCAGTGATTTTCTCACGCACTCTCTTCCCCCCAGTGTTTCTCTCTCTTCCCCCCAGTGTTTCTCTCTCTTCCCCCCAGCATTTCTCTCTCTTCCCCCCAGTGTTTCTCTCTCTTTCCCCCAGTGTTTCTCTCTCTTCCCCACAATGTTTCTCTCTCCCCCCACCCCACTGTATCTCTCTCCCTCTCCCCCCAGTGTTTCTCTCTCTCTCTCCCCAGTGTTTTTCTCTCTCTTTCTCTCCCCCCAGAGTTCCTCTCTTTCTCTCCCCCCAGAGTTTCTCTCTTTCTCTCCACCCAGAGTTTCTCTCTTTCTCTCCCCCCAGAGTTTCTCTCTTTCTCTCCCCCCAGAGTTTCTCTCTTTCTCTCCCCCCAGAGTTTCTCTCTTTCTCTCCCGGCAGAGTTTCTCTCTCTCTACCCCAGTGTTTATCTCTCTCTCTCTCTCCACAGTGTTTCCATCTTTCTCTCCCCAGTGTTTCTCAATCTCTCTCTAACCCAAGTTTTTTACTCTCTATCTCCCCCCAGTGTTTTTCTCTGTCTCTCTTTCTCCCCCCAGTGTTTATCTCACTCTCTCTCCCCACTGTTTCCCTCTCTATCTCTCCCCAGTGTCTCCCTCTCTTGCTCTCCCCCCAATGTTTATCTCTCTCTTCCCCCAGTGTTTATCTCTCTCTCCTCCCAGTGTTTATCTCTCTCTCCCCCCAGTCTTTATCTCTGTCTCCCCCCAATGTTTCTCTCTCTCTCTCTCTCCCCAGTGTTTATCTCTTCCCCCCAGTGTTTCTCTCTCTTCCCCCCAGTGTTTCTCTCTCGTCCCCCAGTGTTTCTCTCTCCACCCCCCAGTGTTTCTCTCTCTTCTCCCCAGTTTCTCTCTCTCTCAATCTCCGCAGTGTTCCTCTGGATCTCTGTCTCTCCCGCCAGTGTTACTCTATCTCTCCCCCCCACAGTGTTTCTCTCTCTCCCCCAGTGTTTCTCTCTCTCCCCCCGCAGTTTTTCTCTCTCTCTCCCCCAAGTGTTTCTCTCTCTCTCCCCACATTTTTTCTCTCTCTCTCCCCCGATTGTTTCTCTCTCTCTCCCCCCAGTGTTTCTCTCTCTCTCCCCGCAGTGTTTCTCTCTCTCTCTCTCCCCATTGTTTTTCTCTCTCTCTCTCCCCTCACCCCACCCCCCGTGTTTCTCTCTATCCCCCCAGTGTGTCTCTCTCTCTCTCACTCTCTCTCCCGCCAGGTTTTCTCTTTCTATCTCCCCCCCAGTGTTTCTCTTTCTCTCCCCCAGTGTTTATATCACTCTCCCCCCAGTGTTTTTCTCTCGCTCTCCCCCCAGTGTTTCTCTCTCTCTGCCCCCCAGTGTTTCTCTCTCTCCCCCCAGTGTTTCTCTCTCACCTCCCCACAGTGTTTCTCTCTCTCCCCCAGTGTTTCTCTCTCTCTCTCCCCCCAGTGTTTCTCTCTCTCTCCCCAGTGATTCTCTCTCTCTCTCCCCCCAGTGTTTCTCTTTCTCCCCACAGTGTTCCTCTCTCTCCCTCCACAGTGTTTCTCTCTCTCTCCCCCCAGTGTTTCTCTCTCTCTCTCCCCCCAGTGTTTCTCTCTCTCTCTCCCCCCAGTGTTTATCTCTCTCTTCCCCAGTGTTTCTCTATCTCTCTCCCCCCACTGTTTCTCTCACTCTCTACCCCCCGTGTTTCTCTCTCTCTCTCCCCAGTGTTTCTCTCTCTCTCCCCCCAGTGTTTCTCTCTCTCTCTCCCCCCAGTGTTTCTCTCTCTCTCTCCCCTCAGTGTTTCTCACTCTCTCCACCCAGTGTTTCTCTCTCTCTCCCTCCAGTGTTTCTCTCACTCACTCCCCCCATTGTTTCTACCACCCTCTCCCCCAGTGTTTCTCTCTCTCCCCCCCCAGTTTTTTTCTCTCTCTCTCCCCCCAGTGTCTCTCTCTCTCTCTCCCACCAGTGTTTCTCTCTCTCTCTACCCCCAGTGTTTCTCTCTCTCTTCCCCCAGTGTTTCTCTCTCTCTCTCCCCCCAGTATTTCTCTAACTCTCCCCCCAGTGTTTCTCTCTATCCCCCCCCAGTGTTTCTCTCTCTCTCCCCCCAGTGTTTCTCTCTCTCTCCCCCCAGTGTTTTTCTCTCTCTCTCCCCCCTGTGTTTCTCTCTCTCTCTCCCCTCAGTGTTTCTCACTCTCTCCCCCCAGTGTTTCTCTCTCTCCCTCCAGTGTTTCTCTCACTCACTCCCCCCAGTGTTTCTCCCACCCTCTCCCCCCAGTGTTTCTCTCTCTCTCCCCCCAGTTTTTCTCTCTCTCTCTCCCCCCAGTGTTTCTCTCTCTCTCCCACCAGTGTTTCTCTCTCTCTCTACCCCCAGTGGTTCTCTCTCTCTCTTCCCCCAGTGTTTCTCTCTCTCTCTCCCCCCAGTATTTCTCTCTCTCTCCCCCCACTGTTTCTCTCTCTCTCCCCCCAGTGTTTTTCTCACGCACTCTCTTCCCCCCAGTATTTCTCTCTCTTCCCCCAGTGTTTCTCTCTCTTTGCCCCAGTGTTTATCTCTCTTCCCCACAATGTTTCTCTCACTCCCCCCCCCCACTATATCTCTCTCCCTCTCCCCCCAGTGTTTCTCTCTCTCTCTCCACAGTGTTTCTCTCTCTCTTTCTCTCCCCCCAGAGTTCCTCTCTTTCTCTCCCCCAGAGTTTCTCTCTTTCTCTCCCCCCAGAGTTTCTCTCATTCTCTCCCCCCAGAGTTTCTCTCTTTCTCTCCCCCCAGAGTTTCTCTCTTTCTCTCCCCGCAGAGTTTCTCTCTCTCTCCCCCAATGTTTATCTCTCTCTCTCTCTCCACAGTGTTTCTCACTCTCTCTCTCCCCCCAGTGTTTTTCTCTCTATCACGCCCCAGTGTTTTTCTCTGTCTCTCTTTCTTCCCCCCAGTGTTTATCTCACTCTCTCTCCCCACTGTTTCCCTCTCTATCTCTCCCCAGTGTCTCCCTCTCTTTATCTCCCCCCAGTGTTTATCTCTCTCTTCCCCCAGTGTTTATCTCTCTCTCCCCCAGTGTTTATCTCTCTCTTCCCCCAGTGTTTATCTCTGTCTCCCCCCAATGTTTCTCTCTCTCTCTCCCCCCAGTGTTTATCTCTCCCCCCCAGTGTTTATCTCTCCTCCCCCAGTGTTTATCTCTCTGTCCCTCCAGTGTTTCTCTCTCTCTCTCTCTCTCTCTCTCCCCAGTGTCTCTCTCTCTCTCTCTCCCCGCAGTGTTTCTCTCTCTTCCGACTAGACTTTCTCTCTCTTCCCCGCAGTGTTTCTCTCTCTTCACCCCAGTGTTTCTCTATCTTCCCCTAGTGTTTCTCTCTCGTCCCCCCAGTGTTTCTCTCTCTACCCCCCAGTGTTTCTCTCTCTTATCCCCAGTTTCTCTCTCTCTCTCAATCTCCGCAGTGTTCCTCTGGATCTCTGTCTCTCCCGCCAGTGTTACTCTATCTCTCTCCCCCCAGTTTTTCTCTCTCTCCCCCCCAGTGTTTCTCTCTCTCCCCCAGTGTTTTTCTCTCTCTCCCCGCAGTTTTTCTCTCTCTCTCCCCCTTTTGTTTCTCTCTCTCTCCCCCCAGTGTTTCTCTCTCTCTCTCCCCCCAGTGTTTATCTCTCTCTCTCTCTCTCCCCGCAGTGTTTCTCTTTCTCTCCCCCCAGTGTTTATCTCTCTCTCCCCCCAGTGTTTATCTCTCTCCCCCCAGTGTTTATCTCCCGCTCCCCCCAGTGTTTATCTCTCCCCCCAGTGTTTATCTCTCCCCCCAGTGTTTATCTCTCCCCCCCAGTGTTTATCTCTCCCCCCCAGTGTTTATCTCTCCTCCCCCAGTGTTTATCTCTCTCTCCCCCCAGTGTTTCTCTCTCTCTCTCTCTCTCCCCCAGTGTCTCTCTCTCTCTCTCTCTCTCTCCCCGCAGTGTTTCTCTCTCTTCCGACTCGTGTTTCTCTCTCTTCCCCCCAGTGTTTCTCTCTCTTCACCCCAGTGTTTCTCTATCTTCCCCCAGTGTTTCTGTCTCTTCCCCCCAGTGTTTCTCTCTCTTCCCCCAGTGTTTCTCTCTCCACCCCCAGTGTTTCTCTCTCTTCTCCCCAGTTTCTCTCTCTCTCAATCTCCGCAGTGTTCCTCTGGATCTCTGTCTCTCCCGCCAGTGTTACTCTCTCTCTCTACCCACAGTGTTTCTCTCTCTCTTCCCCCAGTGTTTCTCTCTCTCTCTCCCCCCAGTATTTCTCTATCTCTCCCCCCAGTGTTTCTCTCTATCCCCCCCCCAGTGTTTCTCTCTGTCTCCCCCCAGTGTTTCTCTCTCTCTCTCCCCCCAGTATTTCTCTCTCTCTCCCCCCCCAGTATTTCTCTTTCTCTCTCCCCTCAGTGTTTCTCACTCTCTCCCCCCAGTGTTTCTCTCTCTCCCTCCAGTGTTTCTCTCACTCACTCCCCCCAGTGTTTCTCCCACCCTCTCCCCCCAGTGTTTCTCTCTCTCTCTCCCCTCAGTGTTTCTCTCTCTCTCCCCCCCCAGTATTTCTCTTTCTCTCTCCCCTCAGTGTTTCTCTCTCTCTCCCCCCCCCAGTATTTCTCTTTCTCTCTCCCCCCACTGTTTCTCTCTCTCCCTCCAGTGTTTCTCTCACTCAATCCCCCCAGTGTTTCTCCCACCCTCTCCCCCCAGTGTTTCTCTCTCTCTCCCCCCAGTTTTTCTCTCTCTCTCTCCCCCCAGTGTTTCTCTCTCTCTCCCACCAGTGTTTCTCTCTCTCTCTACCCCCAGTGTTTCTCTCTCTCTCTTCCCCCAGTGTTTCTCTCTCTCTCTCCCCCCAGTATTTCTCTCTCTTCCCCCCAGTGTTTCTCTCTCTTTGCCCCAGTGTTTATCTCTCTTCCCCCAGCATTTATCTCTCTTCCCCCCAGTGTTTCTCTCTCTCCCCCCAGTGTTTCTCTCTCTCTCCCACCAGTGTTTCTCTCTCTCTCTCCCCCCAGTGTTTCTCTCTCTCTCTCTCCCCCCAGTGTTTCTCTCTCTCTCTTCCCCCAGTGTTTCTCACTCTCTCCCCCCAGTGTTTCTCTCTCTCTCCCTCCAGTGTTTCTCTCACTCACTCCCCCCAGTGTTTCTCCCACCCTCTCCCCCCAGTGTTTCTCTCTCTCTCCCCCCAGTGTTTCTCCCTCTCTCCCCCCAGTGTTTTTCTCTCTCTCTCCCCCCAGTGTTTCTCTCTCTCTCCCCCCAGTGTTTCTCCCACCCTCTCCCCCCAGTGTTTCTCTCTCTCTCCCCCCAGTGTTTCTCCCTCTCTCCCCCCAGTGTTTTTCTCTCTCTCTCCCCCCAGTGTTTCTCTCTCTCTCTCCCCCCAGTGTTTCTCTCTCTCTCTCTCCCACCAGTGTTTCTCTCTCTCTCTCCCCCCAGTGTTTCTCTCTCTCTCTTCCCCCAGTGTTTCTCACTCTCTCCCCCGTGTTTCTCTCTCTCTCCCTCCAGTGTTTCTCTCACTCACTCCCCCCAGTGTTTCTCCCACCCTCTCCCCCCAGTGTTTCTCTCTCTCTCCCCCCAGTGTTTCTCCCTCTCTCCCCCCAGTGTTTTTCTCTCTCTCTCCCCCCAGTGTTTCTCTCTCTCTCCCCCCAGTGTTTTTCTCTCTCTCTCTCCCCAGTGTTTCTCTCTCTCTCCCCCCAGTGTTTCTCTCTCTCTCTCCCTCCAGTGTTTCTCTCACTCACTCCCCCCAGTGTTTCTCCCACCCTCTCCCCCCAGTGTTTCTCTCTCTCTCCCCCCAGTTTTTCTCTCTCTCTCTCCCCCCAGTGTTTCTCTCTCTCTCCCCCCAGTATTTCTCTCTCTCTCCCCCCACTGTTTCTCTCTCTCTCCCCCCAGTGTTTCACTCTCTCTCCCCCCAGTGTTTCTCTCTCTCTCTCCCCCCAGTGTTTCTCTCTCTCTCTCCCCTCAGTGTTTCTCACTCTCTCCCCCCAGTGTTTCTCTCTCTCTCCCTCCCGTGTTTCTCTCACTCACTCCCCCAAGTGTTTCTCTCACCCTCTCCCCCATAGTTTCTCTAACCCTCTCCCCCCAGTGTTTCTCTCACCCTCGCCCCTCAGTGTTTCTCTCACCCTCTCCCCCAGTGTTTCTCTCACCCTCTCCCCCCAGTGTTTCTCTCACCCTCTCTCCCCAGTGTTTCTCTCACCCTCTCCCACCAGTGTTTCTCTCCCCCTCTCCCCCCAGTGTTTCTCTCTCTCTGCCCCCCCCCCCAGTGTTTCTCTCTATCTCCCCCGCCCAGTGTTTCTCTCTCTCTCCCCAGTGTTTATCTCTCTCCCCCCAGTGTTTATCTCTCTCTCTCTTCCCCCAGTGTTTCTCTCTCTCTCTCTCTCCCCCCAGTGTTTTTCTCACGCACTCTCTTCCCCCCAGTGTTTCTCTCTCTTCCCTCAGTGTTTCTCTCTCTTCCCCCAGCATTTATCTCTCTTCCCCCCAGTGTTTCTCTCTCTCCCCCCAGTGTTTCTCTCTCTCTTTCTCTCCCCCCAGAGTTCCTCTCTTTCTCTCCCCCAGAGTTTCTCTCTTTCTCTCCCCCCAGAGTTTCTCTCATTCTCTCCCCCCAGAGTTTCTCTCTTTCTCTCCCCCCAGAGTTTCTCTCTTTCTCTCCCCGCAGAGTTTATCTCTCTCTCCCCCAATGTTTATCTCTCTCTCTCTCCACAGTGTTTCCATCTTTCTCTCCCCAGTGTTTCTCACTCTCTCTCTCCCCCCAGTGTTTTTCTCTCTATCACCCCCCAGTGTTTTTCTCTGTCTCTCTTTCTTCCCCCCAGTGTTTATCTCACTCTCTCTCCCCACTGTTTCCCTCTCTATCTCTCCCCAGTGTCTCCCTCTCTTTATCTCCCCCCAGTGTTTATCTCTCTCTTCCCCCAGTGTTTATCTCTCTCTCCCCCAGTGTTTATCTCTCTCTTCCCCCAGTGTTTATCTCTGTCTCCCCCCAATGTTTCTCTCTCTCTCTCTCTCTCCCCAGTGTTTATCTCTCCCCCCCAGTGTTTATCTCTCCCCCCCAGTGTTTATCTCTCCTCCCCCAGTGTTTATCTCTCTGTCCCTCCAGTGTTTCTCTCTCTCTCTCTCTCTCTCTCCCCAGTGTCTCTCTCTCTCTCTCTCCCCGCAGTGTTTCTCTCTCTTCCGACTAGACTTTCTCTCTCTTCCCCGCAGTGTTTCTCTCTCTTCACCCCAGTTTTTCTCTATCTTCCCCTAGTGTTTCTGTCTCTTCCCCCCAGAGTTTCTCTCTCTTCCCCCCAGTGTTTCTCTCTCGTCCCCCCAGTGTTTCTCTCTCTACCCCCCAGTGTTTCTCTCTCTTATCCCCAGTTTCTCTCTCTCTCTCAATCTCCGCAGTGTTCCTCTGGATCTCTGTCTCTCCCGCCAGTGTTACTCTATCTCTCTCCCCCCAGTTTTTCTCTCTCTCCCCCCCAGTGTTTCTCTCTCTCCCCCAGTGTTTTTCTCTCTCTCCCCGCAGTTTTTCTCTCTCTCTCCCCCTATTGTTTCTCTCTCTCTCCCCCCAGTGTTTCTCTCTCTCTCTCCCCCCAGTGTTTATCTCTCTCTCTCTCTCTCCCCGCAGTGTTTCTCTCTCTCTCTCCCCATTGATTTTCTCTCTCTCTCTCCCCTCACCCCACCCCCCCCCGGGTTTCTCTCTAACCCCCAGTGTGTGTCTCTCTCTCTCACTCTCTCTCCCGCCAGGTTTTCTCTTTCTCTCTCCCCCCCAGTGTTTCTCTTTCTCTCCCCCAGTGTTTCTCTCTCTCTCCCCCCAGTATTTTTCTCTCGCTCTCCCCCCAGTGTTTCTCTCTCTCTGTCCCCCCATTGTTTCTCTCTCTCTCCCCCCCAGTGTTTCTCTCTCTCTCTCCCCAGTGTTTATCTCTCGCCCCCCAGTGTTTATCTCTCTCCCCTTCCCGCAGTGTTTCTCTCTCTCTCTTCCCCCAGTGTTTCTCTCTCTTCCCTCAATGTTTCTCTCTCTTCCCCCCAGTATTTCTCTCTCTTCCCCCCAGTGTTTCTCTCTCTTTCCCCCAGTGTTTCTCTCTCTTCCCCCCAGTGTTTCTCTCTCTCCCCCCCACTGTATCTCTCTCCCTCTCCCCCCAGTGTTTCTCTCTCTCTCCCCCCAGTGTTTCTCTCTTTCTCTCCCCCCAGAGTTTCTCTCTTTCTCTCCCCCCAGAGTTCCTCTCTTTCTCAACCCCCAGAGTTTCTCTCTTTCTCTCCCCCCAGAGTTTCTCTCTCTCTCTCCCCCAGTGTTTATCTCTCTCTCTCTCCACAGTGTTTCCATCTTTCTCTCCCCAGTGTTTCTCACTCTCTTTCTCCCCCCAGTGTTTTTCTATCTCTCTCTCTCCCCCCAGTGTTTTTCTCTGTCTGTCTTTCTCCCCCCAGTGTTTATCTCTCTCTCTCTCTCCCCACTGTTTCCCTCTCTATCTCTCCCCAGTGTCTCCCTCTCTTTCTCTCCCCCCAGTGTTTATCTCTCTCTCCCCCCAGTGTTTATCTCTCTCCCCCCAGTGTTTATCTCCCCCTCCCCCCAGTGTTTATCTCTCCCCCCAGTGTTTATCTCTCCCCCCAGTGTTTATCTCTCCCCCCCAGTGTTTATCTCTCCCCCCCAGTGTTTATCTCTCCTCCCTCCAGTGTTTCTCTCACTCTCTCCCCCCAGTGTTTCTCTCTCTCTCCCTCCAGTGTTTCTCTCACTCACTCCCCCCATTGTTTCTACCACCCTCTCCCCCAGTGTTTCTCTCTCTCTCTCCCCCCAGTGTTTCTCTCTCTCTCCCACCAGTGTTTCTCTCTCTCTCTCCCCCCAGTGTTTCTCTCTCTCTCTCTCCCCCCAGTGTTTCTCTCTCTCTCTTCCCCCAGTGTTTCTCACTCTCTCCCCCCAGTGTTTCTCTCTCTCTCCCTCCAGTGTTTCTCTCACTCACTCCCCCCAGTGTTTCTCCCACCCTCTCCCCCCAGTGTTTCTCTCTCTCTCCCCCCAGTGTTTCTCCCTCTCTCCCCCCAGTGTTTTTCTCTCTCTCTCCCCCCAGTGTTTCTCTCTCTCTCCCCCCAGTGTTTTTCTCTCTCTCTCTCCCCAGTGTTTCTCTCTCTCTCCCCCCAGTGTTTCTCTCTCTCTCTCCCTCCAGTGTTTCTCTCACTCACTCCCCCCAGTGTTTCTCCCACCCTCTCCCCCCAGTGTTTCTCTCTCTCTCCCCCCAGTTTTTCTCTCTCTCTCTCCCCCCAGTGTTTCTCTCTCTCTCCCCCCAGTATTTATCTCTCTCTCCCCCCACTGTTTCTCTCTCTCTCCCCCCAGTGTTTCACTCTCTCTCCCCCCAGTGTTTCTCTCTCTCTCTCCCCCCAGTGTTTCTCTCTCTCTCTCCCCTCAGTGTTTCTCACTCTCTCCCCCCAGTGTTTCTCTCTCTCTCCCTCCCGTGTTTCTCTCACTCACTCCCCCAAGTGTTTCTCTCACCCTCTCCCCCATAGTTTCTCTAACCCTCTCCCCCCAGTGTTTCTCTCACCCTCGCCCCTCAGTGTTTCTCTCACCCTCTCCCCCAGTGTTTCTCTCACCCTCTCCCCCCAGTGTTTCTCTCACCCTCTCTCCCCAGTGTTTCTCTCACCCTCTCCCACCAGTGTTTCTCTCCCCCTCTCCCCCCAGTGTTTCTCTCTCTCTGCCCCCCCCCCCAGTGTTTCTCTCTATCTCCCCCGCCCAGTGTTTCTCTCTCTCTCCCCAGTGTTTATCTCTCTCCCCCCAGTGTTTATCTCTCTCTCTCTTCCCCCAGTGTTTCTCTCTCTCTCTCTCTCCCCCCAGTGTTTTTCTCACGCACTCTCTTCCCCCCAGTGTTTCTCTCTCTTCCCTCAGTGTTTCTCTCTCTTCCCCCAGCATTTATCTCTCTTCCCCCCAGTGTTTCTCTCTCTCCCCCCAGTGTTTCTCTCTCTCTTTCTCTCCCCCCAGAGTTCCTCTCTTTCTCTCCCCCAGAGTTTCTCTCTTTCTCTCCCCCCAGAGTTTCTCTCATTCTCTCCCCCCAGAGTTTCTCTCTTTCTCTCCCCCCAGAGTTTCTCTCTTTCTCTCCCCGCAGAGTTTATCTCTCTCTCCCCCAATGTTTATCTCTCTCTCTCTCCACAGTGTTTCCATCTTTCTCTCCCCAGTGTTTCTCACTCTCTCTCTCCCCCCAGTGTTTTTCTCTCTATCACCCCCCA
The DNA here is from genome assembly GCF_035084215.1 of Heptranchias perlo. Taxonomy (NCBI): domain Eukaryota; kingdom Metazoa; phylum Chordata; class Chondrichthyes; order Hexanchiformes; family Hexanchidae; genus Heptranchias; species Heptranchias perlo. Next base: position 100,365 of record NW_027138300.1, read on the forward strand.
GTGTTTTTCTCTGTCTCTCTTTCTTCCCCCCAGTGTTTATCTCACTCTCTCTCCCCACTGTTTCCCTCTCTATCTCTCCCCAGTGTCTCCCTCTCTTTATCTCCCCCCAGTGTTTATCTCTCTCTTCCCCCAGTGTTTATCTCTCTCTCCCCCAGTGTTTATCTCTCTCTTCCCCCAGTGTTTATCTCTGTCTCCCCCCAATGTTTCTCTCTCTCTCTCTCTCTCCCCAGTGTTTATCTCTCCCCCCCAGTGTTTATCTCTCCCCCCCAGTGTTTATCTCTCCTCCCCCAGTGTTTATCTCTCTGTCCCTCCAGTGTTTCTCTCTCTCTCTCTCTCTCTCTCCCCAGTGTCTCTCTCTCTCTCTCTCCCCGCAGTGTTTCTCTCTCTTCCGACTAGACTTTCTCTCTCTTCCCCGCAGTGTTTCTCTCTCTTCACCCCAGTTTTTCTCTATCTTCCCCTAGTGTTTCTGTCTCTTCCCCCCAGAGTTTCTCTCTCTTCCCCCCAGTGTTTCTCTCTCGTCCCCCCAGTGTTTCTCTCTCTACCCCCCAGTGTTTCTCTCTCTTATCCCCAGTTTCTCTCTCTCTCTCAATCTCCGCAGTGTTCCTCTGGATCTCTGTCTCTCCCGCCAGTGTTACTCTATCTCTCTCCCCCCAGTTTTTCTCTCTCTCCCCCCCAGTGTTTCTCTCTCTCCCCCAGTGTTTTTCTCTCTCTCCCCGCAGTTTTTCTCTCTCTCTCCCCCTATTGTTTCTCTCTCTCTCCCCCCAGTGTTTCTCTCTCTCTCTCCCCCCAGTGTTTATCTCTCTCTCTCTCTCTCCCCGCAGTGTTTCTCTCTCTCTCTCCCCATTGATTTTCTCTCTCTCTCTCCCCTCACCCCACCCCCCCCCCGGGTTTCTCTCTAACCCCCAGTGTGTCTCTCTCTCTCTCACTCTCTCTCCCGCCAGGTTTTCTCTTTCTCTCTCCCCCCCAGTGTTTCTCTTTCTCTCCCCCAGTGTTTCTCTCTCTCTCCCCCCAGTATTTTTCTCTCGCTCTCCCCCCAGTGTTTCTCTCTCTCTGTCCCCCCATTGTTTCTCTCTCTCTCCCCCCCAGTGTTTCTCTCTCTCTCTCCCCAGTGTTTATCTCTCGCCCCCCAGTGTTTATCTCTCTCCCCTTCCCGCAGTGTTTCTCTCTCTCTCTTCCCCCAGTGTTTCTCTCTCTTCCCTCAATGTTTCTCTCTCTTCCCCCCAGTATTTCTCTCTCTTCCCCCCAGTGTTTCTCTCTCTTTCCCCCAGTGTTTCTCTCTCTTCCCCCCAGTGTTTCTCTCTCTCCCCCCCCACTGTATCTCTCTCCCTCTCCCCCCAGTGTTTCTCTCTCTCTCCCCCCAGTGTTTCTCTCTTTCTCTCCCCCCAGAGTTTCTCTCTTTCTCTCCCCCCAGAGTTCCTCTCTTTCTCAACCCCCAGAGTTTCTCTCTTTCTCTCCCCCCAGAGTTTCTCTCTCTCTCCCCCAGTGTTTATCTCTCTCTCTCTCCACAGTGTTTCCATCTTTCTCTCCCCAGTGTTTCTCACTCTCTTTCTCCCCCCAGTGTTTTTCTATCTCTCTCTCTCCCCCCAGTGTTTTTCTCTGTCTGTCTTTCTCCCCCCAGTGTTTATCTCTCTCTCTCTCTCCCCACTGTTTCCCTCTCTATCTCTCCCCAGTGTCTCCCTCTCTTTCTCTCCCCCCAGTGTTTATCTCTCTCTCCCCCCAGTGTTTATCTCTCTCCCCCCAGTGTTTATCTCCCCCTCCCCCCAGTGTTTATCTCTCCCCCCAGTGTTTATCTCTCCCCCCAGTGTTTATCTCTCCCCCCCAGTGTTTATCTCTCCCCCCCAGTGTTTATCTCTCCTCCCTCCAGTGTTTCTCTCACTCACTCCCCCCAGTGTTTCTCCCACCCTCTCCCCCCAGTGTTTCTCTCTCTCTCCCCCCAGTTTTTCTCTCTCTCTCTCCCCCCAGTGTTTCTCTCTCTCTCCCACCAGTGTTACTCTCTCTCTCTTCCCTCAGTGTTTCTCTCTCTTCCCCCAGCATTTATCTCTCTTCCCCCCAGTGTTTCTCTCTCTCCCCCCAGTGTTTCTCTCTCTCTCTCTCCCCCCAGTGTTTCTCTCTCTCTCCCACCAGTGTTTCTCTCTCTATCTCCCCCCAGTGTTTCTCTCTCTCTCTCTCCCACCAGTGTTTCTCTCTCTCTCTCCCCCCAGTGTTTCTCTCTCTCTCTTCCCCCAGTGTTTCTCACTCTCTCCCCCCAGTGTTTCTCTCTCTCTCCCTCCAGTGTTTCTCTCACTCACTCCCCCCAGTGTTTCTCCCACCCTCTCCCCCCAGTGTTTCTCTCTCTCTCCCCCCAGTGTTTCTCCCTCTCTCCCCCAGTGTTTCTCTCTCTCTCTCCCCCCAGTGTTTCTCTCTCTCTCTCCCCTCAGTGTTTCTCACTCTCTCCCCCAGTGTTTCTCTCTCTCTCCCTCCCGTGTTTCTCTCACTCTCTCCCCCAAGTGTTTCTCTCACCCTCTCCCCCATAGTTTCTCTAACCCTCTCCCCCCAGTGTTTCTCTCACCCTCTCCCCCCAGTGTTTCTCTCACCCTCTCTCCCCAGTGTTTCTCTCACCCTCTCCCACCAGTGTTTCTCTCGCCCTCTCCCCCCACTGTTTCTCTCTCTCTGCCCCCCCCAGTGTTTCTCTCTCTCTCTCCCCAGTGTTTATCTCTCTCCCCCCAGTGTTTATCTCTCTCCCCTCCCCGCAATGTTTCTCTCTCTCACTTCCCCCAGTGTTTCTCTCTCTCTCTCTCTCTCTCTCTCCCCAGTGTTTTTCTCACGCACTCTCTTCCCCCCAGTGTTTCTTTCTCTTCCCTCAGTGTTTCTCTCTCTTCCCCCCAGCATTTCTCTCTCTTCCCCCCAGTGTTTCTCTCTCTCCCCCCAGTGTTTCTCTCTCTCTCTCCCCCCAGTGTTTCTCTCTCTCTCTCTCCCACCAGTGTTTCTCTCTCTCCCTCCCCCCAGTGTTTCTCTCTCTCTCTTCCCCCAGTGTTTCTCTCTCTCTCCCCCCCATGTGTTTCTCTCTATCTCTCCCCCCAGTGTTTCTCTCTCTCTCTCCCCAGTGTTTCTCTCTCTCCCCCCCCAGTTTTTCTCTCTCTCTCTCCCCCCAGTGTTTCTCTCTCTCTCCCACCAGTGTTTCTCTCTCTCTCTCCCCTCAGTGTTTCTCAGTCTCTCCCCCCAGTGTTTCTCTCTCTCTCTCCCCAGTGTTTCTCTCTCTCTCCCCCCAGTGTTTCTCTCTCACCCCCCCACAGTGTTTCTCTCTCTCCCCCAGTGTTTCTCTCTCTCTCTCCCCCCAGTGTTTCTCTCCCTCTCCCCAGTGATTCTCTCTCTCTCTCCCCCCAGTGTTTCTCTCTCTCCCCACAGTGTTTCTCTCTCTCCCTCCACAGTGTTTCTCTCTCTCTCCCCCCAGTGTTTCTCTCTCTCTCTCCCCCCAGTGTTTATCTCTCTCTTCCACCAGTGTTTCTCTCTCTCTCTCCCCCCACTGTTTCTCTCACTCTCTCCCCGCAGTGTTTCTCTCTCTCTCTCCCCAGTGTTTTCTCTCTCTCCCCAAAGTGTTTCTCTCTCTCTCCCCCCAGTGTTTCTCTCTCTCTCTCCCCCCAGTGTTTCTCTCTCTCTCTCCCACCAGATTCTCTCTCTCTCTCTCCCCCCAGTGTTTATCTCTCTCTTCCACCAGTGTTTCTCTCTCTCTCTCCCCCCATTGTTTCTCTCACTCTCACCCCCCAGTGTTTCTCTCTCTCTCTCTCCCCAGTGTTTCTCTCTGTCTCTCCCACCAGTGTTTCTCTCTCTCTCTACCCCCAGTGTTTCTCTCTCTCTTCCCCCAGTGTTTCTCTCTCTCTCTCCCCCCAGTTTTTCTCTATCTCTCCCCCCAGTGTTTCTCTCTCTCCCCCCCAGTGTTTCTGTCTCTCTCCCCCCAGTGTTTCTCTCTCTCTCTCTCCCCCCAGTGTTTCTCTCTCTCTCTCTCCCCCCAGTGTTTCTCACTCTCTCTCCCCAGTGTTTCTCTCTCTCTCCCTCCAGTGTTTCTCTCACTCACTCCCCCCAGTGTTTCTCCCACCCTCTCCCCCCAGTGTTTCTCTCTCTCTCCCCCCAGTTTTTCTCTCTCTCTCTCCCCCCAGTGTTTCTCTCTCTCTCCCACCAGTGTTTCTCTCTCTCTCTACCCCCAGTGTTTCTCTCTCTCTCTACCCCCAGTGTTTCTCTCTCTCTCTACCCCCAGTGTTTCTCTCTCTCTCTACCCCCAGTGTTTCTCTCTCTCTCTTCCCCCAGTGTTTCTCTCTCTCTCTCCCACCAGTGTTTCTCTCTCTCTCTACCCCCAGTGTTTCTCTCTCTCTCTTCCCCCAGTATTTCTCTCTCTCTCTCCCCACTGTTTCTCTCTCTCTCACCCCAGTGATTTTCTCACGCACTCTCTTCCCCCCAGTGTTTCTCTCTCTTCCCCCAGTGTTTCTCTCTCTCCCCCCCAGTGTTTCTCTCTCTTCCCCCCAGCATTTCTCTCTCTTCCCCCCAGTGTTTCTCTCTCTTTCCCCCAGTGTTTCTCTCTCTTCCCCACAATGTTTCTCTCTCCCCCCACCCCACTGTATCTCTCTCCTTCTCCCCCCAGTGTTTCTCTCTCTCTCTCCCCAGTGTTTTTCTCTCTCTTTCTCTCCCCCCAGAGTTCCTCTCTTTCTCTCCCCCCAGAGTTTCTCTCTTTCTCTCCACCCAGAGTTTCTCTCTTTCTCTCCCCCCAGAGTTTCTCTCTTTCTCTCCCCCCAGAGTTTCTCTCTTTCTCTCCCCCCAGAGTTTCTCTCTTTCTCTCCCGGCAGAGTTTCTCTCTCTCTACCCCAGTGTTTATCTCTCTCTCTCTCTCCACAGTGTTTCCATCTTTCTCTCCCCAGTGTTTCTCAATCTCTCTCTAACCCAAGTTTTTTACTCTCTATCTCCCCCCAGTGTTTTTCTCTGTCTCTCTTTCTCCCCCCAGTGTTTATCTCACTCTCTCTCCCCACTGTTTCCCTCTCTATCTCTCCCCAGTGTCTCCCTCTCTTGCTCTCCCCCCAATGTTTATCTCTCTCTTCCCCCAGTGTTTATCTCTCTCTCCCCCCAGTGTTTATCTCTCTCTCCCCCCAGTCTTTATCTCTGTCTCCCCCCAATGTTTCTCTCTCTCTCTCTCTCCCCAGTGTTTATCTCTTCCCCCCAGTGTTTCTCTCTCTTCCCCCCAGTGTTTCTCTCTCGTCCCCCAGTGTTTCTCTCTCCACCCCCCAGTGTTTCTCTCTCTTCTCCCCAGTTTCTCTCTCTCTCAATCTCCGCAGTGTTCCTCTGGATCTCTGTCTCTCCCGCCAGTGTTACTCTATCTCTCCCCCCCACAGTGTTTCTCTCTCTCCCCCAGTGTTTCTCTCTCTCCCCCCGCAGTTTTTCTCTCTCTCTCCCCCAAGTGTTTCTCTCTCTCTCCCCACATTTTTTCTCTCTCTCTCCCCCGATTGTTTCTCTCTCTCTCCCCCCAGTGTTTCTCTCTCTCTCCCCGCAGTGTTTCTCTCTCTCTCTCTCCCCATTGTTTTTCTCTCTCTCTCTCCCCTCACCCCACCCCCCGTGTTTCTCTCTATCCCCCCAGTGTGTCTCTCTCTCTCTCACTCTCTCTCCCGCCAGGTTTTCTCTTTCTATCTCCCCCCCAGTGTTTCTCTTTCTCTCCCCCAGTGTTTCTCTCACTCTCCCCCCAGTGTTTTTCTCTCGCTCTCCCCCCAATGTTTCTCTCTCTCTGCCCCCCAGTGTTTCTCTCTCTCCCCCCAGTGTTTCTCTCTCACCTCCCCACAGTGTTTCTCTCTCTCCCCCAGTATTTCTCTCTCTCTCTCCCCCCAGTGTTTCTCTCTCTCTCCCCAGTGATTCTCTCTCTCTCTCCCCCCAGTGTTTCTCTTTCTCCCCACAGTGTTTCTCTCTCTCCCTCCACAGTGTTTCTCTCTCTCTCCCCCCAGTGTTTCTCTCTCTCTCTCCCCCCAGTGTTTCTCTCTCTCTCTCCCCCCAGTGTTTATCTCTCTCTTCCCCAGTGTTTCTCTCTCTCTCCCCCCAGTGTTTCTCTCTCTCTCTCCCCCCAGTGTTTCTCTCTCTCTCTCCCCTCAGTGTTTCTCACTCTCTCCCCCCAGTGTTTCTCTCTCTCTCCCTCCAGTGTTTCTCTCACTCACTCCCCCCATTGTTTCTACCACCCTCTCCCCCAGTGTTTCTCTCTCTCCCCCCCCAGTTTTTTTCTCTCTCTCTCCCCCCAGTGTTTCTCTCTCTCTCTCCCACCAGTGTTTCTCTCTCTCTCTACCCCCAGTGTTTCTCTCTCTCTTCCCCCAGTGTTTCTCTCTCTCTCTCCCCCCAGTATTTCTCTAACTCTCCCCCCAGTGTTTCTCTCTATCCCCCCCCAGTGTTTCTCTCTCTCTCCCCCCAGTGTTTCTCTCTCTCTCTCCCCCCAGTGTTTCTCTCTCTCTCTCCCCCAGTGTTTCTCTCTCTCTCTCCCCCCAGTGTTTCTCTCTCTCTCCCCCCAGTGTTTTTCTCTCTCTCTCCCCCCTGTGTTTCTCTCTCTCTCTCCCCTCAGTGTTTCTCACTCTCTCTCCCCAGTGTTTCTCTCTCTCCCTCCAGTGTTTCTCTCACTCACTCCCCCCAATGTTTCTCCCACCCTCTCCCCCCAGTGTTTCTCTCTCTCTCCCCCCAGTTTTTCTCTCTCTCTCTCCCCCCAGTGTTTCTCTCTCTCTCCCACCAGTATTTCTCTCTCTCTACCCCCAGTGGTTCTCTCTCTCTCTTCCCCCAGTGTTTCTCTCTCTCTCTCCCCCCAGTATTTCTCTCTCTCTCCCCCCACTGTTTCTCTCTCTCTCCCCCCAGTGTTTTTCTCACGCACTCTCTTCCCCCCAGTGTTTCTCTCTCTTTGCCCCAGTGTTTATCTCTCTTCCCCACAATGTTTCTCTCACTCCCCCCCCCCACTATATCTCTCTCCCTCTCCCCCCAGTGTTTCTCTCTCTCTCTCCCCAGTGTTTCTCTCTCTCTTTCTCTCCCCCCAGAGTTCCTCTCTTTCTCTCCCCCAGAGTTTCTCTCTTTCTCTCCCCCCAGAGTTTCTCTCATTCTCTCCCCCCAGAGTTTCTCTCTTTCTCTCCCCCCAGAGTTTCTCTCTTTCTCTTCCCCCAGAGTTTCTCTCTCTCTCTCCCCCAGAGTTTATCTCTCTCTCTCTCCACAGTGTTTCCATCTTTCTCTCCCCAGTGTTTCTCACTCTCTTTCTCCCCCCAGTGTTTTTCTATCTCTCTCTCTCCCCCCAGTGTTTTTCTCTGTCTGTCTTTCTCCCCCCAGTGTTTATCTCTCTCTCTCTCTCCCCACTGTTTCCCTCTCTATCTCTCCCCAGTGTCTCCCTCTCTTTCTCTCCCCCCAGTGTTTATCTCTCTCTCCCCCCAGTGTTTATCTCTCTCCCCCCAGTGTTTATCTCCCACCCACCCCAGTGTTTATCTCTCCCCCCAGTGTTTATCTCTCCCCCCAGTGTTTATCTCTCCCCCCCCCAGTGTTTATCTCTCCCCCCCAGTGTTTATCTCTCCTCCCCCAGTGTTTATCTCTCTCTCTCTCTCCCCCCAGTGTCTCTCTCTCTCTCTCTCCCCGCAGTGTTTCTCTCTCTTCCGACTCGTGTTTCTCTCTCTTCCCCCCAGTGTTTCTCTCTCTTCACCCCAGTGTTTCTCTATCTTCCCCCAGTGTTTCTGTCTCTTCCCCCCAGTGTTTCTCTCTCTTCCCCCAGTGTTTCTCTCTCCACCCCCAGTGTTTCTCTCTCTTCTCCCCAGTTTCTCTCTCTCTCAATCTCCGCAGTGTTCCTCTGGATCTCTGTCTCTCCCGCCAGTGTTACTCTCTCTCTCTCCCCCCAGTTTTTCTCTCTCACCCCCCCAGTGTTTCTCTCTCTCCCGCAGTGTTTCTCTCTCTCTCCCCGCAGTTTTTCTCTCTCTCTCCCCCCAGTGTTTCTCTCTCTCTCCCCCCATTTTTTCTCTCTCTCTCCCCCTATTGTTTCTCTCTCTCTCTCTCCCCGCAGTGTTTTTCTCTCTCTCTCTCCCCAGTGTTTCTCTCTCTCTCTCTCCCACCAGTGTTTCTCTCTCTCTCTCCCCCAGTGTTTCTCTCTCTCTCCCCCCAGTGTTTTTCTCTCGCTCTATTCCGCCGCCCCCCCACCCCCTGTGTTTCTCTCTCTCCCCCCAGTGTTTCTCTCTCTCTCTCTCTCCTGCCAGGTTTTCTTTTTCTCTCTCTCCAACCAGTGATTCTCTTTCTCACCCCCAGTATTTCTCTCCCTGTGTCTCCCCCGGGTGTTTCTCTCTCTCTCTCTCCCCCCAGTGTTTTTCTCACTCTCTCTCTCCCCAGTTTCTCTCTCTCTCTCCCCAGTGTCTCTCTCTCTCTCCCCCCCCCCCACAGTGTTTCTCTCTCTCCCCCAGTGTTTCTCTCTCTCTCCCCCCAGTGTTTCTCTCTCTCTCTCTCTCCCCCCAGTGATTCTCTCTCTCGCTCCCCCCAGTGTTTCTCTCACCCTCTCCCCCCATGGTTTCTCTCTCTCTGCCCCCCAGTGTTTCTCTCACTCTCCCCCCCAGTGTTTCTCTCTCTCTCCCCAGTGTTTATCTCTCCCCCCAGTGTTTATCTCTTTCCCCTCCCCGCAGTGTTTCTCTCTCTCTCTTCCCCCAGTGTTTCTCTCTCTCTCTCTCTCCCCCCAGTGTTTTTCTCACGCACTCTCTTCCCCCCAGTGTTTCTCTCTCTCCCCCAGTGTTTCTCTCTCTCTCTCCCCCCAGTGTTTCTCTCTCTCTCCCCAGTGATTCTCTCTCTCTCTCCCCCCAGTGTTTCTCTTTCTCCCCACAGTGTTTCTCTCTCTCCCTCCACAGTGTTTCTCTCTCTCTCCCCCCAGTGTTTCTCTCTCTCTCTCCCCCCAGTGTTTCTCTCTCTCTCTCCCCCCAGTGTTTATCTCTCTCTTCCCCAGTGTTTCTCTCTCTCTCCCCCCAGTGTTTCTCTCTCTCTCTCCCCCCAGTGTTTCTCTCTCTCTCTCCCCTCAGTGTTTCTCACTCTCTCCCCCCAGTGTTTCTCTCTCTCTCCCTCCAGTGTTTCTCTCACTCACTCCCCCCATTGTTTCTACCACCCTCTCCCCCAGTGTTTCTCTCTCTCCCCCCCCCAGTTTTTTTCTCTCTCTCTCCCCCCAGTGTTTCTCTCTCTCTCTCCCACCAGTGTTTCTCTCTCTCTCTACCCCCAGTGTTTCTCTCTCTCTTCCCCCAGTGTTTCTCTCTCTCTCTCCCCCCAGTATTTCTCTAACTCTCCCCCCAGTGTTTCTCTCTATCCCCCCCCAGTGTTTCTCTCTCTCTCCCCCCAGTGTTTCTCTCTCTCTCTCCCCCCAGTGTTTCTCTCTCTCTCTCCCCCAGTGTTTCTCTCTCTCTCTCCCCCCAGTGTTTCTCTCTCTCTCCCCCCAGTGTTTTTCTCTCTCTCTCCCCCCTGTGTTTCTCTCTCTCTCTCCCCTCAGTGTTTCTCACTCTCTCTCCCCAGTGTTTCTCTCTCTCCCTCCAGTGTTTCTCTCACTCACTCCCCCCAATGTTTCTCCCACCCTCTCCCCCCAGTGTTTCTCTCTCTCTCCCCCCAGTTTTTCTCTCTCTCTCTCCCCCCAGTGTTTCTCTCTCTCTCCCACCAGTATTTCTCTCTCTCTACCCCCAGTGGTTCTCTCTCTCTCTTCCCCCAGTGTTTCTCTCTCTCTCTCCCCCCAGTATTTCTCTCTCTCTCCCCCCACTGTTTCTCTCTCTCTCCCCCCAGTGTTTTTCTCACGCACTCTCTTCCCCCCAGTGTTTCTCTCTCTTTGCCCCAGTGTTTATCTCTCTTCCCCACAATGTTTCTCTCACTCCCCCCCCCCACTATATCTCTCTCCCTCTCCCCCCAGTGTTTCTCTCTCTCTCTCCCCAGTGTTTCTCTCTCTCTTTCTCTCCCCCCAGAGTTCCTCTCTTTCTCTCCCCCAGAGTTTCTCTCTTTCTCTCCCCCCAGAGTTTCTCTCATTCTCTCCCCCCAGAGTTTCTCTCTTTCTCTCCCCCCAGAGTTTCTCTCTTTCTCTTCCCCCAGAGTTTCTCTCTCTCTCTCCCCCAGAGTTTATCTCTCTCTCTCTCCACAGTGTTTCCATCTTTCTCTCCCCAGTGTTTCTCACTCTCTTTCTCCCCCCAGTGTTTTTCTATCTCTCTCTCTCCCCCCAGTGTTTTTCTCTGTCTGTCTTTCTCCCCCCAGTGTTTATCTCTCTCTCTCTCTCCCCACTGTTTCCCTCTCTATCTCTCCCCAGTGTCTCCCTCTCTTTCTCTCCCCCCAGTGTTTATCTCTCTCTCCCCCCAGTGTTTATCTCTCTCCCCCCAGTGTTTATCTCCCACCCACCCCAGTGTTTATCTCTCCCCCCAGTGTTTATCTCTCCCCCCAGTGTTTATCTCTCCCCCCCCAGTGTTTATCTCTCCCCCCCAGTGTTTATCTCTCCTCCCCCAGTGTTTATCTCTCTCTCTCTCTCCCCCCAGTGTCTCTCTCTCTCTCTCTCCCCGCAGTGTTTCTCTCTCTTCCGACTCGTGTTTCTCTCTCTTCCCCCCAGTGTTTCTCTCTCTTCACCCCAGTGTTTCTCTATCTTCCCCCAGTGTTTCTGTCTCTTCCCCCCAGTGTTTCTCTCTCTTCCCCCAGTGTTTCTCTCTCCACCCCCAGTGTTTCTCTCTCTTCTCCCCAGTTTCTCTCTCTCTCAATCTCCGCAGTGTTCCTCTGGATCTCTGTCTCTCCCGCCAGTGTTACTCTCTCTCTCTCCCCCCAGTTTTTCTCTCTCACCCCCCCAGTGTTTCTCTCTCTCCCGCAGTGTTTCTCTCTCTCTCCCCGCAGTTTTTCTCTCTCTCTCCCCCCAGTGTTTCTCTCTCTCTCCCCCCATTTTTTCTCTCTCTCTCCCCCTATTGTTTCTCTCTCTCTCTCTCCCCGCAGTGTTTTTCTCTCTCTCTCTCCCCAGTGTTTCTCTCTCTCTCTCTCCCACCAGTGTTTCTCTCTCTCTCTCCCCCAGTGTTTCTCTCTCTCTCCCCCCAGTGTTTCTCTCTCTCTCTCTCCTGCCAGGTTTTCTTTTTCTCTCTCTCCAACCAGTGATTCTCTTTCTCACCCCCAGTATTTCTCTCCCTGTGTCTCCCCCGGGTGTTTCTCTCTCTCTCTCTCCCCCCAGTGTTTTTCTCACTCTCTCTCTCCCCAGTTTCTCTCTCTCTCTCCCCAGTGTCTCTCTCTCTCTCCCCCCCCCCCACAGTGTTTCTCTCTCTCCCCCAGTGTTTCTCTCTCTCTCCCCCCAGTGTTTCTCTCTCTCTCTCTCTCCCCCCAGTGATTCTCTCTCTCGCTCCCCCCAGTGTTTCTCTCACCCTCTCCCCCCATGGTTTCTCTCTCTCTGCCCCCCCAGTGTTTCTCTCACTCTCCCCCCCAGTGTTTCTCTCTCTCTCCCCAGTGTTTATCTCTCCCCCCAGTGTTTATCTCTTTCCCCTCCCCGCAGTGTTTCTCTCTCTCTCTTCCCCCAGTGTTTCTCTCTCTCTCTCTCTCCCCCCAGTGTTTTTCTCACGCACTCTCTTCCCCCCAGTGTTTCTCTCTCTTCCCTCAGTGTTTCTCTCTCTTCCCCCCAGTATTTCTCTCTCTTCCCCCCAGTGTTTCTCTCTCTTCCCCCCAGTATTTCTCTCTCTTCCCACAGTGTTTCTCTCTCCCCCCGCACTGTATCTCTCTCCCTCTCCCCCCAGTGTTTCTCTCTCTCTCTCCCCATTGTTTCTCTCTCTCTCTCTCTCCCCAGTGTTTCTCTCTTTCTCTCCCCCCAGAGTTTCTCTCTTTCTCTCCCCCCAGAGTTTCTCTCTTTCTCTCCCCCCAGAGTTTCTCTCTTTCTCCCCCCCCCCAGAGTTTCTCTCTCTCTCTCCCCCAGTGTTTATCTCCCTCTCTCTCCACAGTGTTTCCATCTTTCTCTCCCCAGTGTTTCTCACTCTCTCTCTCCCCCCAGTGTTTTTCTCTCTCTCTCTCTCCCCCCAGTGTTTTTCTCACGCACTCTCTTCCCCCCAGTATTTCTCTCTCTTCCCCCCAGTGTTTCTCTCTCTTCCCCCCAGTATTTCTCTCTCTTCCCACAGTGTTTCTCTCTCCCCCCGCACTGTATCTCTCTCCCTCTCCCCCCAGTGTTTCTCTCTCTCTCTCCCCCCAGTGTTTCTCTCTCTCTCTCTCTCCCCAGTGTTTCTCTCTTTCTCTCCCCCCAGAGTTTCTCTCTTTCTCTCCCCCCAGAGTTTCTCTCTTTCTCTCCCCCCAGAGTTTCTCTCTCTCTCTCCCCCAGTGTTTATCTCTCTCTCTCTCTCCACAGTGTTTCCATCTTTCCCTCCCCAGTGTTTCTCACTCTCTTTCTCCCCCCAGTGTTTTTCTATCTCTCTCTCTCCCCCCAGTGTTTTTCTCTGTCTGTCTTTCTCCCCCCAGTGTTTATCTCTCTCTCTCTCTCCCCACTGTTTCCCTCTCTATCTCTCCCCAGTGTCTCCCTCTCTTTCTCTCCCCCCAGTGTTTATCTCTCTCTCCCCCCAGTGTTTACCTCTCTCCCCCCAGTGTTTATCTCCCACCCCCCCCAGTGTTTATCTCTCCCCCCAGTGTTTATCTCTCCCCCCAGTGTTTATCTCTCCCCCCCCCCAGTGTTTATCTCTCCCCCCCCCAGTGTTTATCTCTCCTCCCCCAGTGTTTATCTCTCTCTCTCTCTCCCCCCAGTGTCTCTCTCTCTCTCTCTCCCCGCAGTGTTTCTCTCTCTTCCGACTCGTGTTTCTCTCTCTTCCCCCCAGTATTTCTCTCTCTTCCCCCCAGTGTTTCTCTCTCTTCCCCCCAGTATTTCTCTCTCTCCCCCCAGTGTTTCTCTCTCTCTCTCTCTCCCCAGTGTTTCTCTCTTTCTCTCCCCCCAGAGTTTCTCTCTTTCTCTCCCCCCAGAGTTTCTCTCTTTCTCTCCCCCCAGAGTTTCTCTCTCTCTCTCCCCCAGTGTTTATCTCTCTCTCTCTCTCCACAGTGTTTCCATCTTTCTCTCCCCAGTGTTTCTCACTCTCTTTCTCCCCCCAGTGTTTTTCTATCTCTCTCTCCCCCCAGTGTTTTTCTCTGTCTGTCTTTCTCCCCCCAGTGTTTATCTCTCTCTCTCTCTCCCCACTGTTTCCCTCTCTATCTCTCCCCAGTGTCTCCCTCTCTTTCTCTCCCCCCAGTGTTTATCTCTCTCTCCCCCCAGTGTTTATCTCTCTCCCCCCAGTGTTTATCTCCCACCCCCCCCCAGTGTTTATCTCTCCCCCCAGTGTTTATCTCTCCCCCCAGTGTTTATCTCTCCCCCCCCCAGTGTTTATCTCTCCCCCCCAGTGTTTATCTCTCCTCCCCCAGTGTTTATCTCTCTCTCTCTCTCCCCCCAGTGTCTCTCTCTCTCTCTCTCCCCGCAGTGTTTCTCTCTCTTCCGACTCGTGTTTCTCTCTCTTCCCCCCAGTGTTTCTCTCTCTTCACCCCAGTGTTTCTCTATCTTCCCCCAGTGTTTCTGTCTCTTCCCCCCAGTGTTTCTCTCTCTTCCCCCAGTGTTTCTCTCTCCACCCCCAGTGTTTCTCTCTCTTCCCCCCAGTGTTTCTCTCTCTACCCCCCAGTGTTTCTCTCTCTTCTCCCCAGTTTCTCTCCCTCTCTCTCCCCAGTGTTTTTCTCTCTCTCTCTCTCCACCTCCCCCCCCGTGTTTCTCTCTATCACCCCAGTGTGTGTCTCTCTCTCTCACTCTCTCTCCCGCCAGGTTTTCTCTTTCTCTCTCTCCCCCAGTGTTTCTCTCTCTCTCCCCCCAGTGTTTTTCTCTCGCTCTATTCCGCCGCCCCCCCACCCCCTGTGTTTCTCTCTCTCCCCCCAGTGTTTCTCTCTCTCTCTCTCCTGCCAGGTTTTCTTTTTCTCTCTCTCCAACCAGTGATTCTCTTTCTCACCCCCAGTATTTCTCTCCCTGTGTCTCCCCCGGGTGTTTCTCTCTCTCTCTCTCCCCCCAGTGTTTTTCTCACTCTCTCTCTCCCCAGTTTCTCTCTCTCTCTCCCCAGTGTCTCTCTCTATCTCCCCCCCCCACAGTGTTTCTCTCTCTCCCCCAGTGTTTCTCTCTCTCTCCCCCCAGTGTTTCTCTCTCTCTCTCTCCCCCCAGTGATTCTCTCTCTCGCTCCCCCCAGTGTTTCTCTCACCCTCTCCCCCCATGGTTTCTCTCTCTCTGCCCCCCCAGAGTTTCTCTCTTTCTCTCCCCCCAGAGTTTCTCTCTTTCTCTCCCCCCAGAGTTTCTCTCTTTCTCCCCCCCCCCCCAGAGTTTCTCTCTCTCTCTCCCCCAGTGTTTATCTCCCTCTCTCTCCACAGTGTTTCCATCTTTCTCTCCCCAGTGTTTCTCACTCTCTCTCTCCCCCCAGTGTTTTTCTCTCTCTCTCTCTCCCCCCAGTGTTTTTCTCACGCACTCTCTTCCCCCCAGTGTTTCTCTCTCTTCCCTCAGTGTTTCTCTCTCTTCCCCCCAGTATTTCTCTCTCTTCCCCCCAGTGTTTCTCTCTCTTCCCCCCAGTATTTCTCTCTCTTCCCCACAGTGTTTCTCTCTCCCCCCGCACTGTATCTCTCTCCCTCTCCCCCCATTGTTTCTCTCTCTCTCTCCCCCCAGTGTTTCTCTCTCTCTCTCTCTCCCCAGTGTTTCTCTCTTTCTCTCCCCCCAGAGTTTCTCTCTTTCTCTCCCCCCAGAGTTTCTCTCTTTCTCTCCCCCCAGAGTTTCTCTCTTTCTCTCCCCCAGAGTTTCTCTCTCTCTCTCCCCCAGTGTTTATCTCCCTCTCTCTCCACAGTGTTTCCATCTTTCTCTCCCCAGTGTTTCTCACTCTCTCTCTCCCCCCAGTGTTTTTCTCTCTCTCTCTCTCCCCCCAGTGTTTGTATATGTCTCTCTTTCTCCCCCCAGTGTTTATCTCTCTCTCTTTCCCCACTGTTTCCCACTCTTTCTCTCCCCAGTGTCTCCCTCTCTTTCTCTCTCCCCCAGTGTTTATCTCTCTTTCCCCCCAGTGTTTATCTCTCCCTCCCCCCAGTGTTTATCTCTCTCTCCCCCCAGTGATTATCTCTCTCTCCTCCCAGTGTTTATCTCACCCCCCCAGTGTTTATCTCTCCCCCCCAGTGTTTATCTCTCCCCCCAGTGTTTATCTCTCCTGCCCCAGTGTTAATCTCTCTCTCCCTCCAGTGTTTCTCTCTCTCTCTCTCTCCTCCCAGTGTCTCTCTCTCTCGCTCTCTCTCTCTTCCCCCCAGTGTTTCTGTCTCTTCCCCCAGTGTTTCTCTCTCTTCCCCCCAGTGTTTCTCTCTCTTCCCCCGTGTTTCTCTCTCTTCCCCCCAGTGTTTCTCTCTCTACCCCCCAGTGTTTCTCTCTCTTCTCCCCAGTTTCTCTCTCTCTCTCTCCCCAGTGTTTCTCTCTCTCTCTGTCTCTCCCCCCAGTGTTCCTCTGGATCTCTGTCTCTCCCGCCAGTGTTACTCTCTCTCTCTCCCCCAGTGTTTCTCTCTCTCTTTCTCTCCCCCCAGAGTTCCTCTCTTTCTCAACCCCCAGAGTTTCTCTCTTTCTCTCCACCCAGAGTTTCTCTCTTTCTCAACCCCCAGAGTTTCTCTCTTTCTCTCCCCCCAGAGTTTCTCTCTCTCTCTCCCCCAGTGTTTATCTCTCTCTCTCTCTCCACAGTGTTTCCATCTTTCTCTCCCCAGTGTTTCTCACTCTCTTTCTCCCCCCAGTGTTTTTCTATCTCTCTCTCTCCCCCCAGTGCTTTTCTCTGTCTCTCTTTCTCCCCCCAGTGTTTATCTCTCTCTCTCTCCCCACTGTTTCCCTCTCTATCTCTCCCCAGTGTCTCCCTCTCTTTCTCTCCCCCCAGTGTTTATCTCTCTCTCCCCCCAGTGTTTATCTCTCTCCCCCCAGTGTTTATCTCTCCCCCCAGTGTTTATCTATCCCCCCCAGTGTTTATCTCTCCCCCACAGTGTTTATCTCTCCTCCCCCAGTGTTTATCTCTCTCTCCCTCCAGTGTCTCTCTCTCTCTCTCTCTCCCCGCAGTGTTTCTCTCTCTTCCGACTCGTGTTTCTCTCTCTTCCCCCCAGTGTTTCTCTCTCTTCACCCCAGTGTTTCTCTATCTTCCCCCAGTGTTTCTGTCTCTTCCCCCCAGTGATTCTCTCTCTTCTCCCCAGTTTCTCTCTCTATCTCCGCAGTGTTCCTCTGGATCTCTGTCTCTCCCGCCAGTGTTACTCTCTCTCTCTCCCCCTAGTTTTTCTCTCTCTCCCCCCCAGTGTTTCTCTCTTACCCGCAGTGTTTCTCTCTCTCTCCCCGCACTTTTTCTCTCTCTCTCCCCCCAGTGTTTCTCTCTCTCTCCCCCCATTTTTTCTCTCTCTCTCCCCCTATTGTTTCTCTCTCTCTCTCCCCGCAGTGTTTTTCTCTCTCTCTCTCCCCAGTGTTTTTCTCTCTCTCTCTCTCCCCCCCCCCCCCGTGTTTCTCTCTATCCCCCCAGTGTGTGTGTCTCTCTCTCACTCTCTCCCGCCAGGTTTTCTCTTTCTCTCTCTCCCCCCAGTGTTTCTCTTTCTCTCCCCCAGTGTTTCTCTCTCTCTCCCCCCAGTGTTTTTCTCTCGCTCTATTCCGCCGCCCCGCCCCTGTGTTTCTCTCTCTGCCTCCAGTGTTTCTCTCTCTCTCCTGCCAGGTTTTCTTTTTCTCTCTCTCCAACCAGTGATTCTCTTTCTCACCCCCAGTGTTTCTCTCTCTGTGTCTCCCCCGGGTGTTTCTCTCTCTCTCTCTCCCCCCAGTGTTTATCTCTCTCTCCCTCCAGCGTTTATCTCTCTCTCTCCACCCCAGTGTTTCACTCTCTCTCATTCTCACCCCCCAGTGTTTCTCTCTCTCTCTCTCTCTCTCCCCCCAGTGTTTTTCTCACTCTCTCTCCCCAGTTTCTCTCTCTCTCTCCCCAGTGTCTCTCTCTCCCCCCCCCACAGTGTTTCTCTCTCTCCCCCAGTGTTTCTCTCTCTCTCCCCCCAGTGTTTCTCTCTCTCTCTCTCTCCCCCCAGTGATTCTCTCTCTCGCTCCCCCCCAGTGTTTCTCTCACCCTCACCCCCCATGGTTTCTCTCTCTCTGCCCCCCCAGTGTTTCTCTCTCTCTCCCCCCCAGTGTTTCTCTCTCTCTCCCCAGTGTTTATCTCTCCCCCCAGTGTTTATCTCTTTCCCCTCCCCGCAGTGTTTCTCTCTCTCTCTTCCCCCCAGTGTTTCTCTCTCTTCCCTCAGTGTTTCTCTCTCTTCCCCCCAGTATTTCTCTCTCTTCCCCCAGTGTTTCTCTCTCTTCCCTCCAGTATTTTTCTCTCTTCCCCACAGTGTTTCTCTCTCCCCCCGCACTGTATCTCTCTCCCTCTCCCCCCAGTGTTTCTCTCTCTCTCTCCCCAGTGCTTCTCTCTATCTCTCTCTCCCCAGTGTTTCTCTCTTTCTCTCCCCCCAGAGTTTCTCTCTTTCTCTCCCCCCAGAGTTTCTCTCTTTCTCTCCCCCCAGAGTTTCTCTCTCTCTCTCCCCCAGTGTTTATATCTCTCTCTCTCCACAGTGTTTCCATCTTTCTCTCCCCAGTGTTTCTCACTCTCTCTCTCCCACCAGTGTTTTTCTCTCTCTCTCTCTCCCCCCAGTGTTTGTCTCTGTCTCTCTTTCTCCCCCCAGTGTTTATCTCTCTCTCTCTCCCCACTGTTTCCCTCTCTTTCTCTCCCCAGTGTCTCCCTCTCTTTCTCTCCCCCAGTGTTTATCTCTCTTTCCCCCCAGTGTTTATCTCTCCCTCCCCCCAGTGTTTATCTCTCTCTCCACCCAGTGTTTATCCCTCTCTCCTCCCAGTGTTTATCTCTCCCCCCAGTGTTTATCTCTCCCCCCCAGTGTTTATCTCTCCTGCCCCAGTGTTAATCTCTCTCTCCCTCCAGTGTTTCTCTCTCTCTCTCTCTCCTCCCAGTGTCTCTCTCTCTCTCTCTCTCTCTCCCCGCAGTGTTTCTCTCTCTTCCGACTAGTGTTTCTCTCTCTTCCCCCCAGTGTTTCTCTCTCTTCACCCCAGTGTTTCTCTATCTTCCTCCAGTGTTTCTGTCTCTTCCCCCAGTGTTTCTCTCTCTCTCCCCCCAGTGTTTTTCTCTCGCTCTATTCCGCCGCCCCCCCCCCCCTGTGTTTCTCTCTCTCTCGCTCCTGCCAGGTTTTCTTTTTCTCTCTCTCCAACCAGTGATTCTCTTTCTCACCCACAGTGTTTCTCTCTCTGTGTCTCCCCCGGGTGTTTCTCTCTCTCTCTCTCCCCCCAGTGTTTATCTCTCTCACCCCCCAGTGTTTCTCTCTCTCTCTCTCTCTCTCTCCCCCCAGTGTTTTTCTCACTCTCTCTCCCCAGTTTCTCTCTCTCTCCCCAGTGTCTTTCCCTCTCTCCCCCCCCCACAGTGTTTCTCTCTCTCCCCCAGTGTTTCTCTCTCTCTCCCCCCAGTGTTTTTCTCACTCTCTCTCCCCAGTTTCTCTCTCTCTCCCCAGTGTCTTTCCCTCTCTCCCCCCCCCACAGTGTTTCTCTCTCTCCCCCAGTGTTTCTCTCTCTCTCCCCCCAGTGTTTCTCTCTCTCTGCCCCCCCCAGTGTTTCTCTCTCTCTCCCCCCCCCCAGTGTTTCTCTCTCTCTCCCCAGTGTTTATCTCTCCCCCCAGTGTTTATCTCTTTCCCCTCCCCGCAGTGTTTCTCTCTCTCTCTTCCCCCAGTGTTTCTCTCTCTCTCTCCCCCCCCAGTGTTTTTCTCACGCACTCTCTTCCCCCCAGTGTTTCTCTCTCTTCCCTCAGTGTTTCTCTCTCTTCACCCCAGTATTTCTCTCTCTTCCCCCAGTGTTTCTCTCTCTTCCCCCCAGTATTTCTCTCTCTTCCCCACAGTGTTTCTCTCTCCCCCCGCACTGTATCTCTCTCCCTCTCCCCCCAGTGTTTCTCTCTCTCTCACCCCCAGTGTTTCTCTCTCTCTCTCTCTCCCCAGTGCTTCTCTCTTTCTCTCCCCCCAGAGTTTCTCTCTTTCTCTCCCCCCAGAGTTTCTCTCTTTCTCTCCCCCCAGAGTTTCTCTCTTACTCTCCCCCCAGAGTTTCTCTCTCTCTCTCCCCCAATGTTTATCTCCCTCTCTCTCCACAGTGTTTCCATCTTTCTCTCCCCAGTGTTTCTCACTCTCTCTCTCCCCCCAGTGTTTTTCTGTCTCTCTCTCTCCCCCCAGTGTTTGTCTCTGTCTCTCTTTCTCCCCCCAGTGTTTATCTCTCTCTCCCCACTGTTTCCCTCTCTTTCTCTCCCCAGTGTCTCCCTCTCTTTCTCTCCCCCAGTGTTTATCTCTCTTTCCCCCCAGTGTTTATCTCTCCCTCCCCCCAGTGTTTATCTCTCTCTCCCCCCAGTGTTTATCTCTCTCTCCTCCCAGTGTTTATCTCTCCCCCCAGTGTTTATCTCTCCCCCCCCAGTGTTTATCTCTCCTGCCCCAGTGTTAATCTCTCTCTCCCTCCAGTGTTTCTCTCTCTCTCTCTCTCCTCCCAGTGTCTCTCTCTCTCTCTCTCTCTCTCTCCCCGCAGTGTTTATCTCTCTTCCGACTAGTGTTTCTCTCTCTTCCCCCCAGTGTTTCTCTCTCTTCAACCCAGTGTTTCTCTATCTTCCCCCAGTGTTTCTGTCTCTTCCCCCAGTGTTTCTCTCTCTTCCCCCCAGTGTTTCTCTCTCTTCCCCCGTGTTTCTCTCTCTTCCCCCCAGTGTTTCTCTCTCTACCCCCCAGTGTTTCTCTCTCGTCTCCCCAGTTTCTCTCTCTCTCTCTCCCCAGTGTTTCTCTCTCTCTCTATCTCTCCCCCCAGTGTTCCTCTGGATCTCTGTCTCTCCCGCCAGTGTTACTCTCTCTCTCTCCCCCCAGTATTTCTCTCTCTCCCCCTATTGTTTCTCTCTCTCTCCCCCCAGTGTTTCTCTCTCTCTCTCCCCCCAGTGTTTCTCTCTCTCTCCCCGCAGTGTTTCTACCTCTCTCTCTCCCCAGTGTTTTTCTCTCTCTCTCTATCCCCTCCCCCCCCCCCCCGTGTTTCTCTCTATCGCCCCAGTGTGTCTCTCTCTCTTTCACTCTCTCTCCCGCCAGGTTTTCTCTTTCTCTCTCTCCCCCCAGTGTTTCTCTTTCTCTCCCCCAGTGTTTCTCTCTCTGTGTCTCCACCGGGGTGTTGCTCTCTCTCTCTCTCCCCCCAGTGTTTCTCTCTCTCCCCACAGTGTTTCTCTCTCTCCCTCCACAGTGTTTCTCTCTCTCTCCCCCAGTGTATCTCTCTCTCTCTCCCCCCAGTGTTTCTCTCTCTCTCTCTCCCACCAGTGTTTCTCTCTCTCTCTCTCCCCCCAGTGTTTATCTCTCTCTTCCCCCAGTGTTTCTCTCTCTCTCTCCCCCCACTGTTTCTCTCACTCTCTACCCCCAGTGTTTCTCTCTCTCTCTCCCCAGTGTTTCTCTCTCTCTCCCCCCAGTGTTTCTCTCGCTCTCTCCCCCCAGTGTTTCTCTCTCTCTCTCCCCTCAGTGTTTCCCACTCTCTCCCCCCAGTGTTTCTCTCTCTCTCCCTCCAGTGTTTCTCTCACTCACTCCCCCATTGTTTCTACAACCCTCTCCCCCAGTGTTTCTCTCTCTCTCTCCCCCCAGTTTTTTCTCTCTCTCTCCCCCCAGTGTTTCTCTCTCTCTCTCCCACCAGTGTTTCTCTCTCTCTCTACCCCCAGTGTTTCTCTCTCTCTTCCCCCAGTGTTTCTCTCTCTCTCTCCCCCCAGTATTTCTCTATCTCTCCCCCCAGTGTTTCTCTCTATCCGCCCCCAGTGTTTCTCTCTCTCTCCCCCCAGTGTTTCTCTCTCTCTCCCCCCAGTATTTCTCTCTCTCCCCCCCCCAGTGTTTTTCTCTCTCTCTCCCCCCAGTGTTTCTCTCTCTCTCCCCTCAGTGTTTCTCACTCTCTCCCCCCAGTGTTTCTCTCTCTCCCTCCAGTGTTTCTCTCACTCACTCCCCCCAGTGTTTCTCCCACCCTCTCCCCCCAGTGTTTCTCTCTCTCTCCCCCCAGTTTTTCTCTGTCTCTCTCCCCCCAGTGTTTCTCTCTCTCTCCCACCAGTGTTTCTCTCTCTCTCTACCCCCAGTGTTTCTCTCTCTCTCTTCCCCCAGTGTTTCTCTCTCTCTCTCCCCCCACTGTTTCTCTCTCTCTCCCCCCAGTTTTTTTCTCACGCACTCTCTTCCCCCCAGTGTTTCTCCCTCTTCCCCCCAGCATTTCTCTCTCTTCCCCCCAGTGTTTCTCTCTCTTTGCCCCAGTGTTTCTCTCTCTTCCCCACAATGTTTCTCTCTCCCCCCCCCCCACTGTATCTCTCTCCCTCTCCCCCCAGTGTTCCTCTCTCTCTCTCCCCAGTGTTTCTCTCTCTCTTTCTCTCCCCCCAGAGTTCCTCTCTTTCTCTCCCCCCAGAGTTTCTCTCTTTCTCTCCACCCAGAGTTTCTCTCTTTCTCTCCCCCCAGAGTTTCTCTCATTCTCTCCCCCCAGAGTTTCTCTCTTTCTCTCCCCCCAGAGTTTCTCTCTTTCTCTCCCCGCAGAGTTTCTCTCTCTCTCCCCCAGTGTTTATCTCTCTCTCTCTCTCCACAGTGTTTCCATCTTTCTCTCCCCAGTGTTTCTCACTCTCTCTCTCCCCCCAGTGTTTTTCTCTCTATCACCCCCCAGTGTTTTTCTCTGTCTCTCTTTCTCCCCCCCAGTGTTTATATCACTCTCTCTCCCCACTGTTTCCCTCTCTATCTCTCCCCAGTGTCTCCCTCTCTTTACCTCCCCCCAGTGTTTATCTCTCTCTTCCCCCAGTGTTTATCTCTCTCTCCCCCAGTGTTTATCTCTCTCTTCCCCCAGTGTTTATCTCTCCCCCCCAGTGTTTATCTCTCCTCCCCCAGTGTTTATCTCTCTGTCCCTCCAGTGTCTCTCTCTCTCTCTCTCCCCGCAGTGTTTCTCTCTCTTCCGACTAGTGTTTCTCTCTCTTCCCCGCAGTGTTTCTCTCTCTTCACCCCAGTGTTTCTCTATCTTCCCCCAGTCTTTCTGTCTCTACCCCCCAGTGTTTCTCTCTCTTCCCCCCAGTGTTTCTCTCTCGTCCCCCCAGTGTTTCTCTCTCTACCCCCCAGTGTTTCTCTCTCTTATCCCCAGTTTCTCTCTCTCTCTCAATCTCCGCAGTGTTCCTCTGGATCTCTGTCTCTCCCGCCAGTGTTACTCTATCTCTCTCCGCCCAGTTTTTCTCTCTCTCCCCCCCAGTGTTTCTCTCTCTCCCCCAGTGTTTTTCTCTCTCTCCCCGCAGTTTTTCTCTCTCTCTCTCCCTATTGTTTCTCTCTCTCTCCCCCCAGTGTTTCTCTCTCGCTCTCCCCCCAGTGTTTCTCTCTCTCTCTCTCTCCCCGCAGTGTTTCTCTCTCTCTCTCTCCCCATTGTTTCTCTCTCTCTCTCTCCCCTCACCCCACCCCCCCCCCGTGTTTCTCTCTATCCCCCCAGTGTGTCTCTCTCTCTCTCACTCTCTCTCCCGCCAGGTTTTCTCTCTCTCTCTCCCCCCCAGTGTTTCTCTCTCTCTCTCCCCAGTGTTTATCTCTCGCCCCCCCAGTGTTCATCTCTCTCCCCTTCCCCCAGTGTTTCTCTCTCTCTCTTCCCCCCAGTATTTCTCTCTCTTCCCCCCAGTGTTTCTCTCTCTTTCCCTCAGTGTTTCTCTCTCTTCCCCCCAGTGTTTCTCTATCTCTCCCCCCCCCCCACTGTATATCTCTCCCTCTCCCCCCAGTGTTTCTCTCTCTCTCTCCCCAGTGTTTCTCTCTCTCTTTCTCTCCCCCCAGATTTCCTCTCTTTCTCTCCCCCCAGCGTTTCTCTCTTTCTCTCCCCCCAGAGTTTCTCTCTTTCTCTCCCCCCAGAGTTTCTCTCTCTCTCTCCCCCAGTGTTTATCTCTCTCTCTCTCTCCACAGTGTTTCCATCTTTCTCTCCCCAGTGTTTCTCACTCTCTTTCTCCCCCCAGTGTTTTTCTATCTCTCTCTCTCCCCCCAGTGTTTATCTCTCTCCCCCCAGTGTTTATCTTCCCCTCCCCCCAGTGTTTATCTCTCCCCCCCAGTGTTTATCTCTCCCCCCAGTGTTTATCTCTCCCCCCCCAGTGTTTATCTCTCCCCCCAGTGCTTATCTCTCCTCCCCCAGTGTTTATCTCTCTCTCCCTCCAGTGTTTCTCTCTCTCTCTCTCTCCCCCCCAGTTTCTCTCTCTCTCTCTCTCTCCCCGCAGTGTTTCTCTCTCTTCCGACTCGTGTTTCTCTCTCTTCACCCCAGTGTTTCTCTCTCTTCACCCCAGTGTTTCTCTATCTTCCCCCAGTGTTTCTGTCTCTTCCCCCCAGTGTTTCTCTCTCCACCCCCAGTGTTTCTCTCTCTTCTCCCCAGTTTCTCTCTCTCTCAATCTCCGCAGTGTTCCTCTGGATCTCTGTCTCTCCCGCCAGTGTTACTCTCTCTCTCTCCCCCCAGTTTTTCTCTCTCTCCCCCTCAGTGTTTCTCTCTCTCTCCCGCAGTGTTTCTCTCTCTCTCCCCGCAGTTTTTCTCTCTCTCTCCCCCCAGTGTTTCTCTCTCTCTCCCCCCATTTTTTCTCTCTCTCTCCCACTATTGTTTCTCTCTCTCTCTCCCCGCAGTGTTTTTCTCTCTCTCTCTCCCCAGTGTTTTTCTCTCTCTCTCTCTCCCCCCCACCCCGTGTTTCTCTCTATCCCCCCATTGTGTGTCTCTCTCTCTCACTCTCTCTCCCTCCAGCGTTTATCTCTCTCTCCACCCCAGTGTTTCACTCTCTCTCATTCTCACCCACCAGTGTTTCTCTCTCTCTCTCTCTCTCTCTCCCCCCAGTGTTTTTCTCACTCTCTCTCTCCCCAGTTTCTCTCTCTCTCTCCCCAGTGTCTCTCTCTCTCTCCCCCCCACAGTGTTTCTCTCTCTCCCCCAGTGTTTCTCTCTCTCTCCCCCCAGTGTTTCTCTCTCTCTCTCCCCCCAGTGATTTTCTCTCTCGCTCCCCCCAGTGTTTCTCTCAACCTCTCCCCCCATGGTTTCTCTCTTTCTGCCCCCCCAGTGTTTCTCTCTCCCCCCCCCCAGTGTTTCTCTCTCTCTCCCCAGTGTTTATCTCTCCCCCCAGTGTTTATCTCTTTCCCCTTCCCGCAGTGTTTCTCTCTCTCTCTTCCCCCAGTGTTTCTCTCTCTCTCTCTCTCCCCCCAGTGTTTTTCTCACGCACTCTCTTCCCCCCAGTGTTTCTCTCTCTTCCCTCAGTGTTTCTCTCTCTTCCCCCCAGTATTTCTCTCTCTTCCCCCCAGTGCTTCTCTCTCTTCCCCCCAGTATTTCTCTCTCTTCCCCACAGTGTTTCTCTCTCCCCCTGCACTGTATCTCTCTCCCTCTCCCCCCAGTGTTTCTCTCTCTCTCCCCAGTGTTTCTCTCTCTCTCTCTCCCCAGTGTTTCTCTCTTTCTCTCCCCCCAGAGTTTCTCTCTTTCTCTCCCCCCAGAGTTTCTCTCTTTCTCTCCCCCCAGAGTTTCTCTCTCTCTCTCCCCCAGTGTTTATCTCCCTCTCTCTCTACACAGTGTTTCCATCTTTCTCTCCCCAGTGTTTCTCACTCTCTCTCTCCCCCCAGTGTTTTTCTCTCTCTCTCTCCCCCCAGTGTTTGTCTCTGTCTCTCTTTCTCCCCCCAGTGTTTATCTCTGTCTCTCTCCCCACTGTTTCCCTCTCTTTCTCTCCACAGTGTCTCCCTCTCTTTCTCTCCCCCCAGTGTTTATCTCTCTTTCCCCCCAGTGTTTATCTCTCCCTCCCCCCAGTGTTTATCTCTCTCTCCCCCCAGTGTTTATCTCTCCCCCCCAGTGTTTATCTTTCCCCCCAGTGTTTATCTCTCCCTCCCCCCAGTGTTAATCTCTCTCTCCTTCCAGTGTTTCTCTCTCTCTCTCCTCCCAGTGTCTCTCTCTCTCTCTCTCTCCCCGCAGTGTTTCTCTCTCTTCCGACTAGTGTTTCTCTCTCTTCCCCCCAGTGTTTCTCTCTCTTCACCCCAGTGTTTCTCTATCTTCCCCCAGTGTTTCTGTCTCTTCCCCCAGTGTTTCTCTCTCTTCCCCCCAGTGTTTCTCTCTCTTCCCCCCTGTTTCTCTCTCTTCCCCCCAGTGTTTCTCTCTCTACCCCCCAGTGTTTCTCTCTCTTCTCCCCAGTTTCTCTCTCTCTCTCTCCCCAGTGTTTCTCTCTCTCTGTCTCTCCCCCCAGTGTTCCTCTGGATCTATGTCTCTCCCGCCAGTGTTACTCTCTCTCTCCCCCCAGTTTTTCTCTCTCTCCCCCTATTGTTTCTCTCTCTCTCCCCCCGGTGTTTCTCTCTCTCTCTCACCCCCATTGTTTAACTCTCTCTCTCTCTCCCCCAGTCCTTCTCTCTCTCTCCCCCCAGTATTTATCTCTCTCCCCCGTGATTCTATCCCTCTCTCTATCTCCCCAGTCTTTCTCTCTGTCTCCCCCCAGTGTTTCTCT
Organism: Heptranchias perlo; assembly: GCF_035084215.1. NCBI lineage: Eukaryota > Metazoa > Chordata > Chondrichthyes > Hexanchiformes > Hexanchidae > Heptranchias > Heptranchias perlo. The sequence continues at coordinate 125,792 of NW_027138300.1, forward strand.
CTCTCTCCCCCAGTGTTTCTCTCTTTCTCTCCCCCCAGTGTTTCTCCCTCACCCTCTCTCCCCCAATGTTTCTCTCCCTCTCCCCCAATGTTTCTCTCCCTCTCCCCCAGTGTTTCTCTCTCTCTCCCCCCAGTGTTTCTCTCTCTCTCTCCCTCCAGTGTCTCTCTCTCTCTCTCTCTCTCCCCGCCCCAGTGTGTGTCTCTCTCTCCCCCCAGTGTTTCTCTCTCTCTCTCTCTCCCAGTGTTTCCCTCTCTCTCTTCCCCTCAGTTTCTCTCTCTCTCTCTCTCTCCCCAGTGTTTCTCTCTCTCACTCCCCAGTATTTCTCTCTCTCATCCCGCAGTGTTTCTGTCTCTGTCCCCCCAGTGTTTCTCTCACTCTCTCCCCTCAGTGCTTCTCTCTCTTTCTCTCTCCCCCCAGTGTTTCTCTCTCTCCCCCCCCAGTTGTTTCTCTCACCACGCCCCAGTGTTTTTTTCTCTCTCTCTCCCCAATGTTTCTATATCTCTCTCTCCCCAGTGTTTCTCTCTCTCTCACTCACCCACCATTGTTTAACTCTCGCTCTCTCTATCTCTCTCCGCCCAGTGTTTCTCTCTCTCTCCCCCCAGTGTTTCTCTCTCTCTCTCCCCCAGTGTTTCTCTCTCTCTCTCTCTACCCCCAGTATTTCCCTTTATCTCTCCCCTCATTGTTTCTCTCTCTCTCTCTCCCTTCCCCCCCCCCCCCCCGCAGTGTTTCTCTCTCTCTTCCCCCAGTGTTTCTCTCTCTCATCCCCCAGTGTTTCTCTCACTCTCTCCCCCCGGTGTTTCTCTCTCTCTCTCTCTCCCCTCAGTGTTTCTCTCTCACTCTCACTCCCCCCGTGTTTCTCTCTCTCTCCACCCCCAGTATTTCCCATTATCTCTCACCTCACTGTTTCTCTCTTTCTCTCTCTCTCCCAAGTGTTTCTCTCTCTCTCTCTTACCCCAGTGTTTCTCTCTCTCCCCCCAGTGTTTCTCTCACTCTCGCCCCTCAGTGCTGCTCTCTCTCTCTCCCCAGTGTTTCTCTCTCTCTCTCTCTCTCTCTCCCCTCAGTGTTTCTCTCTCTCCTCCCCCCCCAGTGTTTCTCTCACCACGCCCCATTGTTTTTTTCTCTCTCTCCCCCCAATGTTTCTATGTCTCTCTCTCCCCCAGTCCTTCTCTCTCTCTCCCCCCAGTATTTATCTCTCTCCCCCGTGATTCTATCCCTCTCTCTATCTCCCCAGTCTTTCTCTCTGTCTCCCCCCAGTGTTTCTCTCTCTCTCCCCCCAGTGTTTCTCTCTTTCTCTCCCCCCAGTGTTTCTCCCTCACCCTCTCTCCCCCAATGTTTCTCTCCCTCTCCCCCAGTGTTTCTCTCTCTCCCGCAGTGTTTCTCTCTCTCTCCCCCAGTGTTTCTCTCTCTCTCCCCCAGTGTTTCTCTCTCTCTCCCTCAGTGTTTCTCTCTCTCTCTCTCCCCCAGTGTTTCTCTCTCTCTCCCCCAGTGTTTCTCTCTCTCTCCCTCAGTGTTTCTCTCTCTCTCTCTCCCCCCAGTGTTTCTCTCTTTCTCTCCCCCCAGTGTTTCTCCCTCACCCTCTCTCCCCCAATGTTTCTCTCCCTCTCCCCCAATGTTTCTCTCCCTCTCCCCCAGTGTTTCTCTCTCTCTCCCCCCAGTGTTTCTCTCTCTCTCTCCCTCCAGTGTCTCTCTCTCTCTCTCTCTCCCCGCCCCAGTGTGTCTCTCTCTCTCCCCCCCAGTGTTTCTCTCTCTCTCTCCCCCAGTGTTTCTCTCTCTCTCTCTCCCCCCAGTGTTTCTCTCTTTCTCTCCCCCCAGTGTTTCTCCCTCACCCTCTCTCCCCCACTGTTTCTCTCCCTCTCCCCCAATGTTTCTCTCCCTCTCCCCCAGTGTTTCTCTCTCTCTCCCCCCAGTGTTTCTCTCCTTCTCTCCCCCCAGTGTTTCTCCCTCACCCTCTCTCCCCCAATGTTTCTCTCCCTCTCCCCCAGTGTTTCTCTCTCTCTCTCCCCCAGTGATTCTCTCTCTCTCCCCCAGTGTTTCTCTCTCTCTCCCCCAGTGTTTCTCTCTCTCTCACCGCAGTGTTTCTCTCTGTGTCTTTCTCTCCCCGCCAGTGTTCCTCTCTTTCTCTCCCCCCGAGTGTTTCTCTCTTTCTCTCCCTCCAGTGTTTCTCTCTCTCTCTCCCCCAGTGTTTCCCTCTCTCTCTTCCCCCCAGTTTTTCTCTCTCTCTCTACCACCAGTATTTCTCTCTCTCTCTACCCCCAGTGTTTCTCTCTCTCTTCCCCCAGTGTTTCTCTCTCTCTCTCCCCCCAGTATTTCTCTCTCTCTCCCCCCACTGTTTCTCTCTCTCTCCCCCCAGTGTTTCTCTCTCTCCCCCCCAGTGTTTCTCTCTCTCTCTCCCCCAGTGTTTCCCTCTCTCTCTTCCCCCCAGTTTTTCTCTCTTTCTCTCCCCCCAGTGTTTCTCCCTCACCCTCTCTCCCCCAATGTTTCTCCCCCTCTCCCCCAATGTTTCTCTCCCTCTCCCCCAGTGTTTCTCTCTCTCTCCCTCAGTGTTTCTCTCTCTCTCTCACCGCAGTGTTTCTCTCTGTGTCTTTCTTTCCCCGCCAGTGTTCCTCTCTTTCTCTCCCCCCGAGTGTTTCTCTCTCTCTCCCACCAGTGTCTCTCTCTCTCTCTCTCTCCCCTCGCTTTGTTTCTCTCTCTCTTCCCACCCCCCAGTGTTTCTCTCTCTCTCTCCCCCCACACCCAGTGTTTCTCTTTCTCTTCCACCCCCAGTTTTTCTCTCTCTCTCCCCCCCCCAGTGTTTCTCTCTCTCTCCCCCCAGTGTTTCTCTCTCTCTCCCCCCAGTGTTTCTCTCTCTCTCCCCCCAGTTTTTCTCTCTCTCTCCCCCGATGTTTTTCTGTCTATCTCTTTCTCTCTCTCTCCCCCCAGTGTTTCTCTCTCTCTCTCACCCCAGTTTTTCTCTCTCTCTCCCCCCAGTGTTACTCTCTCTCTCCCCCAGTGTTTCTCTCTCTCTCCCCCCACTGTTTCTCTCTCTCTCTCCCCCCAGTGTTTCTCTCTCTCTCTCCGCCCAGTCCTTCTCTCTCTCTCTCTCTCCCCAGTGTTTCTCTCTCTCTCTCACCGCAGTGTTTCTCTCTGTGTCTTTCTCTCCCCGCCAGTGTTCCTCTCTTTCTCTCCCCCCGAGTGTTTCTCTCTCTCTCCCTCCAGTGTTTCTCTCTCTCTCTCTCTCTCTCTCTCTCTCCTCCACCCCGCCCCAGTGTTTCTCTCTCTCCCCCCCCCCAGTGTTTCTCTCTCTCTCTCCCCCAGTGTTTCCCTCTCTCTCTTCCCCCCAGTTTTTCTCTCTCTCTCCCCCCCCAGTGTTTCTCTCTTTCTCTCCCCCCGGTGTTTCTCCCTCACCCTCTCTCCCCCAATGTTTCTGCCCCTCTCCCCCAATGTTTCTCTCCCTCTCCCCCAGTGTTTCTCTCTCTCTCCCCCAGTGTTTCTCTCTCTCTCCCTCAGTGTTTCTCTCTCTCTCTCCCCCGCAGTGTTTCTCTCTGTGTCTTTCTCTCCCCGCCAGTGTTCCTCTTTTTCTCTCCCCCCGAGTGTTTTTCTCTCTCTCTCCCACCAGTGTCTCTCTCTCTCTCTCTCTCTCTCCCCTCGCAGTGTTTTTCTCTCTCTCTTCCCCCCCCCAGTGTTTCTCTCTCTCTCTCCCCCCACACCCAGTGTTTCTCTCTCTCTTCCCCCCCCAGTTTTTCTCTCTCCCTCCCCCCCCCCTGTGTTTCTCTCTCTCTCCCCCCAGTGTTTCTCTCTCTCTCCCCCCAGTGTTTCTCTCTCTCTCCCCCCAGTTTTTCTCTCTCTCTCCCCCCAGTGTTTTTCTGTCTATCTCTTTCTCTCTCCCCCCAGTGTTTCTCTCTCTGTCTCACCCCAGTTTTTCTCTCTCTCTCCCCCCAGTGTTACTCTCTCTCTCCCCCAGTGTTTCTCTCTCTCTCCCCCCACTGTTTCTCTCTCTCTCTTCCCCCAGTGTTTCTCTCTCTCTCTACCCCCAGTGTTTCTCTCTCTCACTCCCCAGTGTTTCTCTCTCTCATCCCCCAGTGTTTCTCTCTCTGTCCCCCCAGTGTTTCCCTCACTCTCTCCCCTCAGTGCTTCTCTCTCTTTCTCTCTCCCCCCGAGTGTTTCTCTCTCTCTCTCCCTCCAGTGTTTCTCTCTCTCTCTCTCTCTCTCTCCCCCACCCCGCCCCAGTGTTTCTCTCTCTCTCCCCCCCCCCAGTCTTTCTCTCTCTCTCCCCAGTGTTGCTCTCTCTCTCCCACAGTGTTGCTCTCTCTCTCCCCCAGTGTTGCTCTCTCTCTCCCCCAGTGTTACTCTCTCTCTCCCCCAGTGTTGCTCTCTCTCTCCCCCAGTTTTGCTCTCTCTCTCCCCCAGTGTTGCTCTCTCTCTCCCCCAGTTGTGCTCTCTCTCTCCCCCAGTGTTGCTCTCTCTCTACACTAGTGTTGCTCTCACTCTCCCCCAGTGTTGCTCTCACTCTCCCCCAGTGTTGCTCTCTCTCTCCCCCAGTGTTGCTCTCTCTCTCTCCCAGTGTTGCTCTCTCTCTCCCCCAGTGTTGCTCTCTCTCTCTCCCCCAGTGTTGCTCTCTCTCTCCCCCATTGTTGCTCTCTCTCCCCCAGTGTTGCTCTCTCTCTCCACCAGTGTTGCTCTCTCTCTCCACCAGTGTTGCTCTCTCTCTCCCCCAGTGTTTCTCTCTCTCTCCCCCAGTGTTGCTCTCTCTCTCCCCCAGTGTTGGTCTCTCTCTCCCCCAGTGTTGCTCTCTCTCTCCCCCAGTGTTGCTCTCTCTCTCCCCCAATGTTTCTCTCTCTCCCCCCAGTGTTTCACTCTCTTTCCCTCAGTGTTTCTCTCTCTCTCTCTCACCCCAGTGTTTCTCTCTGTGTCTTTCTCTCCCCCACTGTTTCTCTCTTTCTCTAACCCCGAGTGTTTCTATCTCTCCCACCCCAGTGTTTCTCTCTCTCTCTCCCCCCCAGTGTTTCTCTCTCTCTCTCCCCCCCAGTGTTTCTCTCTCTCTCTCTCCCCCCAGTGTTTCTCTCTCTCTCTCTCCCCCAGTGTTTTCCTCTCTCTCTTCCCCTCAGTTTCTCTCTCTCTCTCTCTCTCTCCCCAGTGTTTCTCTCTCTCACTCCCCAGTGTTTCTCTCTCTCATCCCCCAGTGTTTCTCTCTCTGTCCCCCCAGTATTTCTCTCACTCTCTCCCCTCAGTGGTTCTCTCTCTTTCTCTCTCCCCCCAGTGTTTCTGTCTCTCTCTCTCTCCCCCGAGTGTTTCTCTCTCTCCCCACCCCCCAGTTGTTTCTCTCACCACGCCCCAGTGTTTTTTCTCTCTCTCTCCCCAATATTTCTATATCTCTCTCTCCCCAGTGTTCTCTCTCTCACTCACCCACCATTGTTTAACTCTCGCTCTCTCTATCTCTCTCCCCCAGTGTTTCTCTCTCTCCCTCCCCCCAGTGTTTCTCTCTCTCACTACCCCACCCCCAGTGTTTCTCTCTCTCTCTCCCCCAGTGTTTCTCTCTCTCTCTCTCTTACCCCAGTTTTTCTCTCGCTCTCCACCCAGTGTTTCTCTCTCTCTCCCCCAGTGTTTCTCTCTCTCTCTCTACCCCCAGTATTTCCCTTTATCTCTCCCCTCATTGTTTCTCTCTCTCTCTCTCCCTTCCCCCCCTCCTCAGTGTTTCTCTCTCTCTTCCCCCAGTGTTTCTCTCTCTCTCTCTCCCCGCAGTATTTAGCTCTCTCGCCCCAGTGTTTCCCTCTCTCTCCCCCCGCGGTGTTTCCCTCTCTCTCTCTCTCCCCCAAAGTTTCTCTCCCTCCCCCCCCTGTGTTTCTCTCTCTGCCCCAGTGTTTCTCTCTCTGCCCCAGTGTTTCTCTCTCTGCCCCAGTGTTTCTCTCTCCCTGCCCCAGTGTTTCTCTCTCTCTCCCCCAGTGTTTCTCTCTCTCTCCCCCAGTCTTTCTCTCTCTCACTCAGTGCTTCTCTCCCTCTCCCCCCAGTGTTTCTCTCTCTCTCACCCCAGTGTTTCTCACTCTCTCCCCCCAGTGTTTCTCTCTCTCTACCCCCAATGTTTATCTCTCTCTCCCCCCAGTGTTTCTCTCTCTCTCTCCCACCAGTGTTTCTCTCTCTCTCCCCCAGTGTTTCTCTCTCTCTCCCCCAGTGTTGCTCTCTCTCTCCCACAGTGTTGCTCTCTCTCTCCCCCAGTGTTGCTCTCTCTCCCCCCAGTGTTGCTCTCTCTCTCCCCCAGTGTTGCTCTCTCTCCCCCCCAGTGTTGCTCTCTCTCTCTCCCCCCGTGTTGCTCTCTCTCTCCCCCAGTGTTGCTCTCTCTCTCCCCCAGTGTTGCTCTCTCTCTCCACCAGTGTTTCTCTCTCTCTCCACCAGTGTTGCTCTCTCTCTCCCCCAGTGTTTCTCTCTCTCTCCCCCAGTGTTGCTCTCTCTCTCCCCCAGTGTTGCTCTCTCTCTCCCCCAGTGTTGGTCTCTCTCTCCCCCAGTTTTGCTCTCTCTCTCCCCCAGTGTTGCTCTCTCTCCCCCCCAGTGTTTCACTCTCTTTCCCTCAGTGTTTCTCTCTCTCACACACCCCAGTGTTTCTCTCTCTCTCCCCCCCAGTGTTTCTCTCTCTCTCCCCCCCCCCAGTGTTTCTCTCTCTCTCTCCCCCAGTGTTTCTCTATCTCTCTCTCCCCCAGTGTTTCCCTCTCTCTCTTCCCCTCGATTTTTCTCTCTCTCTCTCCCCCCCCCAGTGTTTCTTTCTCTCTCTCTCTCCCCCCAGTGTTTTTCTCTCTCTCTCTCTCTCCCAGTGTTTCCCTCTCTCTCTTCCCCTCAGTTTCTCTCTCTCTCTCTCCCCAGTGTTTCTCTCTCTCACTCCCCAGTGTTTCTCTCTCTCATCCCCCAGTGTTTCTCTCTCTGTCCCCCCCGTGTTTCTCTCACTCTCTCCCCTCAGTGCTTCTCTCTCTTTCTCTCTCCCCCCAGTGTTTCTCTCTCTCTCTCTCTCCCCTCAGTGTTTCTCTCTCTCCCCCCCCCAGTTGTTTCTCTCACCACGCCCCAGTGTTTTTTTCTCTCTCTCTCTCCCCAATGTTTCTATATCTCTCTCTCCCCAGTGTTTCTCTCTCTCTCACTCACCCACCATTGTTTAACTCTCGCTCTCTCTATCTCTCTCCCCCAGTGTTTCTCTCTCTCCCTCCCCCCAGTGTTTCTCTCTCTCACTACCGCCCCCCAGTGTTTCTCTCTCTCCCCCAGTGTTTCTCTCTCTCTATCTCTACCCCCAGTATTTCCCTTTATCTCTCCCCTCATTGTTTCTCTCTCTCTCTCTCCCTCCCCCCCCCCCCCCCCCAGTGTTTCTCTCTCTCTTCCCCCAGTGTTTCTCTCTCCCTTCCCCCAGTGTTTCTCTCACTCTCTCCCCCCGGTGTTTCTCTCTCTCTCTCTCTCCCCTCAGTGTTTCTCTCTCACTCTCACTCCCCCCAGTGTTTCTCTCTCTCTCCACCCCCAGTATTTCCCTTTATCTCTCACCTCACTGTTTCTCTCTTTCTCTCTCTCTCCCCAGTGTTTCTCTCCCTCTCTCACCCCAGTGTTTCTCTCTCTGTCCCCCCAGTGTTTCTCTCACTCTCGCCCCTCAGTGCTGCTCTCTCTCTCTCTCTCCCCAGTGTTTCTCTCTCTCTCTCCCCTCAGTGTTTCTCTCTCTCCTCCCCCCCCAGTGTTTCTCTCACCACGCCCCAGTGTTTTTTTCTCTCTCTTTCCCCAATGTTTCTATGTCTCTCTCTCCCCAGTGTTTTTCTCTCTCTCTCTCACCCCCATTGTTTAACTCTCTCTCTCTCTCTCTCTCTCCCCCAGTGCTTCTCTCTCTATCACCCCAGTATTTATCTCTCTCCCCCGTGATTCTATCCCTCTCTCTATCTCCCCAGTCTTTCTCTCTGTCTCCCCCCAGTGTTTCTCTCTCTCTCCCCCCAGTGTTTCTCTCTTTCTCTCCCCCCAGTGTTTCTCCCTCACCCTCTCTCCCCCAATGTTTCTCTCCCTCTCCCCCAGTGTTTCTCTCTCTCCCCCAGTGTTTCTCTCTCTCTCTCTCCCACAGTGTTTCTCTCTCTCTCCCCCAGTGTTTCTCTCTCTCTCCCCCAGTGTTTCTCTCTCTCTCCCTCAGTGTTTCTCTCTCTCTCTCACCGCAGTGTTTCTCTCTGTGTCTCTCTCTCCCCCCGAGTGTTTCTCTCTCTCTCTCCCTCCAGTGACTCTCTCTCTCTCTCTCTCTCTCCCCGCCCCAGTGTGTCTCTCTCCCCCCCCCCCAGCGTTTCTCTCTCTCTCTCCCCCAGTGTTTCTCTCTCTCTCTCTCCCCCCAGTGTTTCTCTCTTTCTCTCCCCCCAGTGTTTCTCCCTCACCCTCTCTCCCCCAATGTTTCTCTCCCTCTCCCCCAATGTTTCTCTCCCTCTCCCCCAGTGTTTCTGTCTCTCTCCCCCCAGTGTTTCTCTCTTTCTCTCCCCCCAGTGTTTCTCCCTCACCCTCTCTCCCCCACTGTTTCTCTCCCTCTCCCCCAGTGTTTCTCTCTCTCTCTCCCCCAGTGATTCTCTCTCTCTCCCCCAGTGTTTCTCTCTCTCTCCCCCAGTGTTTCTCTCTCTCTCCCTCAGTGTTTCTCTCTCTCTCTCACCGCAGTGTTTCTCTCTGTCTCTTTCTCTCCCCGCCAGTGTTCCTCTCTTTCTCTACCCCCGAGTGTTTCTCTATCTCTCTCCCTCCAGTGTTTCTCTCTCTCTCTCTCTCCCCCCCCCCCCGCCCCAGTGTTCCTCTCTCTCTCCCCCCCCCCAGTGTTTCTCTCTCTCTCTCCCCCAGTGTTTCCCTCTCTCTCTTCCCCCCAGTTTTTCTCTCTCTCTCTCCCCCCAGTGTTTCTCTCTTTCTCTCCCCCCAGTGTTTCTCCCTCGCCCTCTCTCCCCCAATGTTTCTCCCCCTCTCCCCCAATGTTTCTCTCCCTCTCCCCCAATGTTTCTCTCTCTCTCCCCCAGTGTTTCTCTCTCTCTCCCTCAGTGTTTCTCTCTCTCTCTCACCGCAGTGTTTCTCTCTGTGTCTTTCTCTCCCCGCCAGTGTTCCTCTCTTTCTCTCCCCCCGAGTGTGTCTCTCTCTCTCCCCCCAGTGTTTCTCCCTCACCCTCTCTCCCCCAAAGTTTCTCTCCCTCCCCCCCCCTGTGTTTCTCTCTCTGCCCCAGTGTTTCTCTCTCTGCCCCAGTGTTTCTCTCTCTGCCCCAGTGTTTCTCTCTCTCTGCCCCAGTGTTTCTCTCCCTCTCCCCCAGTGTTTCTCTCTCTCTCCCCCAGTCTTTCTCTCTCTCACTCAGTGCTTCTCTCTTTCTCTCCCCCCGAGTGTTTCTCTCTCTCTCTCCCACCAGTGTTTCTCTCAATCTCCACCAGTGTTTCTCTCTCTCTCCCCCAGTGTTGCTCTCTCTCTCCCACAGTGTTGCTCTCTCTCTCCCCCAGTGTTGCTCTCTCTCTCCACCAGTGTTGCTCTCTCTCTCCCTCAGTGTTGCTCTCTCTCCCCCCAGTGTTGCTCTCTCTCTCCCCCAGTGTTGCTCTCTCTCCCCCCCAGTGTTGCTCTCTCTCTCCCCCAGTGTTGCTCTCTCTCTCCCCCAGTGTTGCTCTCTCTCTCCCCCAGTGTTGCTCTCTCTCTCCCCCAGTGTTGCTCTCACTCTCCCCCATTGTTGCTCTCACTCTCCCCCAGTGTTGCTCTCTCTCTCCCCCAGTGTTGCTCTCTCTCTCCCCCAGTGTTGCTCTCTCTCTCTCCCCCAGTGTTGCTCTCTCTCTCCCCCAGTGTTGCTCTCTCTCTCCCCCAGTGTTGCTCTCTCTCTCCACCAGTGTTTCTCTCTATCTCCACCAGTGTTGCTCTCTCTCTCCCCCAGTGTTTCTCTCTCTCTCCCCCAGTGTTGCTCTCTCTCTCCCCCAGTGTTGCTCTCTCTCTCCCCCAGTGTTGGTCTCTCTCTCCCCCAGTTTTGCTCTCTCTCTCCCCCAGTGTTGCTCTCTCTCCCCCCCAGTGTTTCACTCTCTTTCCCTCAGTGTTTCTCTCTCTCTCACACCCCAGTGTTTCTCTCTCTCTCCCCCCCAGTGTTTCTCTCTCTCTCCCCTCCCCCCCAGTGTTTCTCTCTCTCTCTCCCCCAGTGTTTCTCTATCTCTCTCTCCCCCAGTGTTTCCCTCTCTCTCTTCCCCTCAGTTTTTCTCTCTCTCTCTCCCCCCCTAGTGTTTCTCTCTCTCTCTCTCCCCCCAGTGTTTCTCTCTCTCTCTCTCTCCCAGTGTTTCCCTCTCTCTCTTCCCCTCAGTTTCTCTCTCTCTCTCTCCCCAGTGTTTCTCTCTCTCACTCCCCAGTGTTTCTCTCTCTCATCCCCCAGTGTTTCTCTCTCTGTCCCCCCAGTGTTTCTCTCACTCTCTCCCCTCAGTGCTTCTCTCTCTTTCTCTCTCCCCCCAGTGTTTCTCTCTCTCTCTCCCCTCAGTGTTTCTCTCTCTCCCCCCCAGTTGTTTCTCTCACCACGCCCCAGTGTTTTTTTTTTCTCTCTCTCTCCCCAATGTTTCTATATCTCTCTCTCCCCAGTGTTTCTCTCTCTCTCACTCACCCACCATTGTTTAACTCTCGCTCTCTCTATCTCTCTCCCCCAATGTTTCTCTCTCTCCCTCCCCCCAGTGTTTCTCTCTCTCACTACCGCCCCCCAGTGTTTCTCTCTCTCCCCCAGTGTTTCTCTCTCTCTCTCTCTACCCCCAGTATTTCCCTTTATCTCTCCCCTCATTGTTTCTCTCTCTCTCTCTCTCCCTTCCCCCCGCCCCAGTGTTTCTCTCTCTCTTCCCCCAGTGTTTCTCTCTCCCTTCCCCCAGTGTTTCTCTCTCTCTCCCTCAGTGTTTCTCTCTCTCTCTCACTGCAGTGTTTCTCTCTGTGTCTTTCTCTCCCCGCCAGTGTTCCTCTCTTTCTCTCCCCCCGAGTGTTTCTCTCTCTCTCTCCCACCAGTGTTTCTCTCTCTCTCTCTCCCCTCGCAGTGTTTCTCTCTCTCTTCCCCCCCCCAGTGTTTCTCTCTCTCTCTCCCCCCACACACAGTGTTTCTCTCTCTCTTCCCCCCCCCCAGTTTTACTCTCTCTCTCCCCCCCCCAGTGTTTCTATCTCTCTCCCCACAGTGTTTCTCTCTCTCTCCCCCCAGTGTTTCTCTCTCTCTCACACCCCAGTTTTTCTCTCTCTCTCCCCCCAGTATTACTCTCTCTCTCCCCCCAGTGTTTCTCTCTCTCTCCCCCCACTGTTTCTCTCTCTCTCTCTCTCCCCAGTGTTTCTCTCTCTCTTACCCCAGTGTTTCTCTCTCTGTCCCCCCAGTGTTTCTCTCACTCTCGCCCCTCAGTGCTGCTCTCTCTCTCTCTCTCCCCAGTGTTTCTCTCTCTCTCTCTCCCCTCAGTGTTTCTCTCTCTCCTCCCCCCCCCAGTGTTTCTCTCACCACGCCCCAGTGTTTTTTTCTCTCTCTCTCCCCAATGTTTCTATGTCTCTCTCTCCCCAGTGTTTTTCTCTCTCTCTCTCACCCCCATTGTTTAACTCTCTCTCTCTCTCTCTCCCCCAGTGTTTCTCTCTCTATCACCCCCCAGTGTTTCTCTCTCCCCCCAGTCCTTCTCTCTCTCTCCCCCCAGTGTTTCTCTCTCTCTCCCCCCAGTGTTTCTCTCTTTCTCTCCCCCCAGTGTTTCTCCCTCACCCTCTCTCCCCCAATGTTTCTCTCCCTCTCCCCCAGTGTTTCTCTCTCTCCCCCAGTGTTTCTCTCTCTCTCTCCCCCTGTGTTTCTCTCTCTCTCCCCCAGTGTTTCTCTCTCTCTCCCCCAGTGTTTCTCTCTCTCTCTCACCGCAGTGTTTCTCTCTGTGTCTCTCTCTCCCCCCGAGTGTTTCTCTCTCTCTCCCTCCAGTGTCTCTCTCTCTCTCTCTCTCTCTCCCCAGTGTTTCTCTCTCTCACTCCCCAGTGTTTCTCTCTCTCATCCCCCAGTGTTTCTCTCTCTGTCCCCCCAGTGTTTCCCTCACTCTCTCCCCTCAGTGCTTCTCTCTCTTTCTCTCTCCCCCCAGTGTTTCTCTCTCTCTCTCTCTCCCCCCAGTGTTTCTCTCTCTCCCCCCCCCAGTTGTTTCTCTCACCACGCCCCAGTGTTTTTTTCTCTCTCTCTCCCCAATGTTTCTATCTCTCTCTCTCTCCCCAGTGTTTCTCTCTCTCTCACTCACCCACCATTGTTTAACTCTCTCTCTCTCTCTCTCTCTCCCCACAGTGTTTCTCTCTCTCTCTCTCCCCGCAGTATTTAGCTCTCTCCCCCCAGTGTTTCCCTCTCTCTCCCCCCGCGGTGTTTGCCTCTCTCTCTCTCTCCCCCATTGTTTCTCTCTCTATCTCCCCCCGTGATTCTCTCCCTCTCTCTAGCTCCCCAGTCTTTCTCTCTCTCTACCCCCAGTGTTTCTCTCTCTCTCCCCCCAGTGTTTCTCTCTTTCTCTCCCCCCGAGTGTTTCTCCCTCACCCTCTCTCCCCCAAAGATTCTCTCCCTCTCCCACCAGTGTTTCTCTCTCTCTCCCCCAGTGTTTCTCTCTCTCTCCCCCAGTGTTGCTCTCTCTCTCTCCCACAGTGTTGCTCTCTCTCTCCCCCAGTGTTGCTCTCTCTCCCCCACTGTTTCCCTCTCTCTCTTCCCCCCAGTTTTTGTCTCCCTTCCCCCCGCCCCAGTGTTTCTCTCTCTCTTCCCCCAGTGTTTCTCTCTCCCTTCCCCCAGTGTTTCTCTCTCTCTCCCTCAGTGTTTCTCTCTCTCTCTCACCGCAGTGTTTCTCTCTGTGTCTTTCTCTCCCCGCCAGTGTTCCTCTCTTTCTCTCCCCCCGAGTGTTTCTCTCTCTCTCTCCCACCAGTGTTTCTCTCTCTCTCTCTCTCTCCCCCCTCGCAGTGTTTCTCTCTCTCTACCCCCCCCCCAGTGTTTCTCTCTCTCTCTCCCCCCCACACCCAGTGTTTCTCTCTCTCTTCCCCCCCCAGTTTTTCTCTCTCTCTCCCCCCCCAGTGTTTCTCTCTCTCTCCCCCAGTGTTTCTCTCTCTCTCCCCCCAGTTTTTCTCTCTCTCTCCCCCCAGTGTTTTTCTGTCTATCTCTTTCTCTCTCTCTCCCCCCAGTGTTTCTCTCTCTCTCTCTCACCCCAGTTTTTCTCTCTCTCTCCCCCCAGTGTTACTCTCTCTCTCCCCCCAGTGTTTCTCTCTCACTCCCCCACTGTTTCTCTCTCTCTCTCCCCCCAGTATTTCTCTCTCTCTCTACCCCCAGTGTTTCTCTCTCTCTCTTCCAACAGTGTTTCTCTCTCTCTCTCACCCCAGTTTTTCTCTCTCTCTCCCCCCAATGTTACTCTCTCTCTCTCTCCCCAGAGTTTCTCTCTCTCTCTCCCCACAGTGTTGAGCTCTCTCCCCCCAGTGCTTCCCTCTCTCTCTCCCCCAATGTTTCTCTCCCTCTCCCCCAGTGTTTCTCTCTCTCTCCCCCCAGTGTTTCTCTCCTTCTCTCCCCCCAGTGTTTCTCCCTCACCCTCTCTCCCCCAATGTTTCTCTCCCTCTCCCCCAGTGTTTCTCTCTCTCTCTCCCCCAGTGATTCTCTCTCTCTCCCCCAGTGTTTCTCTCTCTCTCCCCCAGTGTTTCTCTCTCTCTCCCCCAGTGTTTCTCTCTCTCTCCCCCAGTGTTTCTCTCTCTCTCCCTCAGTGTTTCTCTCTCTCTCTCACCGCAGTGTTTCTCTCTGTGTCTTTCTCTCCCCGCCAGTGTTCCTCTCTTTCTCTCCCCCCGAGTGTTTCTCTCTTTCTCTCCCTCCAGTGTTTCTCTCTCTCTCTCCCCCAGTGTTTCCCTCTCTCTCTTCCCCCCAGTTTTTCTCTCTCTCTCTACCACCAGTATTTCTCTCTCTCTCTACCCCCAGTGTTTCTCTCTCTCTTCCCCCAGTGTTTCTCTCTCTCTCTCCCCCCAGTATTTCTCTCTCTCTCCCCCCACTGTTTCTCTCTCTCTCCCCCCAGTGTTTCTCTCTCTCCCCCCCCAGTGTTTCTCTCTCTCTCTCCCCCAGTGTTTCCCTCTCTCTCTTCCCCCCAGTTTTTCTCTCTTTCTCTCCCCCCAGTGTTTCTCCCTCACCCTCTCTCCCCCAATGTTTCTCCCCCTCTCCCCCAATGTTTCTCTCCCTCTCCCCCAGTGTTTCTCTCTCTCTCCCTCAGTGTTTCTCTCTCTCTCTCACCGCAGTGTTTCTCTCTGTGTCTTTCTTTCCCCGCCAGTGTTCCTCTCTTTCTCTCCCCCCGAGTGTTTCTCTCTCTCTCCCACCAGTGTCTCTCTCTCTCTCTCTCTCCCCTCGCTTTGTTTCTCTCTCTCTTCCCACCCCCCAGTGTTTCTCTCTCTCTCCCCCCACACCCAGTGTTTCTCTTTCTCTTCCACCCCCAGTTTTTCTCTCTCTCTCCCCCCCCCCAGTGTTTCTCTCTCTCTCCCCCCAGTGTTTCTCTCTCTCTCCCCCCAGTGTTTCTCTCTCTCTCCCCCCAGTTTTTCTCTCTCTCTCCCCCGATGTTTTTCTGTCTATCTCTTTCTCTCTCTCTCCCCCCAGTGTTTCTCTCTCTCTCTCACCCCAGTTTTTCTCTCTCTCTCTCCCCAGTGTTACTCTCTCTCTCCCCCAGTGTTTCTCTCTCTCTCCCCCCACTGTTTCTCTCTCTCTCTCCCCCCAGTGTTTCTCTCTCTCTCTCCGCCCAGTCCTTCTCTCTCTCTCTCTCTCCCCAGTGTTTCTCTCTCTCACTCACCGCAGTGTTTCTCTCTGTGTCTTTCTCTCCCCGCCAGTGTTCCTCTCTTTCTCTCCCCCCGAGTGTTTCTCTCTCTCTCCCTCCAGTGTTTCTCTCTCTCTCTCTCTCTCTCTCTCCCCCACCCCGCCCCAGTGTTTCTCTCTCTCCCCCCCCCCAGTGTTTCTCTCTCTCTCTCCCCCAGTGTTTCCCTCTCTCTCTTCCCCCCAGTTTTTCTCTCTCTCTCCCCCCCCAGTGTTTCTCTCTTTCTCTCCCCCCGGTGTTTCTCCCTCACCCTCTCTCCCCCAATGTTTCTGCACCTCTCCCCCAATGTTTCTCTCCCTCTCCCCCAGTGTTTCTCTCTCTCTCCCCCCAGTGTTTCTCTCTCTCTCCCCCCAGTTTTTCTCTCTCTCTCCCCCGATGTTTTTCTGTCTATCTCTTTCTCTCTCTCTCCCCCCAGTGTTTCTCTCTCTCTCTCACCCCAGTTTTTCTCTCTCTCTCTCCCCAGTGTTACTCTCTCTCTCCCCCAGTGTTTCTCTCTCTCTCCCCCCACTGTTTCTCTCTCTCTCTCCCCCCAGTGTTTCTCTCTCTCTCTCCGCCCAGTCCTTCTCTCTCTCTCTCTCTCCCCAGTGTTTCTCTCTCTCACTCACCGCAGTGTTTCTCTCTGTGTCTTTCTCTCCCCGCCAGTGTTCCTCTCTTTCTCTCCCCCCGAGTGTTTCTCTCTCTCTCCCTCCAGTGTTTCTCTCTCTCTCTCTCTCTCTCTCTCCCCCACCCCGCCCCAGTGTTTCTCTCTCTCCCCCCCCCAGTGTTTCTCTCTCTCTCTCCCCCAGTGTTTCCCTCTCTCTCTTCCCCCCAGTTTTTCTCTCTCTCTCCCCCCCCAGTGTTTCTCTCTTTCTCTCCCCCCGGTGTTTCTCCCTCACCCTCTCTCCCCCAATGTTTCTGCACCTCTCCCCCAATGTTTCTCTCCCTCTCCCCCAGTGTTTCTCTCTCTCTCCCCCAGTGTTTCTCTCTCTCTCCCTCAGTGTTTCTCTCTCTCTCTCCCCGCAGTGTTTCTCTCTGTGTCTTTCTCTCCCCGCCAGTGTTCCTCTTTTTCTCTCCCCCCGAGTGTTTTTCTCTCTCTCTCCCACCAGTGTCTCTCTCTCTCTCTCTCTCTCTCCCCTCGCAGTGTTTTTCTCTCTCTCTTCCCCCCCCCCCAGTGTTTCTCTCTCTCTCTCCCCCCACACCCAGTGTTTCTCTCTCTCTTCCCCCCCCAGTTTTTCTCTCTCCCTCCCCCCCCAGTGTTTCTCTCTCTCTCCCCCCAGTGTTTCTCTCTCTCTCCCCCCAGTGTTTCTCTCTCTCTCCCCCCAGTTTTTCTCTCTCTCTCCCCCCAGTGTTTTTCTGTCTATCTCTTTCTCTCTCTCTCCCCCCAGTGTTTCTCTCTCTGTCTCACCCCAGTTTTTCTCTCTCTCTCCCCCCAGTGTTACTCTCTCTCTCCCCCAGTGTTTCTCTCTCTCTCCCCCCACTGTTTCTCTCTCTCTCTTCCCCCAGTGTTTCTCTCTCTCTCTACCCCCAGTGTTTCTCTCTCTCACTCCCCAGTGTTTCTCTCTCTCATCCCACAGTGTTTCTCTCTCTGTCCCCCCAGTGTTTCCCTCACTCTCTCCCCTCAGTGCTTCTCTCTCTTTCTCTCTCCCCCCGAGTGTTTCTCTCTCTCTCTCCCTCCAGTGTTTCTCTCTCTCTCTCTCTCTCTCTCCCCCACCCCGCCCCAATGTTTCTCTCTCTCTCCCCCCCCAGTGTTTCTCTCTCTCTCTCCCCCAGTGTTTCTCTCTCTCTCTCACCCAGTGTTTATCTCTCTCCCCCCGTGATTCTCTCCCTCTCTCTAGCTCCCCAGTCTTTCTCTTTCTCTACCCCCAGTGTTTCTCTCCCTCTCCCCCAGTGTTTCTCTCTCTGCCACAGTGTTTCTCTCTCTGCCCCACTGTTTCTCTCTCTGCCCCAATGTTTCTCTCTCTCTGCCCCAGTGTTTCTCTCTCTCTCCCCCAGTGTTTCTCTCTCTCTCCCCCAGTCTTTCTCTCTCTCACTCAGTGCTTCTCTCTCTCTCTCTCACCGCAGTGTTTATCTCTGTGTCTTTCTCTCCGCCCCCCCAGTGTTTCTCTCTTTCTCTCCCCCCGAGTGTTTCTCTCTCTCTCTCCCACCAGTGTTTCTCTATCACTCTCCCACCAGTGTTTCTCTCTCTCTCCCCCAGTCTTTCTCTCTCTCTCCCCCAGTGTTGCTCTCTCTCTCCCACAGTGTTGCTCTCTCTCTCCCCCAGTGTTGCTCTCTCTCTCCCCCAGTGTTACTCTCTCTCTCCCCCAGTGTTGCTCTCTCTCTCCCCCAGTTTTGCTCTCTCTCTCCCCCAGTGTTGCTCTCTCTCTCCCCCAGTTGTGCTCTCTCTCTCCCCCAGTGTTGCTCTCTCTCTACACTAGTGTTGCTCTCACTCTCTACCCACAGTGTTTCTCTCTCTCTCTCACCCCAGTTTTTCTCTCTCTCTCCCCCCAGTGTTTTTCTGTCTATCTCTTTCTCTCTCTCTCCCCCCAGTGTTTCTCTCTCTCTCTCTCACCCCAGTTTTTCTCTCTCTCTCCCCCCAGTGTTACTCTCTCTCTCCCCCCAGTGTTTCTCTCTCACTCCCCCACTGTTTCTCTCTCTCTCTCCCCCCAGCGTTTCTCTCTCTCTCTACCCCCAGTGTTTCTCTCTCTCTCTACCCACAGTGTTTCTCTCTCTCTCTCACCCCAGTTTTTCTCTCTCTCTCCCCCCAATGTTACTCTCTCTCTCTCTCCCCAGAGTTTCTCTCTCTCTCTCCCCACAGTGTTGAGCTCTCTCCCCCCAGTGCTTCCCTCTCTCTCTCCCCCAGTGTTTCTCTCTCTCTCTCCCCCAGTGTTTCTCTCTCTCTCTCTCCCCCCAGTGTTTCTCTCTTTCTCTCCCCCCAGTGTTTCTCCCTCACCCTCTCTCCCCCACTGTTTCTCTCCCTCTCCCCCAATGTTTCTCTCCCTCTCCCCCAGTGTTTCTCTCTCTCTCCCCCCAGTGTTTCTCTCCTTCTCTCCCCCCAGTGTTTCTCCCTCACCCTCTCTCCCCCAATGTTTCTCTCCCTCTCCCCCAGTGTTTCTCTCTCTCTCTCCCCCAGTGATTCTCTCTCTCTCCCCCAGTGATTCTCTCTCTCTCCCCCAGTGTTTCTCTCTCTCTCCCTCAGTGTTTCTCTCTCTCTCTCACCGCAGTGTTTCTCTCTGTGTCTTTCTCTCCCCGCCAGTGTTCCTCTCTTTCTCTCCCCCCGAGTGTTTCTCTCTTTCTCTCCCTCCAGTGTTTCTCTCTCTCTCTCCCCCAGTGTTTCCCTCTCTCTCTTCCCCCCAGTTTTTCTCTCTCTCTCTACCACCAGTATTTCTCTCTCTCTCTACCCCCAGTGTTTCTCTCTCTCTTCCCCCAGTGTTTCTCTCTCTCTCTCCCCCCAGTATTTCTCTCTCTCTCCCCCCACTGTTTCTCTCTCTCTCCCCCCAGTGTTTCTCTCTCTCCCCCCCCAGTGTTTCTCTCTCTCTCTCCCCCAGTGTTTCCCTCTCTCTCTTCCCCCCAGTTTTTCTCTCTTTCTCTCCCCCCAGTGTTTCTCCCTCACCCTCTCTCCCCCAATGTTTCTCCCCCTCTCCCCCAATGTTTCTCTCCCTCTCCCCCAGTGTTTCTCTCTCTCTCCCTCAGTGTTTCTCTCTCTCTCTCACCGCAGTGTTTCTCTCTGTGTCTTTCTTTCCCCGCCAGTGTTCCTCTCTTTCTCTCCCCCCGAGTGTTTCTCTCTCTCTCCCACCAGTGTCTCTCTCTCTCTCTCTCTCCCCTCGCTTTGTTTCTCTCTCTCTTCCCACCCCCCAGTGTTTCTCTCTCTCTCCCCCCACACCCAGTGTTTCTCTTTCTCTTCCACCCCCAGTTTTTCTCTCTCTCTCCCCCCCCCCAGTGTTTCTCTCTCTCTCCCCCCAGTGTTTCTCTCTCTCTCCCCCCAGTGTTTCTCTCTCTCTCCCCCCAGTTTTTCTCTCTCTCTCCCCCGATGTTTTTCTGTCTATCTCTTTCTCTCTCCCCCCAGTGTTTCTCTCTCTCTCTCACCCCAGTTTTTCTCTCTCTCTCTCCCCAGTGTTACTCTCTCTCTCCCCCAGTGTTTCTCTCTCTCTCCCCCCACTGTTTCTCTCTCTCTCTCCCCCCAGTGTTTCTCTCTCTCTCTCCGCCCAGTCCTTCTCTCTCTCTCTCTCTCCCCAGTGTTTCTCTCTCTCACTCACCGCAGTGTTTCTCTCTGTGTCTTTCTCTCCCCGCCAGTGTTCCTCTCTTTCTCTCCCCCCGAGTGTTTCTCTCTCTCTCCCTCCAGTGTTTCTCTCTCTCTCTCTCTCTCTCTCTCCCCCACCCCGCCCCAGTGTTTCTCTCTCTCCCCCCCCCCAGTGTTTCTCTCTCTCTCTCCCCCAGTGTTTCCCTCTCTCTCTTCCCCCCAGTTTTTCTCTCTCTCTCCCCCCCCAGTGTTTCTCTCTTTCTCTCCCCCCGGTGTTTCTCCCTCACCCTCTCTCCCCCAATGTTTCTGCCCCTCTCCCCCAATGTTTCTCTCCCTCTCCCCCAGTGTTTCTCTCTCTCTCCCCCAGTGTTTCTCTCTCTCTCCCTCAGTGTTTCTCTCTCTCTCTCCCCGCAGTGTTTCTCTCTGTGTCTTTCTCTCCCCGCCAGTGTTCCTCTTTTTCTCTCCCCCCGAGTGTTTTTCTCTCTCTCTCCCACCAGTGTCTCTCTCTCTCTCTCTCTCTCTCCCCTCGCAGTGTTTTTCTCTCTCTCTTCCCCCCCCCCAGTGTTTCTCTCTCTCTCTCCCCCCACACCCAGTGTTTCTCTCTCTCTTCCCCCCCCAGTTTTTCTCTCTCCCTCCCCCCCCCCCCAGTGTTTCTCTCTCTCTCCCCCCAGTGTTTCTCTCTCTCTCCCCCCAGTGTTTCTCTCTCTCTCCCCCCAGTTTTTCTCTCTCTCTCCCCCCAGTGTTTTTCTGTCTATCTCTTTCTCTCTCTCTCCCCCCAGTGTTTCTCTCTCTGTCTCACCCCAGTTTTTCTCTCTCTCTCCCCCCAGTGTTACTCTCTCTCTCCCCCAGTGTTTCTCTCTCTCTCCCCCCACTGTTTCTCTCTCTCTCTTCCCCCAGTGTTTCTCTCTCTCTCTACCCCCAGTGTTTCTCTCTCTCACTCCCCAGTGTTTCTCTCTCTCATCCCACAGTGTTTCTCTCTCTGTCCCCCCAGTGTTTCCCTCACTCTCTCCCCTCAGTGCTTCTCTCTCTTTCTCTCTCCCCCCGAGTGTTTCTCTCTCTCTCTCCCTCCAGTGTTTCTCTCTCTCTCTCTCTCTCTCTCCCCCACCCCGCCCCAGTGTTTCTCTCTCTCTCCCCCCCCCAGTGTTTCTCTCTCTCTCTCCCCCAGTGTTTCTCTCTCTCTCTCACCCAGTGTTTATCTCTCTCCCCCCGTGATTCTCTCCCTCTCTCTAGCTCCCCAGTCTTTCTCTTTCTCTACCCCCAGTGTTTCTCTCCCTCTCCCCCAGTGTTTCTCTCTCTGCCACAGTGTTTCTCTCTCTGCCCCAGTGTTTCTCTCTCTGCCCCACTGTTTCTCTCTCTCACTCAGTGCTTCTCTCTCTCTCTCTCACCGCAGTGTTTATCTCTGTGTCTTTCTCTCCGCCCCCCCAGTGTTTCTCTCTTTCTCTCCCCCCGAGTGTTTCTCTCTCTCTCTCCCACCAGTGTTTCTCTATCACTCTCCCACCAGTGTTTCTCTCTCTCTCCCCCAGTCTTTCTCTCTCTCTCCCCCAGTGTTGCTCTCTCTCTCCCACAGTGTTGCTCTCTCTCTCCCCCAGTGTTGCTCTCTCTCTCCCCCAGTGTTACTCTCTCTCTCCCCCAGTGTTGCTCTCTCTCTCCCCCAGTTTTGCTCTCTCTCTCCCCCAGTGTTGCTCTCTCTCTCCCCCAGTTGTGCTCTCTCTCTCCCCCAGTGTTGCTCTCTCTCTACACTAGTGTTGCTCTCACTCTCCCCCAGTGTTGCTCTCACTCTCCCCCAGTGTTGCTCTCTCTCTCCCCCAGTGTTGCTCTCTCTCTCTCCCAGTGTTGCTCTCTCTCTCCCCCAGTGTTGCTCTCTCTCTCTCCCCCAGTGTTGCTCTCTCTCTCCCCCATTGTTGCTCTCTCTCCCCCAGTGTTGCTCTCTCTCTCCACCAGTGTTGCTCTCTCTCTCCACCAGTGTTGCTCTCTCTCTCCCCCAGTGTTTCTCTCTCTCTCCCCCAGTGTTGCTCTCTCTCTCCCCCAGTGTTGGTCTCTCTCTCCCCCAGTGTTGCTCTCTCTCTCCCCCAGTGTTGCTCTCTCTCTCCCCCAATGTTTCTCTCTCTCCCCCCAGTGTTTCACTCTCTTTCCCTCAGTGTTTCTCTCTCTCTCTCTCACCCCAGTGTTTCTCTCTGTGTCTTTCTCTCCCCCACTGTTTCTCTCTTTCTCTAACCCCGAGTGTTTCTATCTCTCCCACCCCAGTGTTTCTCTCTCTCTCTCCCCCCCAGTGTTTCTCTCTCTCTCTCCCCCCCAGTGTTTCTCTCTCTCTCTCTCCCCCCAGTGTTTCTCTCTCTCTCTCTCCCCCAGTGTTTTCCTCTCTCTCTTCCCCTCAGTTTCTCTCTCTCTCTCTCTCTCTCCCCAGTGTTTCTCTCTCTCACTCCCCAGTGTTTCTCTCTCTCATCCCCCAGTGTTTCTCTCTCTGTCCCCCCAGTATTTCTCTCACTCTCTCCCCTCAGTGGTTCTCTCTCTTTCTCTCTCCCCCCAGTGTTTCTGTCTCTCTCTCTCTCCCCCGAGTGTTTCTCTCTCTCCCCACCCCCCAGTTGTTTCTCTCACCACGCCCCAGTGTTTTTTCTCTCTCTCTCCCCAATATTTCTATATCTCTCTCTCCCCAGTGTTCTCTCTCTCACTCACCCACCATTGTTTAACTCTCGCTCTCTCTATCTCTCTCCCCCAGTGTTTCTCTCTCTCCCTCCCCCCAGTGTTTCTCTCTCTCACTACCCCACCCCCAGTGTTTCTCTCTCTCTCTCCCCCAGTGTTTCTCTCTCTCTCTCTTACCCCAGTTTTTCTCTCGCTCTCCCCCCAGTGTTTCTCTCTCTCTCCCCCAGTGTTTCTCTCTCTCTCTCTACCCCCAGTATTTCCCTTTATCTCTCCCCTCATTGTTTCTCTCTCTCTATCTCCCTTCCCCCCTCCTCAGTGTTTCTCTCTCTCTTCCCCCAGTGTTTCTCTCTCTCTCTCTCCCCGCAGTATTTAGCTCTCTCGCCCCAGTGTTTCCCTCTCTCTCCCCCCGCGGTGTTTCCCTCTCTCTCTCTCTCCCCCAAAGTTTCTCTCCCTCCCCCCCCTGTGTTTCTCTCTCTGCCCCAGTGTTTCTCTCTCTGCCCCAGTGTTTCTCTCTCTGCCCCAGTGTTTCTCTCTCCCTGCCCCAGTGTTTCTCTCTCTCTCCCCCAGTGTTTCTCTCTCTCTCCCCCAGTCTTTCTCTCTCTCACTCAGTGCTTCTCTCCCTCTCCCCCCAGTGTTTCTCTCTCTCTCACCCCAGTGTTTCTCACTCTCTCCCCCCAGTGTTTCTCTCTCTCTACCCCCAGTGTTTATCTCTCTCTCCCCCCAGTGTTTCTCTCTCTCTCTCCCACCAGTGTTTCTCTCTCTCTCCCCCAGTGTTTCTCTCTCTCTCCCCCAGTGTTGCTCTCTCTCTCCCACAGTGTTGCTCTCTCTCTCCCCCAGTGTTGCTCTCTCTCCCCCCAGTGTTGCTCTCTCTCTCCCCCAGTGTTGCTCTCTCTCCCCCCCAGTGTTGCTCTCTCTCTCTCCCCCAGTGTTGCTCTCTCTCTCCCCCAGTGTTGCTCTCTCTCTCCCCCAGTGTTGCTCTCTCTCTCCACCAGTGTTTCTCTCTCTCTCCACCAGTGTTGCTCTCTGTCTCCCCCAGTGTTTCTCTCTCTCTCCCCCAGTGTTGCTCTCTCTCTCCCCCAGTGTTGCTCTCTCTCTCCCCCAGTGTTGCTCTCTCTCCCCCCCAGTGTTTCACTCTCTTTCCCTCAGTGTTTCTCTCTCTCACACACCCCAGTGTTTCTCTCTCTCTCCCCCCCAGTGTTTCTCTCTCTCTCCCCCCCCCCAGTGTTTCTCTCTCTCTCTCCCCCAGTGTTTCTCTATCTCTCTCTCCCCCAGTGTTTCCCTCTCTCTCTTCCCCTCGATTTTTCTCTCTCTCTCTCCCCCCCCCCCAGTGTTTCTCTCTCTCTCTCTCTCCCCCCAGTGTTTTTCTCTCTCTCTCTCTCTCCCAGTGTTTCCCTCTCTCTCTTCCCCTCAGTTTCTCTCTCTCTCTCTCCCCAGTGTTTCTCTCTCTCACTCCCCAGTGTTTCTCTCTCTCATCCCCCAGTGTTTCTCTCTCTGTCCCCCCCGTGTTTCTCTCACTCTCTCCCCTCAGTGCTTCTCTCTCTTTCTCTCTCCCCCCAGTGTTTCTCTCTCTCTCTCTCTCCCCTCAGTGTTTCTCTCTCTCCCCCACCCCCAGTTGTTTCTCTCACCACGCCCCAGTGTTTTTTTCTCTCTCTCTCTCCCCAATGTTTCTATATCTCTCTCTCCCCAGTGTTTCTCTCTCTCTCACTCACCCACCATTGTTTAACTCTCGCTCTCTCTATCTCTCTCCCCCAGTGTTTCTCTCTCTCCCTCCCCCCAGTGTTTCTCTCTCTCACTACCGCCCCCCAGTGTTTCTCTCTCTCCCCCAGTGTTTCTCTCTCTCTATCTCTACCCCCAGTATTTCCCTTTATCTCTCCCCTCATTGTCTCTCTCTCTCTCTCTCTCCCTCCCCCCCCCCAGTGTTTCTCTCTCTCTTCCCCCAGTGTTTCTCTCTCCCTTCCCCCAGTGTTTCTCTCACTCTCTCCCCCCGGTGTTTCTCTCTCTCTCTCTCTCCCCTCAGTGTTTCTCTCTCACTCTCACTCCCCCCAGTGTTTCTCTCTCTCTCCACCCCCAGTATTTCCCTTTATCTCTCACCTCACTGTTTCTCTCTTTCTCTCTCTCTCCCCAGTGTTTCTCTCCCTCTCTCACCCCAGTGTTTCTCTCTCTGTCCCCCCAGTGTTTCTCTCACTCTCGCCCCTCAGTGCTGCTCTCTCTCTCTCTCTCCCCAGTGTTTCTCTCTCTCTCTCCCCTCAGTGTTTCTCTCTCTCCTCCCCCCCCAGTGTTTCTCTCACCACGCCCCAGTGTTTTTTTCTCTCTCTTTCCCCAATGTTTCTATGTCTCTCTCTCCCCAGTGTTTTTCTCTCTCTCTCTCACCCCCATTGTTTAACTCTCTCTCTCTCTCTCTCTCTCCCCCAGTGCTTCTCTCTCTATCACCCCAGTATTTATCTCTCTCCCCCGTGATTCTATCCCTCTCTCTATCTCCCCAGTCTTTCTCTCTGTCTCCCCCCAGTGTTTCTCTCTCTCTCCCCCCAGTGTTTCTCTCTTTCTCTCCCCCCAGTGTTTCTCCCTCACCCTCTCTCCCCCAATGTTTCTCTCCCTCTCCCCCAGTGTTTCTCTCTCTCCCCCAGTGTTTCTCTCTCTCTCTCTCCCACAGTGTTTCTCTCTCTCTCCCCCAGTGTTTCTCTCTCTCTCCCCCAGTGTTTCTCTCTCTCTCCCTCAGTGTTTCTCTCTCTCTCTCACCGCAGTGTTTCTCTCTGTGTCTCTCTCTCCCCCCGAGTGTTTCTCTCTCTCTCTCCCTCCAGTGACTCTCTCTCTCTCTCTCTCCCTCCCCGCCCCAGTGTGTCTCTCTCCCCCCCCAGCGTTTCTCTCTCTCTCTCCCCCAGTGTTTCTCTCTCTCTCTCTCCCCCCAGTGTTTCTCTCTTTCTCTCCCCCCAGTGTTTCTCCCTCACCCTCTCTCCCCCAATGTTTCTCTCCCTCTCCCCCAATGTTTCTCTCCCTCTCCCCCAGTGTTTCTGTCTCTGTCCCCCCAGTGTTTCTCTCTTTCTCTCCCCCCAGTGTTTCTCCCTCACCCTCTCTCCCCCACTGTTTCTCTCCCTCTCCCCCAGTGTTTCTCTCTCTCTCTCCCCCAGTGATTCTCTCTCTCTCCCCCAGTGTTTCTCTCTCTCTCCCCCAGTGTTTCTCTCTCTCTCCCTCAGTGTTTCTCTCTCTCTCTCACCGCAGTGTTTCTCTCTGTCTCTTTCTCTCCCCGCCAGTGTTCCTCTCTTTCTCTACCCCCGAGTGTTTCTCTATCTCTCTCCCTCCAGTGTTTCTCTCTCTCTCTCTCTCTCTCCTCCCCCCCCGCCCCAGTGTTTCTCTCTCTCTCCCCCCCCCACTGTTTCTCTCTCTCTCTCCCCCAGTGTTTCCCTCTCTCTCTTCCCCCCAGTTTTTCTCTCTCTCTCTCCCCCCAGTGTTTCTCTCTTTCTCTCCCCCCAGTGTTTCTCCCTCGCCCTCTCTCCCCCAATGTTTCTCCCCCTCTCCCCCAATGTTTCTCTCCCACTCCCCCAATGTTTCTCTCTCTCTCCCCCAGTGTTTCTCTCTCTCTCCCTCAGTGTTTCTCTCTCTCTCTCACCGCAGTGTTTCTCTCTGTGTCTTTCTCTCCCCGCCAGTGTTTCCCTCTCTCTCTTCCCCCCAGTTTTTCTCTCTCTCTCTCCCCCCAGTGTTTCTCTCTTTCTCTCCCCCCAGTGTTTCTCCCTCACCCTCTCTCCCCCAATGTTTCTCCCCCTCTCCCCCAATGTTTCTCTCCCTCTCCCCCAATGTTTCTCTCTCTCTCCCCCAGTGTTTCTCTCTCTCTCCCTCAGTGTTTCTCTCTCTCTCTCACCGCAGTGTTTCTCTCTGTGTCTTTCTCTCCCCGCCAGTGTTCCTCTCTTTCTCTCCCCCCGAGTGTGTCTCTCTCTCTCCCCCCAGTGTTTCTCCCTCACCCTCTCTCCCCCAAAGTTTCTCTCCCTCCCCCCCCCTGTGTTTCTCTCTCTGCCCCAGTGTTTCTCTCTCTGCCCCAGTGTTTCTCTCTCTGCCCCAGTGTTTCTCTCTCTCTGCCCCAGTGTTTCTCTCCCTCTCCCCCAGTGTTTCTCTCTCTCTCCCCCAGTCTTTCTCTCTCTCACTCAGTGCTTCTCTCTTTCTCTCCCCCCGAGTGTTTCTCTCTCTCTCTCCCACCAGTGTTTCTCTCAATCTCCACCAGTGTTTCTCTCTCTCTCCCCCAGTGTTGCTCTCTCTCTCCCACAGTGTTGCTCTCTCTCTCCCCCAGTGTTGCTCTCTCTCTCCACCAGTGTTGCTCTCTCTCTCCCTCAGTGTTGCTCTCTCTCCCCCCAGTTTTGCTCTCTCTCTCCCCCAGTGTTGCTCTCTCTCCCCC
The DNA here is from genome assembly GCF_035084215.1 of Heptranchias perlo. NCBI lineage: Eukaryota > Metazoa > Chordata > Chondrichthyes > Hexanchiformes > Hexanchidae > Heptranchias > Heptranchias perlo. The sequence goes on from NW_027138300.1 coordinate 151,734, forward strand.
CCAGTGTTGCTCTCTCTCTCCCCCAGTGTTGCTCTCTCTCTCCCCCAGTGTTGCTCTCTCTCTCCCCCAGTGTTGCTCTCTCTCTCCCCCAGTGTTGCTCTCACTCTCCCCCATTGTTGCTCTCACTCTCCCCCAGTGTTGCTCTCTCTCTCCCCCAGTGTTGCTCTCTCTCTCCCCCAGTGTTGCTCTCTCTCTCCCCCAGTGTTGCTCTCTCTCTCTCCCCCAGTGTTGCTCTCTCTCTCCCCCAGTGTTGCTCTCTCTCTCCCCCAGTGTTGCTCTCTCTCTCCACCAGTGTTTCTCTCTCTCTCCACCAGTGTTGCTCTCTCTCTCCCCCAGTGTTTCTCTCTCTCTCCCCCAGTGTTGCTCTCTCTCTCCCCCAGTGTTGCTCTCTCTCTCCCCCAGTGTTGGTCTCTCTCTCCCCCAGTTTTGCTCTCTCTCTCCCCCAGTGTTGCTCTCTCTCCCCCCCAGTGTTTCACTCTCTTTCCCTCAGTGTTTCTCTCTCTCTCACACCCCAGTGTTTCTCTCTCTCTCCCCCCCAGTGTTTCTCTCTCTCTCCCCTCCCCCCCAGTGTTTCTCTCTCTCTCTCCCCCAGTGTTTCTCTATCTCTCTCTCCCCCAGTGTTTCCCTCTCTCTCTTCCCCTCAGTTTTTCTCTCTCTCTCCCCCCCTAGTGTTTCTCTCTCTCTCTCTCCCCCCAGTGTTTCTCTCTCTCTCTCTCTCCCAGTGTTTCCCTCTCTCTCTTCCCCTCAGTTTCTCTCTCTCTCTCTCCCCAGTGTTTCTCTCTCTCACTCCCCAGTGTTTCTCTCTCTCATCCCCCAGTGTTTCTCTCTCTGTCCCCCCAGTGTTTCTCTCACTCTCTCCCCTCAGTGCTTCTCTCTCTTTCTCTCTCCCCCCAGTGTTTCTCTCTCTCTCTCCCCTCAGTGTTTCTCTCTCTCCCCCCCAGTTGTTTCTCTCACCACGCCCCAGTGTTTTTTTTTTCTCTCTCTCTCCCCAATGTTTCTATATCTCTCTCTCCCCAGTGTTTCTCTCTCTCTCACTCACCCACCATTGTTTAACTCTCGCTCTCTCTATCTCTCTCCCCCAATGTTTCTCTCTCTCCCTCCCCCCAGTGTTTCTCTCTCTCACTACCGCCCCCCAGTGTTTCTCTCTCTCCCCCAGTGTTTCTCTCTCTCTCTCTCTACCCCCAGTATTTCCCTTTATCTCTCCCCTCATTGTTTCTCTCTCTCTCTCTCTCCCTTCCCCCCGCCCCAGTGTTTCTCTCTCTCTTCCCCCAGTGTTTCTCTCTCCCTTCCCCCAGTGTTTCTCTTTCTCTCCCTCAGTGTTTCTCTCTCTCTCACTGCAGTGTTTCTCTCTGTGTCTTTCTCTCCCCGCCAGTGTTCCTCTCTTTCTCTCCCCCCGAGTGTTTCTCTCTCTCTCTCCCACCAGTGTTTCTCTCTCTCTCTCTCTCTCCCCTCGCAGTGTTTCTCTCTCTCTTCCCCCCCCCGTGTTTCTCTCTCTCTCTCCCCCCACACACAGTGTTTCTCTCTCTCTTCCCCCCCCCAGTTTTACTCTCTCTCTCCCCCCCCCAGTGTTTCTATCTCTCTCCCCCCAGTGTTTCTCTCTCTCTCCCCCCAGTGTTTCTCTCTCTCTCACACCCCAGTTTTTTTCTCTCTCTCCCCCCAGTATTACTCTCTCTCTCCCCCCAGTGTTTCTCTCTCTCTCCCCCCACTGTTTCTCTCTCTCTCTCTCTCCCCAGTGTTTCTCTCTCTCTTACCCCAGTGTTTCTCTCTCTGTCCCCCCAGTGTTTCTCTCACTCTCGCCCCTCAGTGCTGCTCTCTCTCTCTCTCTCCCCAGTGTTTCTCTCTCTCTCTCTCCCCTCAGTGTTTCTCTCTCTCCTCCCCCCCCCCAGTGTTTCTCTCACCACGCCCCAGTGTTTTTTTCTCTCTCTCTCCCCAATGTTTCTATGTCTCTCTCTCCCCAGTGTTTTTCTCTCTCTCTCTCACCCCCATTGTTTAACTCTCTCTCTCTCTCTCTCTCCCCCAGTGTTTCTCTCTCTATCACCCCCCAGTGTTTCTCTCTCCCCCCAGTCCTTCTCTCTCTCTCCCCCCAGTGTTTCTCTCTCTCCCCCCAGTGTTTCTCTCTTTCTCTCCCCCCAGTGTTTCTCCCTCACCCTCTCTCCCCCAATGTTTCTCTCCCTCTCCCCCAGTGTTTCTCTCTCTCCCCCAGTGTTTCTCTCTCTCTCTCCCCCTGTGTTTCTCTCTCTCTCCCCCAGTGTTTCTCTCTCTCTCCCCCAGTGTTTCTCTCTCTCTCTCACCGCAGTGTTTCTCTCTGTGTCTCTCTCTCCCCCCGAGTGTTTCTCTCTCTCTCCCTCCAGTGTCTCTCTCTCTCTCTCTCTCTCTCTCCCCAGTGTTTCTCTCTCTCACTCCCCAGTGTTTCTCTCTCTCATCCCCCAGTGTTTCTCTCTCTGTCCCCCCAGTGTTTCCCTCACTCTCTCCCCTCAGTGCTTCTCTCTCTTTCTCTCTCCCCCCAGTGTTTCTCTCTCTCTCTCTCCCCCCAGTGTTTCTCTCTCTCCCCCCCCCAGTTGTTTCTCTCACCACGCCCCAGTGTTTTTTTCTCTCTCTCTCCCCAATGTTTCTATCTCTCTCTCTCTCCCCAGTGTTTCTCTCTCTCTCACTCACCCACCATTGTTTAACTCTCTCTCTCTCTCTCTCCCCACAGTGTTTCTCTCTCTCTCTCTCCCCGCAGTATTTAGCTCTCTACCCCCAGTGTTTCCCTCTCTCTCCCCCCGCGGTGTTTGCCTCTCTCTCTCTCTCCCCCATTGTTTCTCTCTCTATCTCCCCCCGTGATTCTCTCCCTCTCTCTAGCTCCCCAGTCTTTCTCTCTCTCTACCCCCAGTGTTTCTCTCTCTCTCCCCCCAGTGTTTCTCTCTTTCTCTCCCCCCGAGTGTTTCTCCCTCACCCTCTCTCCCCCAAAGATTCTCTCCCTCTCCCACCAGTGTTTCTCTCTCTCTCCCCCAGTGTTTCTCTCTCTCTCCCCCAGTGTTGCTCTCTCTCTCTCCCACAGTGTTGCTCTCTCTCTCCCCCAGTGTTGCTCTCTCTCCCCCACTGTTTCCCTCTCTCTCTTCCCCCCAGTTTTTGTCTCCCTTCCCCCCGCCCCAGTGTTTCTCTCTCTCTTCCCCCAGTGTTTCTCTCTCCCTTCCCCCAGTGTTTCTCTCTCTCTCCCTCAGTGTTTCTCTCTCTCTCTCACCGCAGTGTTTCTCTCTGTGTCTTTCTCTCCCCGCCAGTGTTCCTCTCTTTCTCTCCCCCCGAGTGTTTCTCTCTCTCTCTCCCACCAGTGTTTCTCTCTCTCTCTCTCTCTCCCCCCTCGCAGTGTTTCTCTCTCTCTACCCCCCCCCAGTGTTTCTCTCTCTCTCTCCCCCCACACCCAGTGTTTCTCTCTCTCTTCCCCCCCCCAGTTTTTCTCTCTCTCTCCCCCCCAGTGTTTCTCTCTCTCTCCCCCAGTGTTTCTCTCTCTCTCCCCCCAGTTTTTCTCTCTCTCTCCCCCCAGTGTTTTTCTGTCTATCTCTTTCTCTCTCTCTCCCCCCAGTGTTTCTCTCTCTCTCTCTCACCCCAGTTTTTCTCTCTCTCTCCCCCCAGTGTTACTCTCTCTCTCCCCCCAGTGTTTCTCTCTCACTCCCCCACTGTTTCTCTCTCTCTCTCCCCCCAGTGTTTCTCTCTCTCTCTACCCCCAGTGTTTCTCTCTCTCTCTACCCACAGTGTTTCTCTCTCTCTCTCACCCCAGTTTTTCTCTCTCTCTCCCCCCAATGTTACTCTCTCTCTCTCTCCCCAGAGTTTCTCTCTCTCTCTCCCCACAGTGTTGAGCTCTCTCCCCCCAGTGCTTCCCTCTCTCTCTCCCCCAGTGTTTCTCTCTCTGTCTCCCCCCAGTATTTCTCTCTCCGCCCATTCCTTCTCTCTCTCTCTCCCCAGTGTTTCTCTCTCTCACTCCCCAGTGTTTCTCTCTCTCCCCCCCCCCAGTTGTTTCTCTCACCACGCCCCAGTGTTTTTTTCTCTCTCTCTCCCCAATGTTTCTCTCTCTCTCTCTCTCTCTCTCCCCCCGTGATTCTCTCCCTCTCTCTCGCTCCCCAGTCTTTCTCTCTCTCTACCCCCAGTGTTTCTCTCTCTCTCCCCCCAGTGTTTCTCTCTTTCTCTCCCCCCAGTGTTTCTCCCTCACCCTCTCTCCCCCAAAGATTCTCTCCCTCTCCCCCAGTGTTTCTCTCTCTGCCCCAGTGTTTCTCTCTCTGCCCCAGTGTTTCCCTCTCTCTGCCCCAGTGTTTCTCTCTCTCTCCCCCAGTATTTCTCTCTCTCTCCCCCAGTCTTTCTCTCTCTCACTCAGTGCTTCTCTCTCTCTCTCCCCCAGTCTTTCTCTCTCTCACTCAGTGCTTCTCTCTCTCTCTCACCGCAGTGTTTCTCTCTTTCTCTCCCCCCGAGTGTTTCTCTCTCTCTCTCCCACCAGTGTTTCTCTATCTCTCTCCCACCAGTGTTTCTCTCTCTCTCCCCCAGTGTTTCTCTCTCTCTCCCCCAGTGTTGCTCTCTCTCTCTCCCACAGTGTTGCTCTCTCTCTCCCCCAGTGTTGCTCTCTCTCTCCCCCAGTGTTTCCCTCTCTCTCTTCCCCCCAGTTTTTCTCTCTCTCACTCCCCCCAGTGTTTCTCTCTTTCTCTTCCCCCAGTGTTTCTCCCTCACCCTCTCTCCCCCAATGTTTCTCCCCCTCTCCCAATGTTTCTCTCCCTCTCCCCCAGTGTTTCTCTCTCTCTCCCCCAGTGTTTCTCTCTCTCTCCCTCAGTGTTTCTCTCTCTCTCTCACCGCAGTGTTTCTCTCTGTGTCTTTCTCTCCCCGCCAGTGTTCCTCTCTTTCTCTCCCCCCGAGTGTTTCTCTCTCTCTCTCCCACCAGTGTTTTTCTCTCTCTCTCTCTCTCCCCTCGCAGTGTTTCTCTCTCTCTCCCCCCCCCAGTGTTTCTCTCTCTCTCTCCCCCCACACCCAGTGTTTCTCTCTCTCTTCCCCCCCCCCCAGTTTCTCTCTCTCTCTCCCCCGCCAGTGTTTCTCTCTCTCTCCCCCCAGTGTTTCTCTCTCTCTCCCCCCAGTGTTTCTCTCTCTCTCCCCCCAGTTTTTCTCTCTCTCTCCCCCCAGTGTTTTTCTGTCTATCTCTTTCTCTCTCTCTCCCCCCAGTGTTTCTCTCTCTCTCACCCCAGTTTTTCTCTCTCTCTCCGCCCAGTGTTACTCTCTCTCTCCCCCCAGTGTTTCTCTCTCTCCCCCCCACTGTTTCTCTCTCTCTCTCCCCCCAGTGTTTCTCTCTCTCTCTACCCCCAGTGTTTCTCTCTCTCTCTCTCTCCCCCCAGTGTTTCTCTCTCTCTCTCACCCCAGTTTTTTTCTCTCTCTCCCCCCAATGTTACTCTCTCTCTCTCCACCCAGTTTTTCTCTCTCTCTCCCCCCAATGTTTCTATCTCTCTCTCTCCCCAGAGTTTCTCTCTCTCTCTCACTCACCCACCATTGTTTAACTCTCTCTCTCTCTCCCCCAGTGTTCCTCTCTCTGTCTCCCCCCAGTATTTCTCTCTCTGCCCAGTCCTTCTCTCTCTCTCTCTCTCCCCAGTGTTTCTCTCTCTCACTCCCCAGTGTTTGTCTCTCTCATCCCCCAGTGTTTCTCTCCCTGTCCCCCCAGTGTTTCTCTCACTCTCTCCCCTCAGTGCTTCTCTCTCTTTCTCTCTCCCCCCAGTGCTTCCCTCTCTCTCCCCCCGCGGTGTTTCCCTCTCTCTCTCTCTCCCCAGTGTTTCTCTCTCTCACTCCCCAGTGTTTCTCTCTCTCATCCCCCACTGTTTCTCTCTCTGTCCCCCCAGTGTTTCCCTCACTCTCTCCCCCCAGTGTTTATCTCTCTCCCCCCGTGATGCTCTCCATCTCTCTAGCTCCCCAGTCTTTCTCTCTCTCTACCCCCAGTGTTTCTCTCTTTCTCTCCCCCCAGTGTTTCTCCCTCACCCTCTCTCCCCCAAAGATTCTCTCCCTCTCCCCCAGTGTTTCTCTCTCTGCCCCAGTGTTTCTCTCTCTGCCCCAGTGTTTCTCTCTCTGCCCCAGTGTTTCTGTCTCTGACCCAGTGTTTCTCTCTCTCTGCCCCAGTGTTTCTCTCTCTCTCCCCCAGTATTTCTCTCTCTCTCCCCCAGTCTTTCTCTCTCTCACTCAGTGCTTCTCTCTCTCTCTCACCGCAGTGTTTCTCTCTGTGTCTTTCTCTCCCCCCCCCCCCCAGTGTTTCTCTCTTTCTCTCCCCCCGAGTGTTTCTCTCTCTCTCTCCCACCAGTGTTTCTCTATCTCTCTCCCACCAGTGTTTCTCTCTCTCTCCCCCAGTGTTTCTCTCTCTCTCCCCCAGTGTTGCTCTCTCTCTCCCACAGTGTTGCTCTCTCTCTCCCCCAGTGTTGCTCTCTCTCTCCCCCAGTGTTTCCCTCTCTCTCTTCCCCCCAGTTTTTCTCTCTCTCACTCCCACCAGTGTTTCTCTCTTTCTCTTCCCCCAGTGTTTCTCCCTCACCCTCTCTCCCCCAATGTTTCTCCCCCTCTCCCCCAATGTTTCTCTCCCTCTCCCCCAGTGTTTCTCTCTCTCTCCCTCAGTGTTTCTCTCTCTCTCTCACCGCAGTGTTTCTCTCTGTGTCTTTCTCTCCCCGCCAGTGTTCCTCTCTATCTCTCCCCCCGAGTGTTTCTCTCTCTCTCTCCCACCAGTGTTTCTCTCTCTCTCTCTCTCTCTCTCCCCTCGCAGTGTTTCTCTCTCTCTACCCCCCCCCAGTGTTTCTCTCTCTCTCTCCCCCCACACCCAGTGTTTCTCTCTCTCTTCCCCCCCAGTTTTTCTCTCTCTCTCCCCCGCCAGTGTTTCTCTCTCTCTCCCCCCAGTGTTTCTCTCTCTCTCCCCCCAGTGTTTCTCTCTCTCTCCCCCCAGTTTTTCTCTCTCTCTCCCCCCAGTGTTTTTCTGTCTATCTCTTTCTCTCTCTCTCCCCCCAGTGTTTCTCTCTCTCTCTCACCCCAGTTTTTCTCTCTCTCTCCGCCCAGTGTTACTCTCTCTCTCCCCCCAGTGTTTCTCTCTCTCTCCCCCCACTGTTTCTCTCTCTCTCTCCCCCCAGTATTTCTCTCTCTCTCTACCCCCAGTGTTTCTCTCTCTCTCTACCCCCAGTGTTTCTCTCTCTCTCTCTCTCTCCCCCCAGTGTTTCTCTCTCTCTCTCACCCCAGTTTTTCTCTCTCTCTCCCCCCAATGTTACTCTCTCTCTCTCCCCCCAGTTTTTCTCTCTCTCTCCCCCCAATGTTTCGATCTCTCTCTCTCTCCCCAGAGTTTCTCTCTCTCTCTCACTCACCCACCATTGTTTAACTCTCTCTCTCCCCCCAGTGTTTCTCTCCCTCTCTCCCCACAGTGTTGAGCTCTCTCCCCCCAGTGCTTCCCTCTCTCTCCCCCTGCGGTGTTTCCCTCTCTCTCTCTCTCCCCCCAGTATTTCTCTCTCTGCCCAGTCCTTCTCTCTCTCTCTCTCTCCCCAGTGTTTCTCTCTCTCACTCCCCAGTGTTTCTCTCTCTGTCCCCCCAGTGTTTCCCTCACTCTCTCCCCTCAGTGCTTCTCTCTCTTTCTCTCTCCCCCCAGTGTTTCTCTCTCTCTCTCTCTCTCCCCCCAGTGTTTCTCCCTCCCCCCCCCCCAGTTGTTTCTCTCACCACGCCCCAGTGTTTTTTTCTCTCTCTCTCCCCAATGTTTCTATCTCTCTCTCTCTCCCCAGTGTTTCTCTCTCTCTCCCCCCCCCCCCCCGGCCCCAGTGTTTCTCTCTCTCTCCCCTCCCCATTGTTTCTCTCTCTCTCCCCCAGTGTTTCCCTCTCTCTCTTCCCCCCAGTTTTTCTCTCTCTCACTCCCCCCAGTGTTTCTCTCTTTCTCTCCCCCCAGTGTTTCTCCCTCACCCTCTCTCCCCCAATGTTTCTCCCCCTCTCCCCCAATGTTTCTCTCCCTCTCCCCCAGTGTTTCTCTCTCTCTCCCTCAGTGTTTCTCTCTCTCTCTCACCGCAGTGTTTCTCTCTGTGTCTTTCTCTCCCCGCCAGTGTTCCTCTCTTTCTCTCCCCCCGAGTGTTTCTCTCTCTCTCTCCCACCAGTGTTTCTCTCTCTCTCTCTCTCTCTCTCTCCCCTCGCAGTGTTTCTCTCTCTCTTCCCCACCCCCCCAGTGTTTCCCTCTCTCTGCCCCAGTGTTTCTCTCTCTCTCCCCAGTGTTTCTCTCTCTCTCCCCCAGTCTTTCTCTCTCTCACTCAGTGCTTCTCTCTCTCTCTCACCGCAGTGTTTCTCTCTGTGTCTTTCTCTCCCCCCCCCCCACAGTGTTTCTCTCTTTCTCTCCCCCCGAGTGTTTCTCTCTCTCTCTCCCACCAGTGTTTCTCTATCTCTCTCCCACCAGTGTTTCTCTCTCTCTCCCCCAGTGTTTCTCTCTCTCTCCCCCAGTGTTGCTCTCTCTCTCTCCCACAGTGTTGCTCTCTCTCTCCCCCAGTGTTGCTCTCTCTCTCTCCCCCCAGTGTTTCTCCCTCACCCTCTCTCCCCCAATGTTTCTCCCCCTCTCCCCCAATGTTTCTCTCCTCTCCCCCAGTGTTTCTCTCTCTCTCCCCCAGTGTTTATCTCTCTCCCCCCGTGATTCTCTCCCTCTCTCTAGCTGTCCCAGTCTTTCTCTCTCTCTCCCCCCAGTGTTTCTCTCTTTCTCTCCCCCCAGTGTTTCTCCCTCACCCTCTCTCCCCCAAAGATTTTCTCCCTCTCCCCCAGTGTTTCTCTCTCTGCCCCAGTGTTTCTCTCTCTGCCCCAGTGTTTCTCTCTCTCTCTACCCCCAGTGTTTCTCTCTCTCTCTCCCCCGAGTGTTTCTCTCTCTCTCTCACCCCAGTTTTTCTCTCTCTCTCCCCCCAATGTTACTCTCTCTCTCTCCCCCCCAAGTGTTTCTCTCTCTCTCCCCCCAATGTTTCCATCTCTCTCTCTCCCCAGAGTTTCTCTCTCTCTCTCACTCACCCACCATTGTTTAACTCTCTCTCTCTCTCCCCCCAGTGTTTCTCTCTCTCTCTCCCCACAGTGTTGAGCTCTCTCCCCCCAGTGCTTCCCTCTCTCTCCCCCTGCGGTGTTTCCCTCTCTCTCTCTCTCCCCCAGTGTTTCTCTCTCTCTCTCTCTCCCCAGTGTTTCCCTCTCTCACTCCCCAGTGTTTCTCTCTCTCATCCCCCAGTGTTTCTCTCTCTGTCCCCCCAGTGTTTCTCTCACTCTCTCCCCTCAGTGCTTCTCTCTCTTTCTCTCTCCCCCCAGTGTTACTCTCTCTCTCTCTCTCCCCCCCAGTGTTTCTCTCTCTCCCCCCCCCCCAGTTGTTTCTCTCACCACGCCCCAGTGTTTTTTTCTCTCTCTCTCCCCAATGTTTCTATCTCTCTCTCTCTCCCCAGTGTTTCTCTCTCTCTCACTCACCCACCATTGTTTAACTCTCTCTCTCTCTCTCTCCCCACAGTGTTTCTCTCTCTCTCTCTCCCCGCAGTATTTAGCTCTCTCCCCCCAGTGTTTCCCTTTCTCTCCCCCCGCGGTGTTTCCCTCTCTCTCTCTCTCCCCCATTGTTTCTCTCTCTGACCAGTCCTTCTCTCTCTCTCCCCCAGTGTTTATCTCTCTCCCCCCGTGATTCTCTCCCTCTCTCTAGCTCCCCAGTCTTTCTCTCTCTCTACCCCCAGTGTTTCTCTCTCTCTCCCCCCAGTGTTTCTCTCTTTCTCACCCCCTAGTGTTTCTCCCTCACCCTCTCTCCCCCAAAGATTCTCTCCCTCTCCCCCAGTGTTTCTCTCTCTGCCCCAGTGTTTCTCTCTCTGCCCCAGTGTTTCTCTCTGCCCCAGTGTTTCTCTCTCTCTGCCCCAGTGTTTCTCTCTCTCTCCCCCAGTGTTTCACTCTCTCTCCCCCAGTCTTTCTCTCTCTCACTCAGTGCTTCTCTCTCTCTCTCACCGCAGTGTTTCTCTCTGTGTCTTTCTCTCCCCCCCCCCCCAGTGTTTCTCTCTTTCTCTCCCCCCGAGTGTTTCTCTCTCTCTCTCCACCAATGTTTCTCTATCTCTCTCCCAGCAGTGTTTCTCTCTCTCTCCCCCAGTGTTTCTCTCTCTCTCCCCCAGTGTTGCTCTCTCTCTCTCCCCCAGTGTTGCTCTCTCTCTCCCCCAATGTTGCTCTCTCTCTCCCACAGTATTACTCTCTCTCTCCCCCAGTGTTGCTCTCTCTCTCCCCCAGTGTTGCTCTCTCTCTCCCCCAGTGTTGCTCTCTCTCTCCCCCAGTTTTGCTCTCTCTCTCCCCCAGTGTTGCTCTCTCTCTGCACCAGAGTTGCTCTCACTCTCCCCCAGTGTTGCTCTCACTCTCCCCCAGTGTTGCTCTCTCTCTCCCCCAGTGTTGCTCTCTCCCCCAGTATTGCTCTCTCTCCCCCAGTGTTGCTCTCTATCTCCACCAGTGTTGCTCTCTCTCTCCACCAGTGTTGCTCTCTCTCTCCCCCAGTGTTGGTCTCTCTCTCCCCCAGTGTTGCTCTCTCTCTCCCCCAATGTTTCTCTCTCTCCCTCTCTCCCCCAAAGATTTTCTCCCTCTCCCCCAGTGTTTCACTCTCTGCCCCAGTGTTTCTCTCTCTGCCCCAGTGTTTCTCTCTCTCTCTACCCCCAGTGTTTCTCTCTCTCTCTCTCTCTCCCCCCAGTGTTTCTCTCTCTCACTCACCCCAGTTTTTCTCTCTCTCTCCCCCCAATGTTACTCTCTCTCTCTCCCCCCCCCCCCAGTGTTTCTCTCTCTCTCCCCCCAATGTTTCTATCTCTCTCTCTCCCCAGAGTTTCTCTCTCTCTCTCACTCACCCACCATTGTTTAACTCTCTCTCTCTCTCCCCCCAGTGTTTCTCTCTCTCTCTCCCCACAGTGTTGAGCTCTCTCCCCCCAGTGCTTCCCTCTCTCTCCCCCTGCGGTGTTTCCCTCTCTCTCTCTCTCCCCCAGTGTTCCTCTCTCTGTCTCCCCCCAGTATTTCTCTCTCCGCCCATTCCTTCTCTCTCTCTCTCTCTCCCCAGTGTTTCTCTCTCTCACTCCCCAGTGTTTCTCTCTCTCATCCCGCACTGTTTCTCTCTCTGTCCCCCCAGTGTTTCTCTCACTCTCTCTCTCTCCCCAGTGTTTCTCTCTCTCCCCCCCCCAGTTGTTTCTCTCACCACGCCCCAGTGTTTTTTTTCTCTCTCTCTCCCCAGTGTTTCTCTCTCTCTCACTCACCCACCATTGTTTAACTCTCTCTCTCTCTCTCTCTCCCCACAGTATTTAGCTCTCTCCCCCCAGTGTTTCCCTCTCTCTCCCCCCGCGGTGTTTCCCTCTCTCTCTCTCTCCCCCCGCGGTGTTTCCCTCTCTCTCTATCTCCCCCCAGTATTTCTCTCTCTGACAGTCCTTCTCTCTCTCTCTCCCCCAGTGTTTATCTCTCCCCCCCCCCGTGATTCTCTCCCTCTCTCTAGCTCCCCAGTCTTTCTCTCTCTCTACCCCCAGTGTTTCTCTCTCTCTCCCCCCAGTGTTTCTCTCTTTCTCACCCCCTAGTGTTTCTCCCTCATCCTCTCTCCCCCAAAGATTCTCTCCCTCTCCCCCAGTGTTTCTCTCTCTGCCCCAGTGTTTCTCTCTCTGCCCCAGTGTTTCTCTCTCTGCCCCAGTGTTTCTCTCTCTCTCCCCCAGTCTTTCTCTCTCTCACTCAGTGCTTCTCTCTCTCTCTCACCGCAGTGTTTCTCTCTGTGTCTTTCTCTCCCCCCCCCCAGTGTTTCTCTCTTTCTCTCCCCCGGAGTGTTTCTCTCTCTCTCTCCACCAGTGTTTCTCTATCTCTCTCCCAGCAGTGTTTCTCTCTCTCTCCCCCAGTGTTTCTCTCTCTCTCCCCCAGTGTTGCTCTCTCTCTCTCCCCCAGTGTTGCTCTCTCTCTCCCCCAATGTTGCTCTCTCTCTCCCCCAGTATTACTCTCTCTCTCCCCCAGTGTTGCTCTCTCTCTCCCCCAGTGTTGCTCTCTCCCTCCCCCAGTGTTGCTCTCTCTCTCCCCCAGTTTTGCTCTCTCTCTCCCCCAGTGTTGCTCTCTCTCTACACCAGAGTTGCTCTCACTCTCCCCCAGTGTTGCTCTCACTCTCCCCCAGTGTTGCTCTCTCTCTCCCCCAGTGTTGCTCTCTCTCTCCCCCAGTGTTGCTCTCTCTCTCCCCCAGTGTTGCTCTCTCTCTCCCCCAGTGTTGCTCTCTCTCCCCCAGTGTTGCTCTCTCTCTCCACCAGTGTTGCTCTCTCTCTCCACCAGTGTTGCTCTCTCTCTCCCCCAGTGTTTCTCTCTCTCTCCCACCAGTGTTGCTCTCTCTCTCCCCCAGTTTTGCTCTCTCTCTCCCCCAGTGTTGCTCTCTCTCTACACCAGAGTTGCTCTCACTCTCCCCCAGTGTTGCTCTCACTCTCCCCCAGTGTTGCTCTCTCTCTCCCCCAGTGTTGCTCTCTCTCTCCCCCAGTGTTGCTCTCTCTCTCCCCCAGTGTTGCTCTCTCTCTCCCCCAGTGTTGCTCTCTCTCCCCCAGTGTTGCTCTCTCTCTCCACCAGTGTTGCTCTCTCTCTCCACCAGTGTTGCTCTCTCTCTCCCCCAGTGTTTCTCTCTCTCTCCCACCAGTGTTGCTCTCTCTCTCCCCCAGTGTTGGTCTCTCTCTCCCCCAGTGTTGGTCTCTCTCTCCCCCAGTGTTGCTCTCTCTCTCCCCCAGTGTTGCTCTCTCTCTCCCCCAATGTTTCTCTCTCTCCCCCCCAGTGTTTCACTCTCTTTCCCTCAGTGTTTCTCTCTCTCTCTCACCCCAGTGTTTCTCTCTGTGTCTTTCTCTCCCCCACTGTTTCTCTCTTTCTCTACCCCCGAGTGTTTCTCTCTCTCTCTCTCCCCCCAGTGTTTCTCTCTCTCTCCCCCCCCCAGTGTTTCTCTCTCTCTCTCCCCCCCCCAGTGTTTCTCTCTCTCTCTCCCCCCAGTGTTTCTCACTCTCTCTCTCCCCCAGTGTTTCCCTCTCTCTCTTCCACTCAGTTTTTCTCTCCCTCTCCCCCCCAGTGTTTCTCTCTCTCTCTCCCCCCCAGTGTTTCTCCCTCTCTCTCCCCCCCAGTGTTTCTCTCTCTCTCTCTCCCCCCAGTGTTTCTCTCTCTCTCTCTCCCCCAGTGTTTCCCTCTCTCTCTTCCCCTCAGTTTCTCTCTCTCTCTCTCTCTCCCCAGTGTTTCTCTCTCTCACTCCCCAGTGTTTCTCTCTCTCATCCCCCAGTGATTCTCTCTCTGTCCCCCCAGTGTTTCTCTCACTCTCTCCCCTCAGTGCTTCTCTCTCTTTCTCTCTCCCCCCAGTGTTTCTCTCTCTCCCCCCACCCAGTTGTTTCTCTCACCACGCCCCATTGTTTTTTTCTCTCTCTCTCCCCAATGTTTCTATAACTCTCTCCCCCCAGTGTTTCCCTCTCTCTCCCCCCGCGGTGTTTCCCTCTCTCTCTTCCCCAATGTTTCTCTCTCACTCCCCCCAGTGTTTCTCTCTGTGTCTTTCTCTCCCCCCAGTGTTTCTCTCTTTCTCTACCCCCGAGTGTTTCTCTCTCTCTCTCCCCACCAGTGTTTCTCTCTCTCTCTCCCCCCCCCAGTGTTTCTCTCTCTCTCTCCCCCAGTGTTTCCCTCTCTCTCTTCCCCTCAGTTTTTCTCTCTCTCTCCCCCCCCAGTATTTCTCTCTCTCTCCCCCCAGTGTTTATCTCTCTCCCCCCGTGATTCTCTCCCTCTCTCTATCTCCCCAGTCTTTCTCTCACTCTACCCCCAGTGTTTCTCTCTCTCCCCCCAGTGTTTCTCTCTTTCTCTCCCCCCAGTGTTTCTCCCTCATCCTCTCTCCCCCAATGTTTCTCTCCCTCTCCCCCAGTGTTGCTCTCTCTCTCCCCCAGTATTTCTCTCTCTCTCCCCCAGTGTTGCTCTCTCTCTCCCCCAGTGTTGCTCTCTCTCTCCCCCAGTGTTGCTCTCTCTCTCCCCCAGTGTTGCTCTCTCTCCCCCCCAGTGTTGCTCTCTCTTTCCCTCAGTGTTTCTCTCTCTCTCTCACCCCAGTGTTTCTCTCTGTGTCTTTCTCTCCCCCCAGTGTTTCTCTCTTTCTCTACCCCCGAGTGTTTCTCTCTCTCCCCCCCCCCCAGTGTTTCTCTCTCTCTCTCCCCCCCCAGTGTTTCTCTCTCTCTCTCCCCCCCCCCCAGTGTTTCTCTCTCTCTCTCCCCACGCCCCAGTGTTTCTCTCTCTCTCCCCCAGTGTTGCTCTCTCTCTCCCCCAGTGTTTCTCTCTCCCTCCCCCCAGTGTTTCTCTCTCTCTCTCCCCCCCCCCCAGTGTTTCTCTCTCTCTGCCCCCAGTGTTTCTCTCTCTCTCTACCCCCAGTATTTCCCTTTATCTCTCACCTCAATGTTTCTCTCTCTCTCTCTCTCTCCCCAGTGTTTTTTCTCTCTCTCTCCCCAGTGTTTCTCTCTCTCATCCCCCAGTGTTTCTCTCTCTGTCAACCCAGTGTTTCTCTCACTCTCTCCCCTCAGTGCTTCTCTCTCTTTCTCTCTCCCCCGAGTGTTTCTCTCCCTCTCTCTCTCTCTCCCCACAGTGTTTCTCTCTCTCCCCGCACCCCCCCCCGTGTTTCTCTCACAACGCCCCAGTGTTTTTTTCTCTCTCTCTCCCGAATGTTTCTATCTCTCTCTCTCCCCAGTATTTCTCTCTCTCTCACTCACCCACCATTGTTCGACTCTCTCTCTCTCTCTCTCTCTCTCCCCCCAGTGTTTCCCTCTCTCTCCCCCCGCGGTCTTTCCCTCTCTCTCTCTCTCTCTCTCCCCCCAGAGTTTCTCTCTCCATCTACCCCCAGTATTTCACTCTCCGCCCAGTCCTTCTCTCTCTCTCTCCCCCCAGTGTTTATCTCTCTCCCCCCGTGATTCTCTCCCTCTCTCTATCTCCCCAGTCTTTCTCTCTCTCTCCCCCCAGTGTTTCTCTCTTTCTCTCCCCCCAGTGTTTCTCCCTCACCCTCTCTCCCCCAATGTTTCTCTCCCTCTCCACCAGTGTTTCTCTCTCTCCCCCAGTGTTTCTCTCTTTCCCCCAGTGTTTCTCTCTCTCCCCCAGTGTTTCTCTCTGTCTCCCCCAGTGTTTCTCTCTCTCTCTCTCTCTCTCTCCCCACAGTGTTTCTCTCTCTCTCCCCCAGTGTTACTCTCTCTCTCACTCAGTGTTTCTCTCTCTCTCTCACCGCAGTGTTTCTCTCTGTGTTTTTCTCTTCCACCCCCCTAGTGTTTCTCTCTTTCACTCCCCCTGAGTGTTTCTCTCTCTCTCCCCCAGTGCTTCTCTCTCTATCTCCCCCCAGTATTTCTCTCTCCGCCCAGTCCTTCTCTCTCTCTCTCTCTCCCCCCAGTGTTGATCTCTCTCCCCCCGTGATTCTATCCCTCTCTCTATCTCCCCAGTCTTTATCTCTCTCTCCCCCCAGTGTTTCTCTCTCTTCCCCAGTGTTTCTCTCTTTCTCTCCCCCCAGTGTTTCTCCCTCACCCTCTCTCCCCCAATGTTTCTCTCCCTCTCCCCCAGTTTTTCTCTCTCTGCCCCAGTGTTTCGCTGTCTCTCCACCAGTGTTGCTCTCTCTGTGCCCCAGTGTCACTCTCTCTCTCCCCCAGTGTTGCTCTCTCTGTGCCCCAGTGTTACTCTCTCTCTCCCCCAGTGTTGCTCTCTCTCTCCCCCAGTGTTGCTCTCTCTCTCCCCCAGTGTTGCTCTCTCTCTCCCCCAGTGTTGCTTTCTCTCTCCCCCAGTGTTGCTGTCTCTCGCCCCCAGTGTTGCTCTCTCTCGCCCCCAGTGTTGCTCTCTCTCTCCCCCAGTGAATCTCTCTCTCTCTCCGCAGTGTTGCTCTCTCTCTCCCCAGGGTTGCTCTCTCTCTCCCCCAGTGTTGCTCTCTCTCTCCCCCAGTATTGCTCTCTCTCTCCACAGTGTTGCTCTCTCTCTCCCCCAGTGTTGCTCTCTCTCTCCCCATTGTTTCTCTCTCTCATCCCCCAGTGTTTCTCTCTCTGTCCACCCAGTGTTTCTCTCACTCTCTCCCCTCAGTGCTTCTCTCTCTCTCTCTCTCTCCCCAGTGTTTTCTCTCTCTCTCCCCATTGTTTCTCTCTCTCATCCCCCAGTGTTTCTCTCTCTGTCAACCCAGTGTTTCTCTCACTCTCTCCCCTCAGTGCTTCTCTCTCTTTCTCTCTCCCCCGAGTGCTTCTCTCCCTCTCTCTCTCTCTCCCCAGTATTTCTCTCTCTCTCTCTCTCCCCCCAGTGTTTCTCTCTCCATCTACCCCCAGTATTTCACTCTCCGCCCAGTCCTTCTCTCTCTCTCTCCCCCAGTGTTTCTCTCTCTCTCCCCCAGTGTTGCTCTCTCTAACCCCCAGTGTTGCTCTCTCTCTCCCCCAGCGTTGCTCTCTCTCCCCCCCAATGTTGCTCTCTCTTTCCCTCAGTGTTTCTCTCTCTCTCACCCCAGTGTTTCTCTCTGTGTCTTTCTCTCCCCCCAGTGTTTCTCTCTCTCTCTCCCACCAGTGTTTCTCTCTCTCTCTCTCCCCCAGAGTGTTGCTCTCTCTCCCCCCCCCCAGTGTTTCTCTCTCTCTCTCCCCCCCAGTGTTTCTCTCTCTCTCTCCCCCCCCCCAGTGTTTCTCTCTCTCTCTCCCCACGCCCCAGTGTTTCTCTCTCTCTCCCCCAGTGTTGCTCTCTCTCTCCCCCAGTGTTTCTCTCTCGCTCCCCCCAGTGTTTCTCTCTCTCTCCCCCCCCCCCAGTGTTTCTCTCTCTCTCTCCCCACGCCCCAGTGTTACTCTCTCTCTCCCCCAGTGTTGCTCTCTCTCTCCCCCAGTGTTGCTCTCTCTCGCCCGCAGTGTTGCTCTCTCTCTCCCCCAGTGTTGCTTTCTCTCTCCCCCAGTGTTGCTGTCTCTCGCCCCCAGTGTTGCTCTCTCTCGCCCCCAGTGTTGCTCTCTCTCTCCCCCAGTGAATCTCTCTCTCTCTCCGCAGTGTTGCTCTCTCTCTCCCCCAGTGTTGCTCTCTCTCTCCCCCAGTGTTGCTCTCTCTCTCCCCCAGTATTGCTCTCTCTCTCTCCCCCAGTGTTGCTCTCTCTCTCCCCCAGTGTTGCTCTCTCTCTCCCCATTGTTTCTCTCTCTCATCCCCCAGTGTTTCTCTCTCTGTCCACCCAGTGTTTCTCTCACTCTCTCCCCTCAGTGCTTCTCTCTCTCTCTCTCTCTCCCCAGTGTTTTCTCTCTCTCCCCCCATTGTTTCTCTCTCTCATCCCCCAGTGTTTCTCTCTCTTTCAACCCAGTGTTTCTCTCACTCTCTCCCCTCAGTGCTTCTCTCTCTTTCTCTCTCCCCCGAGTGTTTCTCTCCCTCTCTCTCTCTCTCCCCAGTATTTCTCTCTCTCTCTCTCTCTCCCCCCAGTGTTTCTCTCTCCATCTACCCCCAGTATTTCACTCTCCGCCCAGTCCTTCTCTCTCTCTCTCCCCCCAGTGTTTATCTCTCTCCCCCCGTGATTTTCTCCCTCTCTCTATCTCCCCAGTCTTTCTCTCTCTCTACCCCCAGTGTTTCTCTCTTTCTCTCCCCCCAGTGTTTCTCCCTCACCCTCTCTCCCCCAATGTTTCTCTCCCTCTCCCCCCAGTGTTTCTCTCTCCATCTACCCCCAGTATTTCACTCTCCGCCCAGTCCTTCTCTCTCTCTCTCCCCCAGTGTTTCTCTCTCTCTCCCCCAGTGTTGCTCTCTCTAACCCCCAGTGTTGCTCTCTCTCTCCCCCAGCGTTGCTCTCTCTCCCCCCCAATGTTGCTCTCTCTTTCCCTCAGTGTTTCTCTCTCTCTCACCCCAGTGTTTCTCTCTGTGTCTTTCTCTCCCCCCAGTGTTTCTCTCTCTCTCTCCCACCAGTGTTTCTCTCTCTCTCTCTCCCCCAGAGTGTTGCTCTCTCTCCCCCCCCCAGTGTTTCTCTCTCTCTCTCCCCCCAGTGTTTCTCTCTCTCTCTCCCCCCCCCCCCAGTGTTTCTCTCTCTCTCTCCCCACGCCCCAGTGTTTCTCTCTCTCTCCCCCAGTGTTGCTCTCTCTCTCCCCCAGTGTTTCTCTCTCGCTCCCCCCAGTGTTTCTCTCTCTCTCCCCACCCCCAGTGTTTCTCTCTCTCTGCCCCCAGTGTTTCTCTCTCTCTCTACCCCCAGTATTTCCCTTTATCTCTCACCTCACTGTTTCTCTCTCTCTCTCTCTCTCCCCAGTGTTTTTCTCTCTCTCTCCCCAGTGTTTCTCTCTCTCATCGCCCAGTGTTTCTCTCTCTGTCAACCCAGTGTTTCTCTCACTCTCTCCCCTCAGTGCTTCTCTCTCTTTCTCTCTCCCCCGAGTGTTTCTCTCCCTCTCTCTCTCTCTCCCCCCCGTGTTTCTCTCACAACGCCCCAGTGTTTTTTTCTCTCTCTCTCCCCAATGTTTCTATCTCTCTCTCTCCCCAGTATTTCTCTCTCTCTCACTCACCCACCATTGTTTAACTCTCTCTCTCTCTCTCTCTCTCCCCCCAGTGTTTCCCTCTCTCTCCCCGCGCGGTCTTTCCCTCTCTCTCTCTCTCCCCCCCAGTGTTTCTCTCTCCATCTACCCCCAGTATTTCACTCTCCGCCCAGTCCTTCTCTCTCTCTCTCCCCAGTGTTTATCTCTCTCCCCCCGTGATTCTCTCCCTCTCTCTATCTCCCCAGTCTTTCTCTCTCTCTCCCCCCAGTGATTCTCCCTCACCCTCTCTCCCCCAATGTTTCTCTCCCTCCCCCCAATGTTTCTCTCTCTCTCCCCCAGTGTTTCTCTCTCTCTACCCCAGTCTTTCTCTCTCTCTCCCCCAGTGTTGCTCTCTCTCTCCCCCAGTTTTGCTCTCTCTCTCCCCCAGTGTTGCTCTCTCTCCCCCATTGTTGCTCTCTCTCCCCCACAGTGTTGCTCTCTCTCTCCTCCAGTGTTGCTCTCTCTCTCCCCCAGTGTTGCTCTCTCTCTCCCCCAGTGTTGCTCTCTCTCTCCCCCAATGTTGCTCTCTCTCTCCCCCAGTGTTGCTCTCTCTCTCCTCCAGTGTTGCTCTCTCTCCCCCCAACTGTTGCTCTCTCTCTCCCCCCCAGTGTTGCTCTCTCTCTCCCCCAGTGTTGCTCTCTCTCTCCCACAGTTTTGCTCTCTCTCCCCCCCAGTGATGCTGTCTCTCCCCCCCCCCAGTGTTGCTCTCTCTCTCCCCCAGTGTTGCTCTCTCTCTCCCCCAGTGTTTCTCTCTCTCTCCCCCAGTGTTTCTCTCTCTTTCCCGCAGTGTTTCTCTCTCTCCCTCCCCAGTGTTTCTCTCTCTCATCCCCCAGTGTTTCTCTCTCTGTCCCCCCAGTGTTTCTCTCACTCTCTCCCCTCAGTGCTTCTCTCTCTTTCTCTCTCCCCCCAGTGTTTCTCTCTCTCTCTCTCTCCCCCCAGTGTTTCTCTCACTCCCCCCCCAGTTGTTTCTCTCACCACGCCCCAGTGTTTTTTTCTCTCTCTCTCCCCAATGTTTCTATCTCTCTCTCTCCCCAGTGTTTCTCTCTCTCTCTCACTCACCCACCATTGTTTAACTCTCGCTCTCTATCTCTCTTTCCCCCCAGTGTTTCTCTCTCTCTCTCCCCGCAGTGTTTAGCTCTCTCCCCCCAGTGTTTCCCTCTCTCTCCCCCCGCGGTGCTTCCCTCTCTCTCTCTCTCCCCCAGTGTTTCTCTCTCTATCTTCCCCCAGTATTTCTCTCTCCGCCCAGTCCTTCTCTCTCTCTCTCTCCCCCCAGTGTTTATCTCTCTCCCCCCGTGATTCTCTCCCTCTCTCTATCTCCCCAGTCTTTCTCTCTCTCTCCCCCCAGTGTTTCTCTCTCTCCCCCCAGTGTTTCTCTCTTTCTCTCCCCCCAGTGATTCTCCCTCACCCTCTCTCCCCCAATGTTTCTCTCCCTCTCCCCCAGTGTTTCTCTCTCTGCCCCAGTGTTTCTCTCTCTCTCCACCAGTGTTGCTCTCTCTCTCCCCCAGTGTTGCTCTCTCTCTCCCCCAGTGAAGCTGTCTCTCTCCCCCAGTGTTGCTCTCTCTCTCCCCCAGTGTTGCTCTCTCTCTCCCCCAGTGTTGCTCTCTCTCTTCCCCAGTGATGCTCTCTCTCTCCCCCAGTGTTGCTCTCTCTCTCCCCCAGTGTTGCTCTCTCCCTCCCCCAGTGTTGCTCTCTCTCTCCCCCAGTGTTTCACTCTCTTTCCCGCAGTGTTTCTCTCTCTCTCTCACGCCAGTGTTTCTCTCTGTGTCTTTCTCTACCCCGAGTGTTTCTCTCTCGCTCTCCCACCAGTGTTTCTCTCTCTCTCTCTCCCCCAGAGTGTTTCTCTCTCTCTCTCCACCCCCCAGTGTTTCTCTCTCTCTCTCCCCCCCAGTGTTTCTCTCTCTCTCTCTCCCCCAGTGTTTCCCTCGCTCTCTTCCCCTCAGTTTTTCTCTCTCTCTCCCCCCCCCAGTGTTTCTCTCTCTCCCCCCCAGTGTTTCTCTCTCTATCCCCCCAGTGTTTCTCTCTCTCTCCCCCCAGTGTTTCTCTCTCTATCTCCCCCCAGTGTTTCTCTCTCTCTCCCCCCAGTGTTTCTCTCTCTCCCCCCAGTGTTTCTCTCTCTCTCCCCCCAGTGTTTCTCTCTCTCTCTACCCCCAGTATTTCCCTTTATCTCTCACCTCACTGTTTCTCTCTCTCTCTCTCTCTCTCCCCAGTGTTTCTCTCTCTCTCCCCCCAGTGTTTCTCTCTCTCATCCCCCAGTGTTTCTCTCACTCTCTCCCCTCAGTGCTTCTCTCTCTTTCTCTCTCCCCCCAGTGTTTCTCCCTCTCTCTCTCCCCCCAGTGTTTCTCTCTCTCCCCCACCCAGTGTTTCTCTCACCACGCCCCAGTGTTTTTTTCTCTCTCTCTCCCCAATGTTTCTTTCTCTCTCTCTCCCCACTATTTCTCTCTCTCTCACTCTCCCACCATTGTTTAACTCTCTCTCTCTCTCTCTCTCTCCCCACAGTGTTTCTCTCTCTCACTCCCCGCATTGTTTAGCTCTCTCCCCCCACTGTTTCCTTCTCTCTCCCCCCGCGGTGTTTCCCTCTCTCTCTCTCTCCACCAGTGTTTCTCTCTCTCTCCCCAGTGTTTCTCTCTCTCTCCCCCAGTGTTGCTCTCTCTCTCCCCCAGTGTTGCTTTCTCTCTCCCCCAGTGTTGCTCTCTCTCGCCCCCAGTGTTACTCTCTCTCTCCCCCAGTGATGCTCTCTCTCTCCCCCCCAGTGTTGCTCTCTCTCTCCCCCAGTGTTGCTCTCTCTCTCCCACAGTTTTGCTCTCTCTCCCCCCCAGTGATGCTGTCTCTCCCCCCCCCCCAGTGTTGCTCTCTCTCTCCCCCAGTGTTGCTCTCTCTCTCCCCCAGTGTTTCTCTCTCTCTCCCCCAGTGTTTCTCTCTCTTTCCCGCAGTGTTTCTCTCTCTCCCTCCCCAGTGTTTCTCTCTCTCATCCCCCAGTGTTTCTCTCTCTGTCCCCCCAGTGTTTCTCTCACTCTCTCCCCTCAGTGCTTCTCTCTCTTTCTCTCTCCCCCCAGTGTTTCTCTCTCTCTCTCTCTCCCCCCAGTGTTTCTCTCACTCCCCCCCCAGTTGTTTCTCTCACCACGCCCCAGTGTTTTTTTCTCTCTCTCTCCCCAATGTTTCTATCTCTCTCTCTCCCCAGTGTTTCTCTCTCTCTCTCACTCACCCACCATTGTTTAACTCTCGCTCTCTATCTCTCTTTCCCCCCAGTGTTTCTCTCTCTCTCTCCCCGCAGTGTTTAGCTCTCTCCCCCCAGTGTTTCCCTCTCTCTCCCCCCGCGGTGCTTCCCTCTCTCTCTCTCTCCCCCAGTGTTTCTCTCTCTATCTTCCCCCAGTATTTCTCTCTCCGCCCAGTCCTTCTCTCTCTCTCTCTCCCCCCAGTGTTTATCTCTCTCCCCCCGTGATTCTCTCCCTCTCTCTATCTCCCCAGTCTTTCTCTCTCTCTCCCCCCAGTGTTTCTCTCTCTCCCCCCAGTGTTTCTCTCTTTCTCTCCCCCCAGTGATTCTCCCTCACCCTCTCTCCCCCAATGTTTCTCTCCCTCTCCCCCAGTGTTTCTCTCTCTGCCCCAGTGTTTCTCTCTCTCTCCACCAGTGTTGCTCTCTCTCTCCCCCAGTGTTGCTCTCTCTCTCCCCCAGTGAAGCTGTCTCTCTCCCCCAGTGTTGCTCTCTCTCTCCCCCAGTGTTGCTCTCCCTCTCCCCCAGTGTTGCTCTCTCTCTTCCCCAGTGATGCTCTCTCTCTCCCCCAGTGTTGCTCTCTCTCTCCCCCAGTGTTGCTCTCTCCCTCCCCCAGTGTTGCTCTCTCTCTCCCCCAGTGTTTCACTCTCTTTCCCGCAGTGTTTCTCTCTCTCTCTCACGCCAGTGTTTCTCTCTGTGTCTTTCTCTACCCCGAGTGTTTCTCTCTCGCTCTCCCACCAGTGTTTCTCTCTCTCTCTCTCCCCCAGAGTGTTTCTCTCTCTCTCTCCACCCCCCAGTGTTTCTCTCTCTCTCTCCCCCCCAGTGTTTCTCTCTCTCTCTCTCCCCCAGTGTTTCCCTCGCTCTCTTCCCCTCAGTTTTTCTCTCTCTCTCCCCCCCCCCCAGTGTTTCTCTCTCTCCCCCCCAGTGTTTCTCTCTCTATCCCCCCAGTGTTTCTCTCTCTCTCCCCCCAGTGTTTCTCTCTCTATCTCCCCCCAGTGTTTCTCTCTCTCTCCCCCCAGTGTTTCTCTCTCTCCCCCCAGTGTTTCTCTCTCTCTCCCCCCAGTGTTTCTCTCTCTCTCTACCCCCAGTATTTCCCTTTATCTCTCACCTCACTGTTTCTCTCTCTCTCTCTCTCTCTCCCCAGTGTTTCTCTCTCTCTCCCCCCAGTGTTTCTCTCTCTCATCCCCCAGTGTTTCTCTCACTCTCTCCCCTCAGTGCTTCTCTCTCTTTCTCTCTCCCCCCAGTGTTTCTCCCTCTCTCTCTCCCCCCAGTGTTTCTCTCTCTCCCCCACCCAGTGTTTCTCTCACCACGCCCCAGTGTTTTTTTCTCTCTCTCTCCCCAATGTTTCTTTCTCTCTCTCTCCCCACTATTTCTCTCTCTCTCACTCTCCCACCATTGTTTAACTCTCTCTCTCTCTCTCTCTCTCCCCACAGTGTTTCTCTCTCTCACTCCCCGCATTGTTTAGCTCTCTCCCCCCACTGTTTCCTTCTCTCTCCCCCCGCGGTGTTTCCCTCTCTCTCTCTCTCCACCAGTGTTTCTCTCTCTCTCCCCAGTGTTTCTCTCTCTCTCCCCCAGTGTTTCTCTCTCTCTCCCCCAGTGTTGCTCTCTCTCTCCCCCAGTGTTGCTTTCTCTCTCCCCCAGTGTTGCTCTCTCTCGCCCCCAGTGTTACTCTCTCTCTCCCCCAGTGATGCTCTCTCTCTCTCCCCCAGTGTTGCTCTCTCTCTCCCCCAGTGTTGCTCTCGCTCTCCCCCAGTGTTGCTCTCTCTCTCCCCCAGTGTTGCTCTCTCTCTCCCGCAGTGTTGATCTCTCTCTCCCCCAGTGTTGCTCTCTCTCTCCGCCAGTGTTGCTCTCTCTCTCACCCAGTCTTTCTCTCTCTCTCCCCCAGTGTTGCTCTCTCTCTCCCCCAGTGTTGCTCTCTCTCTCCCCCGTGTTTCACTCTCTTTCCCTCAGTGTTTCTCTCTCTCTCTCACCCCAGTATTTCTCTCTGTGTCTTTCTCTCCCCCCCAGTGTTTCTCTCTTTCACTCCCCCCGAGTGTTTCTCTCTCTCTCCCCCAGTGTTTCCCTCTCTCTCCCCCAGTGTTTCTCTCTCTCTCCCCCAGTGTTGCTCTCTCTCTCCCCCAGTGTTGCTCTCTCTCTCCCCCAGTGTTGCTCTCTCTCTCCCCCAGAGTTGCTCACTCTCTCCCCCAGTGTTGCTCTCTCTCTCCCCCAGTGTTGCTCTCTCTCTCCCCCAGTGTTGCTCTCTCTTTCCCTCAGTGTTACTCTCTCTCTCCCCCAGTGTTGCTCTCTCTCCCCCCAGTGTTGCTCTCTCTCCCCCAGTGTTGCTCTCTCTCTCCCCCAGTGTTGCTCTCTCTCTCTCCCAGTGTTGCTTTCTCTCACCCCCAGTGTTGCACTCTCTCTCTCCCCGCAGTGTTTAGCTCTCTCCCCCGCGGTGTTTCCCTCTCTCTCTCTCTCTCCCAGTGTTGCTCTCTCTCTCCCCCAGTGTTGCTGTCTCTCTCCTCCAGTGTTGCTTTCTCTCTCCCGCAGTGTTGCTCTCTCTCGCCCCCAGTGTTGCTCACTCTCTCCCCCAGTGATGCTCTCTCTCTCTCGCCCAGTGTTGCTCTCTCTCTCCCCCAGTGTTGCTCTCTCTCTCCCCCAGTGTTGCTCTCTCTCTCACCCAGTGTTGCTCCCTCTCTCCCCCAGTGTTGCTCTCTCTCTCCCCCAGTGTTGCTCTCTCTCTCTCCCAGTGATGCTCTCTCTCTCCCCCAGTGTTGCTCTCTCTCTCCCCAAGTGTTGCTCTCTCTCTCCCCCAGTGTTGCTCTCTCTCTCCCCCAGTGTTGCTCTCTCTCTCCCCCAGTGTTTCTCTCTCTCTCCCCCAGTGTTGCTCTCTCTCTCCCCCAGTGTTGCTCTCTCTCTCCCCCAGTGTTGCTCTCTCTCCCCCAGAGTTGCTCACTCTCTCCCCCAGTGTTGCTCTCTCTCCCCCCAGTGTTGCTCTCTCTCCCCCAGTGTTGCTTTCTCTCACCCCCAGTGTTGCACTCTCTCTCTCCCCGCAGTGTTTAGCTCTCTCCCCCGCGGTGTTTCCCTCTCTCTCTCTCTCTCCCAGTGTTGCTCTCTCTCTCCCCCAGTGTTGCTGTCTCTCTCCTCCAGTGTTGCTTTCTCTCTCCCGCAGTGTTGCTCTCTCTCGCCCCCAGTGTTGCTCACTCTCTCCCCCAGTGATGCTCTCTCTCTCTCGCCCAGTGTTGCTCTCTCTCTCCCCCAGTGTTGCTCTCTCTCTCCCCCAGTGTTGCTCTCTCTCTCACCCAGTGTTGCTCCCTCTCTCCCCCAGTGTTGCTCTCTCTCTCCCCCAGTGTTGCTCTCTCTCTCCCCCAGAGTTGCTCACTCTCTCCCCCAGTGTTGCTCTCTCTCTCCCCCAGTGTTGCTCTCTCTCTCCCCCAGTGTTGCTCTCTCTTTCCCTCAGTGTTACTCTCTCTCTCCCCCAGTGTTGCTCTCTCTCCCCCCAGTGTTGCTCTCTCTCTCCCCCAGTGTTGCTCTCTCTCTCCCCCAGTGTTGCTCTCTCTTTCCCTCAGTGTTACTCTCTCTCTCCCCCAGTGTTGCTCTCTCTCTCCCCCAGTGTTGCTCTCTCTCTCCCCCAGAGTTGCTCACTCTCTCCCCCAGTGTTGCTCTCTCTCTCCCCCAGTGTTGCTCTCTCTCTCCCCCAGTGTTGCTCTCTCTCTCCCCCAGTGTTGCTCTCTCTCTCCCCCAGAGTTGCTCACTCTCTCCCCCAGTGTTGCTCTCTCTCTCCCCCAGTGTTGCTCTCTCTCTCCCCCAGTGTTGCTCTCTCTTTCCCTCAGTGTTACTCTCTCTCTCCCCCAGTGTTGCTCTCTCTCCCCCCAGTGTTGCTCTCTCTCCCCCAGTGTTGCTCTCTCTCTCCCCCAGTGTTGCTCTCTCTCTCTCCCAGTGTTGCTTTCTCTCACCCCCAGTGTTGCACTCTCTCTCTCCCCGCAGTGTTTAGCTCTCTCCCCCGCGGTGTTTCCCTCTCTCTCTCTCTCTCCCAGTGTTGCTCTCTCTCTCCCCCAGTGTTGCTGTCTCTCTCCTCCAGTGTTGCTTTCTCTCTCCCGCAGTGTTGCTCTCTCTCGCCCCCAGTGTTGCTCACTCTCTCCCCCAGTGATGCTCTCTCTCTCTCGCCCAGTGTTGCTCTCTCTCTCCCCCAGTGTTGCTCTCTCTCTCCCCCAGTGTTGCTCTCTCTCTCACCCAGTGTTGCTCCCTCTCTCCCCCAGTGTTGCTCTCTCTCTCCCCCAGTGTTGCTCTCTCTCTCTCCCAGTGATGCTCTCTCTCTCCCCCAGTGTTGCTCTCTCTCTCCCCAAGTGTTGCTCTCTCTCTCCCCCAGTGTTGCTCTCTCTCTCCCCCAGTGTTGCTCTCTCTCTCCCCCAGTGTTTCTCTCTCTCTCCCCCAGTGTTGCTCTCTCTCTCCCCCAGTGTTGCTCTCTCTCTCCCCCAGTGTTGCTCTCTCTCCCCCAGAGTTGCTCACTCTCTCCCCCAGTGTTGCTCTCTCTCCCCCCAGTGTTGCTCTCTCTCCCCCAGTGTTGCTTTCTCTCACCCCCAGTGTTGCACTCTCTCTCTCCCCGCAGTGTTTAGCTCTCTCCCCCGCGGTGTTTCCCTCTCTCTCTCTCTCTCCCAGTGTTGCTCTCTCTCTCCCCCAGTGTTGCTGTCTCTCTCCTCCAGTGTTGCTTTCTCTCTCCCGCAGTGTTGCTCTCTCTCGCCCCCAGTGTTGCTCACTCTCTCCCCCAGTGATGCTCTCTCTCTCTCGCCCAGTGTTGCTCTCTCTCTCCCCCAGTGTTGCTCTCTCTCTCCCCCAGTGTTGCTCTCTCTCTCACCCAGTGTTGCTCCCTCTCTCCCCCAGTGTTGCTCTCTCTCTCCCCCAGTGTTGCTCTCTCTCTCTCCCAGTGATGCTCTCTCTCTCCCCCAGTGTTGCTCTCTCTCTCCCCAAGTGTTGCTCTCTCTCTCCCCCAGTGTTGCTCTCTCTCTCCCCCAGTGTTGCTCTCTCTCTCCCCCAGTGTTTCAATCTCTTTCCCTCAGTGTTTCTCTCTCTCTCACCCCAGTATTTCTCTCTGTGTCTTTCGCTCCCCCCAGTGTTTCTCTCTTTCTCTACCCCCGAGGGTTTCTCTCTCTCTCTCCCACCAGTGTTTCTCTCTCTCTCTCTCTCCCCCAGAGTGTTTCTCTCTCTCTCTCTCCCCGAGTGTTTCCCTCGCTCTCTTCCCCTCAGTTTTTCCCTCTCTCTCTCCCCCCCCCCAGTGTTTCTCTCTCCCCCCCCCCAGTGTTTCTCTCTCTCTCCCCCCAGTGTTTCTCTCTCTCTCCCCACAGTGTTTCTCTCTCTCTCCCCCCAGTGTTTCTCTATCTCTCCCCCCAGTATTTCTCTCTCTCTCCCCCCAATGTTTCTCTCTCTCTCTACCCCCACAGTGTCTCTCTCTCTCTCCCCCCAGTGTTTCTCTCTCTCTCCCCACAGTGTTTCTCTCTCTCTCCCCCCAGTGTTTCTCTCTCTCTCCCCTCAGTATTTCTCTCTCTCTCCCCCCAGTG
The DNA here is from genome assembly GCF_035084215.1 of Heptranchias perlo. Classification (NCBI taxonomy): domain Eukaryota; kingdom Metazoa; phylum Chordata; class Chondrichthyes; order Hexanchiformes; family Hexanchidae; genus Heptranchias; species Heptranchias perlo. The sequence continues at coordinate 178,901 of NW_027138300.1, forward strand.
TTTCTCTCTCTCTCCCCCCACTGTTTCTCTCTCTCTCTCTACCCCCAGTATTTCCCTTTATCTCTCACCTCACTGTCTCTCTCTCTCTCTCTCTCCCCATTGTTTCTCTCTCTCTCTCCCCAGTGTTTCTCTCTCTCATCCCCCAGTGTTTCTCTCTCTGTCCGCCCAGTGTTTCTCTCACTCTCTCCCCTCAGTGCTTCTCTCTCTTTCTCTCTCCCCCCAGTGTTTCTCTCTCTCTCTCTCTCTCCCCCCAGTGTTTCTCTCTCTCCCCCACCCAGTGTTTCTCTCTCCACGCCCCAGTGTTATTTTCTCTCTCTCTCCCCAATGTTTCTATCTCTCTCTCTCCCCAGTATTTCTCTCTCTCTCCCTCACCCACCATTGTTTAACTCTCTCTCTCTCTCTCTCTCCCCCCAGTGTTTCTCTCTCTCTCCCCGCAGTGTTTAGCTCTCTCCCCCCAGTATTTCCCTCTCTCCCCCCAGTGTTTCCCTCTCACTCCCCCTGCGGTGTTTCGCTATCTCTCTCTCTCCCCCAGTGTTTCTCTCTCTCTCTCCCCCCAGTGTTGATCTCTCTCCCCCCGTGATTCTCTCCCTCTCTCTATCTCCCCAGTCTTTCTCTCTCTCTCCCCCCAGTGTTTCTCTCTTTCTCTCCACCCAGTGTTTCTCCCTCACCCTCTCTCCCCCAATGTTTCTCTCCCTCTCCCCCAGTGTTTCTCTCTATCCCCCAGTGTTTCTCTCTCTGCCCCAGTGTTTCTCTCTGTCTCCACTACTGTTTCTCTCTCTCTCCCCCAGTGTTTCTCACTCTCTCACTCAGTGTTTCTCTCTCTCTCTCACCGCAGTGTTTCTCTCTCTCTCTCCCACCAGTGTTTCTCTCGCTCTCCCCCCGCCCCAGTGTTTCTCTCTCTCTCCCCCAGTGTTGCTCTCTCTCTCCCCCAGTGTTTCTCTCTCTCCCCCACTGTTTCTCTCTCTCTCCCCCAGTGTTTCTCTCTCTCTCCCCGCAGTGTTTAGCTCTCTCCCCCCAGTATTTCCCTCTCTCCCCCCAGTGTTTCCCTCTCACTCCCCCTGCGGTGTTTCGCTATCTCTCTCTCTCCCCCAGTGTTTCTCTCTCTCTCTCCCCCCAGTGTTGATCTCTCTCCCCCCGTGATTCTCTCCCTCTCTCTATCTCCCCAGTCTTTCTCTCTCTCTCCCCCCAGTGTTTCTCTCTTTCTCTCCACCCAGTGTTTCTCCCTCACCCTCTCTCCCCCAATGTTTCTCTCCCTCTCCCCCAGTGTTTCTCTCTATCCCCCAGTGTTTCTCTCTCTGCCCCAGTGTTTCTCTCTGTCTCCACTACTGTTTCTCTCTCTCTCCCCCAGTGTTTCTCACTCTCTCACTCAGTGTTTCTCTCTCTCTCTCACCGCAGTGTTTCTCTCTCTCTCTCCCACCAGTGTTTCTCTCGCTCTCCCCCCCGCCCCAGTGTTTCTCTCTCTCTCCCCCAGTGTTGCTCTCTCTCTCCCCCAGTGTTGCTCTCTTTCTCCCCCAGTGTTGCTCTCTCTCTCCCCCAGTGTTGCTCTCTCTCTCCCCCAGTGTTGCTCTCTCTCTCCCCCAGTGTTGCTCTCTCTCTCCCCCAGTGTTGCTCTCTCTCTCCCCCAGTGTTGCTCTCTCTCCCCCAGTGTTGCGCTCTCTCTCCCCCAGTGTTACTCTCTCTCTTCCCCAGTGTTGCTCTCTCTCTCCCCCAGTGTTGCTCTCTCTCTCCCCCAGTGATGCTCTCTCTCTCCCCAGTGTTGCTCTCTCTCTCCCCCAGTGTTGCTCTCTCTCCCCCAGTGTTGCTCTCTCTCTCCCCCAGTGTTGCTCTCTCTCTCCCCCGGTGTTTCTCTCTCTCTCCCCCAGTGTTTCACTCTCTTTCCCTCAGTGTTTCTCTCTCTCTCTCACCCCAGTGTTTCTCTCTGTGTCTTTCTCTCCCCCCAGTGTTTCTTTCTTTCTCTACCCCCGAGTGTTTCTCTCTCTCTCTCCCACCAGTGTTTCTCTCTCTCTCTCTCTCTCCCCCAGAGTTGTTCTCTCTCTCCCCCCCCCCCCAGTGTTTCTCTCTTTCTCTCCCCCCGAGTGTTTCTCTCTCTCTGCCACCAGTGTTTCTCTCTCTCTCTCTCCCCACGCCCCAGTGTTACTCTCTCTCTCCCCAGTCTTTCTCTCTCTCTCCCCCCAATGTTTCTCTCTCTCTCCCCACCCCCAGTGTTTTTCTCTCTCTCTCCCTAGTGTTTCTCTCACTCTCTACCCCCAGTATTTCCCTTTATCTCTCACCTCACTGTTTCTCTCTCTCTCTCTCTCCCCAGTGTTTCTCTCTCTCTCCCCAGTGTTTCTCTCTGTCATCCCCCAGTGTTTCTCTCTCTGTCCACCCAGTGTTTCTCTCACTCTCTCCCCTCAGTGCTTCTCTCTGTTTCTCTCTCCCCCGAGTGTTTCTCTCTCTCTCTCTCTCTCCCCACAGTGTTTCTCTCTCTCCCCGCACCCCCCCCCCCCCAGTGTTTCTCTCACAACGCCCCAGTATTTCTCTCTCTCTCACTCACCCACCATTGTTTAACTCTCTCTCTCTCACTCTCTCTCCCCCCAGTGTTTCCCTCTCTCCCCCCGCGGTATTTCCCTCTCTCTCTCTCCCCCAGTGTTTCTCTCTCCATCTACCCCCAGTATTTCACTCTCCGCCCAGTCCTTCTCTCTCTCTCTCCCCCCAGTGTTTATCTCTCTCCCCCCGTGATTCTCTCCCTCTCTCTATCTCCCCAGTCTTTCTCTCTCTCTCCCCTCAATGTTTCTCTCTCTCCCCCCAGTGTTTCTCTATTTCTCTCCCCCCAGTGTTTCTCCCTCACCCTCTCTCCCCCAATGTTTATCTCCCTCTCCCCCAGTGTATCTCTCCCACCCCCAGTGTTTCTCTCTCTCCCCCAGTGTTTCTCTCTCTCCCCCACTGTTTCTCTCTCTCTCCCCCAGTGTTTCTCTCTCTCTCCCCCAGTGTTTCTCTCTCTCCCCCAGTGTTACTCTCTCTCTCACTCAGTGTTTCTCTCTCTCTCTCACCACAGTGTTTCTCTCTGTGTCTTTCTCTCCCCCCCCCCCCCGCCCAGTGTTTCTCTCTTTCTCGCCCCCCGAGTGTTTCTCTCTCTCTCCCCCCAGTGCTTCTCTCTCTATCTCCCCCCAGTATTTCTCTCTCCGCCCAGTCCTTCTCTCTCTCTCTCTCCCCCCAGTGTTTATCTCTCTCCCCCCGTGATTCTCTCCCTCTCTCTATCTCCCCTGTCTTTCTCCCTCACCCCCAGTGTTTCTCTCTCTCCCCCCAGTGTTTCTCTCTTTCTCTCCCCCCAGTGTTTCTCCCTCACCCTCTCTCTCCCAATGTTTCTCTCCCTCTCCCCCAGTGTTTCTCTCTCTGCCCCAGTGTTTCTCTCTCTCTCCACCAGTGTTGCTCTCTCTCCCCCAGTGTTGCTCTCTCTCTCCCCCAGTGTTGCTCTCTCTCTCCCCCAGTGTTGCTCTCTCTGTGCCCCAGTGTTAATCTCTCTCTCACCCAGTGTTGCTCTCTCTCTCACCCAGTGTTGCTCTCTCTCTCCCCCAGTGTTGCTTTCTCTCTCCCCCAGTGTTGCTCTCTCTCGCCCCAAGTGTTGCTCTCTCTCGCCCCCAGTGATGCTCTCTCTCTCTCCCCCAGTGTTGCTCTCTCTCCCCCAGTGTTGCTCTCTCTCTCCCCCAGTGTTGCTCTCTCTCTCCCTCAGTGTTGCTCTCTCTCTCCCCCAGTGTTGCTCTCTCTCGCCCGCAGTGTTGCTCTCTCTCTCCCCCAGTGTTGCTCTCCCTCTCCCCCAGTGTTGCTTTCTCTCTCCCCCAGTGTTGCTCTCTCTCGCCCCCAGTGTTGCTCTCTCTCGCCCCCAGTGATGCTCTCTCTCTCTCCCCCAGTGTTGCTCTCTCTCTCACCCAGTGTTGCTCTCTCTCCCCCAGTGTTGCTCACTCTCTCCCCCAGTGTTGCTCTCTCTCTCCCCCAGTGTTGCTCTCTCTCTCACCCAGTGTTGCTCTCCCTGTCCCGCAGTGTTGCTCTCTCTCTCCCCCAGAACTTATTTCAGTCAGCTGGATCTTTCGTCTTGAAAGCAAAAAGATTTTATCTCCAAATACAAGAACTTTTCGTGGTTTTGTTGGTTTTCAGCAAATGAACATATTTCAGCGAGCGAGAAGTTTTTTCTTTAATAGCGTCAGATTTTATCTTAAAATCCAAGAACTTTTCGTTGTTCTTGTCAATTTTTGTTGGTTTTCATCGAATGAACTTATTTCAGTCAGCTGGATCTTTCTTCTTCAAAGCAAAAAGATTTTATCTTCAAATACAAGAACTTTTCGTGGTTTTGTTGGTTTTCAGCAAATGAACATATTTCAGCGAGCCACAAGTTTTTTCTTTAAAAGCGTCAGATTTTATCTTAAAATACAAGAACTTTTCGTGGTTCTTGTCAATTTTTGTTGGTTTTGATCTAATGAACTTATTTCAGTCAGCTCGATCTTTCTTCTTCAAGATGTGGAGATGCCGGTGATGGACTGGGGTTGACAATTGTAAACAATTTTACAACACCAAGTTATAGTCCAGCAATTTTATTTTAAATTCACAAGCTTTCGGAGGCTTCCCCCTTCCTCAGGTGAACGATGTGAAATGAAGTCCTCGAAATGAAATCGCATTTATAATTCACAGAACAATGCTTGGTGAGTACAGACAGTTTTTTCAACTGCCCGTTGCCAAGGCAATCAGTGTGCAGACAGACAGGTGTTACCTGCCAGGTCTCACAGAATATACAAATCACCAAAAAAAAAACAAAAAACCAACAAACAAAAAAAAACAGAGATAGAGAGGTAGAAACATAGAAAAGACAGCAACTGACCCGTTATATTAAAAACAGATAACATTTGTTCGCTGGTGGGGTAACGTGTAGCGTGACATGAACCCAAGATCCCGGTTGAGGCCGTCCTCATGGGTGCGGAACTTGGCTATCAATTTCTGCTCGACGATTTTGCGTTGTCGTGTGTCTCGAAGGCCGCCTTGGAGAACGCTTACCCGAAGGTCGGTGGATGAATGTCCATGACTGCTGAAGTGTTCCCCGACTGGGAGGGAACCCTCCTGTTTGGCGATTGTTGCGCGGTGTCCGTTCATCCGTTGTCGCAGCGTCTGCATGGTCTCGCCAATGTACCATGCTCTGGGGCATCCTTTCCTGCAACGTATGAGGTAGACAACGTTGGCCGAGTCACAGGAGTATGAACCATGCACCTGGTGGGTGGTGTCCTCTCGTGTGATGGTGGTATCTGTGTCGATGATCTGGCATGTCTTGCAGAGGTTACCGTGGCAGGGTTGTGTGGTGTCGTGGACGCTGTTCTCTTGAAAGCTAGGTAATTTGCTGCGAACGATGGTCTGTTTGAGGTTGGGTGGCTGTTTAAAGGCGAGTAGTGGAGGTGTGGGGATGGCCATAGCGAGGTGTTTGTCCTCATTGATGACATGTTGAAGGCTGCGGAGAACATGGCGTAGTTTCTCCGCTCCGGGGAACTATCGTATCAGGCACCCGGACGTCCTATCGTATCAGGCAACGGAACCCTGTGTGAGAACCTCTCTGGATACATCGAGGGCATCCTGAAACCCATCGTACAGGGAACCCCCAGCTTCTGTCGCGACACTACAGACTTCCTACAAAAACTCAGTACCCACGGACCAGTTGAACCAGGAACACTTCTCACCACGATGGACGTCTCGGCACTCTACACCAGTATCCCCCACGATGACGGCATCGCTGCGACAGCATCAATACTCAACACCAACAACAGCCAATCTCCAGACGCCATCCTACAACTCATCCGTTTCATCCTGGATCACAATGTCTTCACCTTCGATAACCAGTTCTTTACCCAAACACACGGAACAGCCATGGGGACCAAATTCGCACCCCAATACGCCAACATTTTCATGCACAAGTTCGAGCAGGACTTCTTCACTGCACAAGACCTCCAACCAACACTATACACCAGATACATCGACGATATTTTCTTTCTATGGACCCACGGCAAGGAATCACTAAAGAGACTACACGATAACATCAACAAGTTCCATCCCACCATCAAGCTCACCATGGACTACTCCTCAGAATCAGTTTCTTTCTTGGACACACGAATCTCCATCAAAGACGGGCACCTCAGCACCTCACTCTACCGCAAGCCCACGGACAACCTCACGATGCTCCACTTTTCCAGCTTCCACCCTAACCACGTCAAAGAGGCCATCCCCTATGGACAGGCCCTGCGAATACACAGGGTCTGCTCAGACGAGGAGGAACGCGATGGACACCTACAGACGCTGAAAGACGCCCTAGTAAGAACGGGATATGACGCTCGACTCATCGATCGACAGTTCCGACGGGCCACAGCAAAAAATCGCATAGACCTCCTCAGGAGACTAACACGGGATGCAACCAACAGAGTACCCTTTGTCGTCCAGTACTTCCCCGGAGCGGAGAAACTACGCCATGTTCTCCGCAGCCTTCAACATGTCATCAATGAGGACAAACACCTCGCTATGGCCATCCCCACACCTCCACTACTCGCCTTTAAACAGCCACCCAACCTCAAACAGACCATCGTTCGCAGCAAATTACCTAGCTTTCAAGAGAACAGCGTCCACGACACCACACAACCCTGCCACGGTAACCTCTGCAAGACATGCCAGATCATCGACACAGATACCACCATCACACGAGAGGACACCACCCACCAGGTGCATGGTTCATACTCCTGTGACTCGGCCAACGTTGTCTACCTCATACGTTGCAGGAAAGGATGCCCCAGAGCATGGTACATTGGCGAGACCATGCAGACGCTGCGACAACGGATGAACGGACACCGCGCAACAATCGCCAAACAGGAGGGTTCCCTCCCAGTCGGGGAACACTTCAGCAGTCATGGACATTCATCCACCGACCTTCGGGTAAGCGTTCTCCAAGGCGGCCTTCGAGACACACGACAACGCAAAATCGTCGAGCAGAAATTGATAGCCAAGTTCCGCACCCATGAGGACGGCCTCAACCGGGATCTTGGGTTCATGTCACGCTACACGTTACCCCACCAGCGAACAAATGTTATCTGTTTTTAATATAACGGGTCAGTTGCTGTCTTTTCTATGTTTCTACCTCTCTATCTCTGTTTTTTTTTGTTTGTTGGTTTTTTGTTTTTTTTTTGGTGATTTGTATATTCTGTGAGACCTGGCAGGTAACACCTGTCTGTCTGCACACTGATTGCCTTGGCAACGGGCAGTTGAAAAAACTGTCTGTACTCACCAAGCATTGTTCTGTGAATTATAAATGCGATTTCATTTCGAGGACTTCATTTCACATCGTTCACCTGAGGAAGGGGGAAGCCTCCGAAAGCTTGTGAATTTAAAATAAAATTGCTGGACTATAACTTGGTGTTGTAAAATTGTTTACAATTTCTTCTTCAAAGCAAAAAGATTTTATCTTCAAAAACAAGAACTTTTTGTGGTTTTTTTGATTTTCAGCAAATGAACATATTTCAGCGAGTGAGAAGTTTTTTCTTTGATAGCGTCAGATTTATTCATAAAATACAAGAACTTTTCGTTGTTGTTGTCAATTTTTGTTGGTTTTCATCGAATGAACTTATTTCAGTCAGCTCGATCTTTCTTCTTCAAAGCAAAAAGATTTTATCTTCAAATACAAGAACTTTTCGTGGTTTTGTTGGTTTTCAGCAAATGAACATATTTCAGCGAGCAAGAAGTTTTATCTTAGCGTAAGATTTTATCTTAAAATACAAGAACTTTTCGTGGTTCTTGTCAAATTTTGTTGGTTTTCATCTGATGAACTGATTTCAGTCAGCTCGATCTTTCTTCTTCAAAGCAAAAAGATTTTATCTTCAAATACAAGAACTTTTCGTGGTTTTGTTGGTTTTCAGCAAATGAACATATTTCAGCGAGCGAGAAGTTTTTTCTTTAATAGCGTCAGATTTTATCTTAAAATACAAGAACTTTTCGTGCTTCTTGTCAATTTTTGTTGGTTTTCATCCAATGATCTTATTTCAGTCAGCGAGATCTTTCTTCTTCAAAGCCAAAAGATTTTATCTTCAAATACAAGAACTTTTCGTGGTTTTGTTGATTTTCAGCAAATGAACATATTTCAGCGAGCGAGAAGTTTTTTCTTTAATAGCGTCAGATTTTATCTTAAAATACAAGAACTTTTCGTGCTTCTTGTCAATTTTTGTTGGTTTTCATCCAATGAACTTATTTCAGTCAGCGAGATCTTTCTTCTTCAAAGCAAAAAGATTTTATCTTCAAATACAAGAACTTTTCGTGGTTTTGTTGGTTTTCAGCAAATGAACATACTTCAGCGAGTGAGAAGTTTTTTCTTTGATCGCGGAAAATTTTATCTTAAATTACAAGAACTTTTCGTGGTTCTTGTCAAATTTTGTTGGTTTTCATCCAATGAACTTATTTCAGTCAGCTGGATCTTTCTTCTTCAAAGCAATAAGATTTTATCTTCAAATACAAGAACTTTTCGTGGTTTTGTTGGTTTTCAGCAAATGAACATATTTCAGCGAGCCAGAAGTTTTTTCTTTCATAGCGTCAGATTTTATCTTCAAATACACGAAATTTTCGTGGTTTTGTTGGTTTTCAGCAAATGGACATATTTCAGCGAGCGAGAAGTTTTTTCTTAGCGTAAGATTTTATCTTAAGATACAAGAACTTTTCGTGGTTCTTGTCAAATTTTGTTGGTTTTCATCGAATGAACTTATTTCAGTCAGCTCGATCTTTCTTCTTTAATGCAAAAAGAATTTTTCTTCAAATACAAGAACTTTTCGTGGTTTTGTTGGTTTTCAGCAAATGAACATATTTCAGCGAGCGAGAAGTTTTTTCTTTAATAGCGTCAGATTTTATCTTAAAATACAAGAACTTTTCGTGCTTCTTCTCAATTTTTGTTGGTTTTCATCCATTGAACTTATTTCAGTCAGCGAGATCTTTCTTCTTCAAAGCAAAAAGATTTTATCTTCAAATACAAGAACTCTTCGTGGTTTTGTTGGTTTTCAGCAAATGAACATATTTCAGCGAGTGAGAAGTTTTTTCTTTCATCGCGTAAAATTTTATCTTAAAATACAACAACTTTTCGTGGTTCTTGTCAAATTTTGTTCGTTTTCATCGAATGAACTTATTTCAGTCAGCTCGATCTTTCTTCTTCAAAGCAAAAAGATTTTATCTTCAAATACAAGAACTTTTCGTGGTTTTGTTGGTTTTCAGCAAATGGACATATTTCAGCGAGTGGGAAGTTTTTTCTTTGATAGCGTCAGATTTAATCTTAAAATACAAGAACTTTTCGTTGTTCTTGTCAAATTTTGTTGGTTTTCATCCAATGAACTTATTTCAGTCAGCTGGATCTTTCTTCTTCAAAGCAATAAGATTTTATCTTCAAATACAAGAACTTTTCGTGGTTTTGTTGGTTTTCAGCAAATGAACATATTTCAGCGAGCCAGAAGTTTTTTCTTTCATAGCGTCAGATTTTATCTTCAAATACACGAAATTTTCGTGGTTTTGTTGGTTTTCAGCAAATGGACATATTTCAGCGAGCGAGAAGTTTTTTCTTAGCGTAAGATTTTATCTTAAGATACAAGAACTTTTCGTGGTTCTTGTCAAATTTTGTTGGTTTTCATCGAATGAACTTATTTCAGTCAGCTCGATCTTTCTTCTTTAATGCAAAAAGAATTTTTCTTCAAATACAAGAACTTTTCGTGGTTTTGTTGGTTTTCAGCAAATGAACATATTTCAGCGAGCGAGAAGTTTTTTCTTCAATAGCGTCAGATTTTATCTTAAAATACAAGAACTTTTCGTGCTTCTTCTCAATTTTTGTTGGTTTTCATCCATTGAACTTATTTCAGTCAGCGAGATCTTTCTTCTTCAAAGCAAAAAGATTTTATCTTCAAATACAAGAACTCTTCGTGGTTTTGTTGGTTTTCAGCAAATGAACATATTTCAGCGAGTGAGAAGTTTTTTCTTTCATCGCGTAAAATTTTATCTTAAAATACAACAACTTTTCGTGGTTCTTGTCAAATTTTGTTCGTTTTCATCGAATGAACTTATTTCAGTCAGCTCGATCTTTCTTCTTCAAAGCAAAAAGATTTTATCTTCAAATACAAGAACTTTTCGTGGTTTTGTTGGTTTTCAGCAAATGGACATATTTCAGCGAGTGGGAAGTTTTTTCTTTGATAGCGTCAGATTTAATCTTAAAATACAAGAACTTTTCGTTGTTCTTGTCAATTTTTGTTGGTTTTCATCCAATGAACTTATGCCAGTCAGCTCGATCTTTCTTCTTCAAAGCAAAAAGATTTTATCTTCAAATACAAGAACTTTTCGTGGTTTTGTTGGTTTTCAGCAAATGGACATATTTCAGCGAGCGAGAAGTTTTATCTTAGCGTCAGATTTTATCTTAAAATACAAGAACTTTTCGTGGTTCTTGTCAAATTTTGTTGGTTTTCATCTAATGAACTGATTTCAGTCAGCGAGATCTTTCTTCTTCAAAGCAAAAAGATTTTATCTTCAAATACAAGAACTTTTCGTGGTTTTGTTGGTTTTCAGCAAATGAACATATTTCAGCGAGCGAGAAGTTTTTTCTTTAATAGCGTCAGATTTTATCTTAAAATACAAGAACTTTTCGTGGTTCTTGTCAATTTTTGTTCGTTTTCATCCAATGAACTTATTTCAGTCAGCTCGATCTTTCTTCTTCAAAGCAAAAAGATTTTATCTTCAAATACAAGAACTTTTCGTGGTTTTGTTGGTTTTCAGCAAATGAACATATTTCAGCGAGCAAGAAGTTTTATCTTAGCGTAAGATTTTATCTTAAAATACAAGAACTTTTCGTGGTTCTTGTCAAATTTTGTTGGTTTTCATCTCATGAACTGATTTCAGTCAGCGAGATCTTTCTTCTTCAAAGCAAAAAGATTTTATCTTCAAATACAAGAACTTTTCGTGGTTTTGTTGGTTTTCAGCAAATGAACATATTTCAGCGAGCCAGAAGTTCTTTCTTTAATAGCGTCAGATTTTATCTTCAAATACAAGAACTCTTCGTGGTTTTGTTGGCTTTCAGCAAATGAACATATTTCAGCGAGTGAGAAGTTTTTTCTTTCATCGCGTAAAATTTTTCCTTAAAATACCAGAACTTTTCGTGGTTCTTGTCAAATTTTGTTGGTTTTCATCGAATGAACTTATTTCAGTCAGCTCGATCTTTCTTCTTCAAAGCAAAAAGATTTTATCTTCAAATACAAGAACTTTTCGTGGTTTTGTTGGTTTTCAGCAAATGAACATATTTCAGCGAGCGAGAAGTTTTATCTTAGCGCAGGATTTTATCTTAAAATACAAGAACTTTTCGTGGTTCTTGTCAAATTTTGTTGGTTTTCATCGAATGAACTGATTTCAGTCAGCGAGATCTTTCCTCTTCAAAGCAAAAAGATTTTATCTTCAAATACAAGAACTTTTCGTGGTTTTGTTGGTTTTCAGCAAATGAACATATTTCAGCGAGCGAGAAGTTTTTTCTTTGATAGCGTCAGATTTAATCTTAAAATACAAGAACTTTTCGTTGTTCTTGTCAATTTTTGTTGGTTTTCATCCAATGAACTTATGCCAGTCAGCTCGATCTTTCTTCTTCAAAGCAAAAAGATTTTATCTTCAAATACAAGAACTTTTCGTGGTTTTGTTGGTTTTCAGCAAATGGACATATTTCAGCGAGCGAGAAGTTTTATCTTAGCGTCAGATTTTATCTTAAAATACAAGAACTTTTCGTGGTTCTTGTCAAATTTTGTTGGTTTTCATGTAATGAACTGATTTCAGTCAGCGAGATCTTTCTTCTTCAAAGCAAAAAGATTTTATCTTCAAATACAAGAACTTTTCGTGGTTTTGTTGGTTTTCAGCAAATGAACATATTTCAGCGAGCGAGAAGTTTTTTCTTTAATAGCGTCAGATTTTATCTTAAAATACAAGAACTTTTCGTGGTTCTTGTCAATTTTTGTTCGTTTTCATCCAATGAACTTATTTCAGTCAGCTCGATCTTTCTTCTTCAAAGCAAAAAGATTTTATCTTCAAATACAAGAACTTTTCGTGGTTTTGTTGGTTTTCAGCAAATGAACATATTTCAGCGAGCAAGAAGTTTTATCTTAGCGTAAGATTTTATCTTAAAATACAAGAACTTTTCGTGGTTCTTGTCAAATTTTGTTGGTTTTCATCTGATGAACTGATTTCAGTCAGCTCGATCTTTCTTCTTCAAAGCAAAAAGATTTTATCTTCAAATACAAGAACTTTTCGTGGTTTTGTTGGTTTTCAGCAAATGAACATATTTCAGCGAGCGAGAAGTTTTTTCTATAATCGCGTCAGATTTTATCTTAAAATACAAGAACTTTTCGTGCTTCTTGTCAATTTTTGTTGGTTTTCATCCAATGAACTTATTTCAGTCAGCGAGATCTTTCTTCTTCAAAGCAAAAAGAGTTTATCTTCAAATACAAGAACTTTTCGTGGTTTTGTTGGTTTTCAGCAAATGAACATACTTCAGCGAGTGAGAAGTTTTTTCTTTGATCGCGGAAAATTTTATCTTAAAATACAAGAACTTTTCGTGGTTCTTGTCAAATTTTGTTGGTTTTCATCCAATGAACTTTTTTCAGTCAGCTGGATCTTTCTTCTTCAAAGCAATAAGATTTTATCTTCAAATACAAGAACTTTTCGTGGTTTTGTTGGTTTTCAGCAAATGAACATATTTCAGCGAGCCAGAAGTTTTTTCTTTAATAGCGTCAGATTTTATCTTCAAATACACGAAATTTTCGTGGTTTTGTTGGTTTTCAGCAAATGGACATATTTCAGCGAGCGAGAAGTTTTTTCTTAGCGTAAGATTTTATCTTAAGATACAAGAACTTTTCGTGGTTCTTGTCAAATTTTGTTGGTTTTCATCGAATGAACTTATTTCAGTCAGCTCGATCTTTCTTCTTTCATGCAAAAAGAATTTTTCTTCAAATACAAGAACTTTTCGTGGTTTTGTTGGTTTTCAGCAAATGAACATATTTCAGCGAGCGAGAAGTTTTTTCTTTAATAGCGTCAGATTTTATCTTAAAATACAAGAACTTTTCGTGCTTCTTCTCAATTTTTGTTGGTTTTCATCCATTGAACTTATTTCAGTCAGCGAGATCTTTCTTCTTCAAAGCAAAAAGATTTTATCTTCAAATACAAGAACTCTTCGTGGTTTTGTTGGTTTTCAGCAAATGAACATATTTCAGCGAGTGAGAAGTTTTTTCTTTCATCGCGTCAAATTTTATCTTAAAATACAAGAACTTTTCGTGGTTCTTGTCAAATTTTGTTGGTTTTCATCGAATGAACTTATTTCAGTCAGCTCGATCTTTCTTCTTCAAAGCAAAAAGATTTTATCTTCAAATACAAGAACTTTTCGTGGTTTTGTTGGTTTTCAGCAAATGAACATATTTCAGCGAGCGAGAAGTTTTATCTTAGCGTAGGATTTTATCTTAAAATACAAGAACTTTTCGTGGTTCTTGTCAAATTTTGTTGGTTTTCATCCAATGAACTGATTTCAGTCAGCTCGATCTTTCTTCTTCAAAGCAAAAACATTTTATCTTCAAATACAAGAACTTTTCGTGGTTTTGTTGAGTTTCAGCAAATGAACATATTTCAGCGAGCGAGAAGTTTTTCCTTTAATAGCGTCAGATTTTATCTTAAAATACAAGAACTTTTCGTGGTTCTTGTCAATTTTTGTTGGTTTTCATCCAATGAACTTATTTCAGTCAGCTCGATCTTTCTTCTTCAAAGCAAAAAGATTTCATCTTCAAATACAAGAACTTTTCGTGGTTTTGTTGGTTTTCAGCAAATGAACATATTTCAGCGAGCGAGAAGTTTTTTCTTTGATAGCGTCAGATTTTATCTTAAAATACAAGAACTTTTCGTGGTTCTTGTCAATTTTTGTTGGTTTTGATCTAATGAACTTATTTCAGTCAGCTCGATCTTTCTTCTTCAAAGCCAAAAGATTTTATCTTCAAATACAAGAACTTTTCGTGGTTTTGTTGGTTTTCAGCAAATGGACATATTTCAGCGAGTGGGAAGTTTTTTCTTTGATAGCGTCAGATTTAATCTTAAAATACAAGAACTTTTCGTTGTTCTTGTCAATTTTTGTTGGTTTTCATCCAATGAACTTATGCCAGTCAGCTCGATCTCTCTTCTTCAAAGCAAAAAGATTTTATCTTCAAATACAAGAACTTTTCGTGGTTTTGTTGGTTTTCAGCAAATGGACATATTTCAGCGAGCGAGAAGTTTTATCTTAGCGTCAGATTTTATCTTAAAATACAAGAACTTTTCGTGGTTCTTGTCAAATTTTGTTGGTTTTCATCTAATGAACTGATTTCAGTCAGCGAGATCTTTCTTCTTCAAAGCAAAAAGATTTTATCTTCAAATACAAGAACTTTTCGTGGTTTTGTTGGTTTTCAGCAAATGAACATATTTCAGCGAGCGAGAAGTTTTTTCTTTAATAGCGTCAGATTTTATCTTAAAATACAAGAACTTTTCGTGGTTCTTGTCAATTTTTGTTCGTTTTCATCCAATGAACTTATTTCAGTCAGCTCGATCTTTCTTCTTCAAAGCAAAAAGATTTTATCTTCAAATACAAGAACTTTTCGTGGTTTTGTTGGTTTTCAGCAAATGAACATATTTCAGCGAGCAAGAAGTTTTATCTTAGCGTAAGATTTTATCTTAAAATACAAGAACTTTTCGTGGTTCTTGTCAAATTTTGTTGGTTTTCATCTCATGAACTGATTTCAGTCAGCGAGATCTTTCTTCTTCAAAGCAAAAAGATTTTATCTTCAAATACAAGAACTTTTCGTGGTTTTGTTGGTTTTCAGCAAATGAACATATTTCAGCGAGCGAGAAGTTTTTTCTTTAATAGCGTCAGATTTTATCTTAAAATACAAGAACTTTTCGTGGTTCTTGTCAATTTTTGTTCGTTTTCATCCAATGAACTTATTTCAGTCAGCTCGATCTTTCTTCTTCAAAGCAAAAAGATTTTATCTTCAAATACAAGAACTTTTCGTGGTTTTGTTGGTTTTCAGCAAATGAACATATTTCAGCGAGCAAGAAGTTTTATCTTAGCGTAAGATTTTATCTTAAAATACAAGAACTTTTCGTGGTTCTTGTCAAATTTTGTTGGTTTTCATCCAATGAACTGATTTCAGTCAGCTCGATCTTTCTTCTTCAAAGCAAAAACATTTTATCTTCAAATACAAGAACTTTTCGTGGTTTTGTTGAGTTTCAGCAAATGAACATATTTCAGCGAGCGAGAAGTTTTTCCTTTAATAGCGTCAGATTTTATCTTAAAATACAAGAACTTTTCGTGGTTCTTGTCAATTTTTGTTGGTTTTCATCCAATGAACTTATTTCAGTCAGCTCGATCTTTCTTCTTCAAAGCAAAAAGATTTCATCTTCAAATACAAGAACTTTTCGTGGTTTTGTTGGTTTTCAGCAAATGAACATATTTCAGCGAGCGAGAAGTTTTTTCTTTGATAGCGTCAGATTTTATCTTAAAATACAAGAACTTTTCGTGGTTCTTGTCAATTTTTGTTGGTTTTGATCTAATGAACTTATTTCAGTCAGCTCGATCTTTCTTCTTCAAAGCCAAAAGATTTTATCTTCAAATACAAGAACTTTTCGTGGTTTTGTTGGTTTTCAGCAAATGGACATATTTCAGCGAGTGGGAAGTTTTTTCTTTGATAGCGTCAGATTTAATCTTAAAATACAAGAACTTTTCGTTGTTCTTGTCAATTTTTGTTGGTTTTCATCCAATGAACTTATGCCAGTCAGCTCGATCTTTCTTCTTCAAAGCAAAAAGATTTTATCTTCAAATACAAGAACTTTTCGTGGTTTTGTTGGTTTTCAGCAAATGGACATATTTCAGCGAGCGAGAAGTTTTATCTTAGCGTCAGATTTTATCTTAAAATACAAGAACTTTTCGTGGTTCTTGTCAAATTTTGTTGGTTTTCATCTAATGAACTGATTTCAGTCAGCGAGATCTTTCTTCTTCAAAGCAAAAAGATTTTATCTTCAAATACAAGAACTTTTCGTGGTTTTGTTGGTTTTCAGCAAATGAACATATTTCAGCGAGCGAGAAGTTTTTTCTTTAATAGCGTCAGATTTTATCTTAAAATACAAGAACTTTTCGTGGTTCTTGTCAATTTTTGTTCGTTTTCATCCAATGAACTTATTTCAGTCAGCTCGATCTTTCTTCTTCAAAGCAAAAAGATTTTATCTTCAAATACAAGAACTTTTCGTGGTTTTGTTGGTTTTCAGCAAATGAACATATTTCAGCGAGCAAGAAGTTTTATCTTAGCGTAAGATTTTATCTTAAAATACAAGAACTTTTCGTGGTTCTTGTCAAATTTTGTTGGTTTTCATCTCATGAACTGATTTCAGTCAGCGAGATCTTTCTTCTTCAAAGCAAAAAGATTTTATCTTCAAATACAAGAACTTTTCGTGGTTTTGTTGGTTTTCAGCAAATGAACATATTTCAGCGAGCGAGAAGTTTTTTCTTTAATAGCGTCAGATTTTATCTTAAAATACAAGAACTTTTCGTGGTTCTTGTCAATTTTTGTTCGTTTTCATCCAATGAACTTATTTCAGTCAGCTCGATCTTTCTTCTTCAAAGCAAAAAGATTTTATCTTCAAATACAAGAACTTTTCGTGGTTTTGTTGGTTTTCAGCAAATGAACATATTTCAGCGAGCAAGAAGTTTTATCTTAGCGTAAGATTTTATCTTAAAATACAAGAACTTTTCGTGGTTCTTGTCAAATTTTGTTGGTTTTCATCTCATGAACTGATTTCAGTCAGCGAGATCTTTCTTCTTCAAAGCAAAAAGATTTTATCTTCAAATACAAGAACTTTTCGTGGTTTTGTTGGTTTTCAGCAAATGAACATATTTCAGCGAGCCAGAAGTTCTTTCTTTAATAGCGTCAGATTTTATCTTCAAATACAAGAACTCTTCGTGGTTTTGTTGGCTTTCAGCAAATGAACATATTTCAGCGAGTGAGAAGTTTTTTCTTTCATCGCGTAAAATTTTTCCTTAAAATACAAGAACTTTTCGTGGTTCTTGTCAAATTTTGTTGGTTTTCATCGAATGAACTTATTTCAGTCAGCTCGATCTTTCTTCTTCAAAGCAAAAAGATTTTATCTTCAAATACAAGAACTTTTCGTGGTTTTGTTGGTTTTCAGCAAATGAACATATTTCAGCGAGCGAGAAGTTTTATCTTAGCGCAGGATTTTATCTTAAAATACAAGAACTTTTCGTGGTTCTTGTCAAATTTTGTTGGTTTTCATCCAATGAACATATTTCAGGCAGCTGGATCTTTCCTCTTCAAAGCAAAAGGATTTTATCTTCAAATACAAGAACTTTTCGTGGTTTTGTTGGTTTTCAGCAAATGAACATATTTCAGCGAGCGAGAAGTTTTATCTTAGCGTCAGATTTTATCTTAAAATACAAGAACTTTTCGTGGTTCTTGTCAAATTTTGTTGGTTTTCATCTAATGAACTGATTTCAGTCAGCTCGATCTTTCTTCTTCAAAGCAAAAAGATTTTATCTTCAAATACAAGAACTTTTCGTGGTTTTGTTGGTTTTCAGCAAATGAACATATTTCAGCGAGCGAGAAGTTTTTTCTTTAATAGCGTCAGATTTTATCTTAAAATACAAGAACTTTTCGTGGTTCTTGTCAATTTTTGTTCGTTTTCATCCAATGAACTTATTTCAGTCAGCTCGATCTTTCTTCTTCAAAGCAAAAAGATTTTATCTTCAAATACAAGAACTTTTCGTGGTTTTGTTGGTTTTCAGCAAATGAACATATTTCAGCGAGCAAGAAGTTTTATCTTAGCGTAAGATTTTATCTTAAAATACAAGAACTTTTCGTGGTTCTTGTCAAATTTTGTTGGTTTTCATCTCATGATCTGATTTCAGTCAGCGAGATCTTTCTTCTTCAAAGCAAAAAGATTTTATCTTCAAATACAAGAACTTTTCGTGGTTTTGTTGGTTTTCAGCAAATGAACATATTTCAGCGAGCCAGAAGTTCTTTCTTTAATAGCGTCAGATTTTATCTTCAAATACAAGAACTCTTCGTGGTTTTGTTGGCTTTCAGCAAATGAACATATTTCAGCGAGTGAGAAGTTTTTTCTTTCATCGCGTAAAATTTTTCCTTAAAATACAAGAACTTTTCGTGGTTCTTGTCAAATTTTGTTGGTTTTCATCGAATGAACTTATTTCAGTCAGCTCGATCTTTCTTCTTCAAAGCAAAAAGATTTTATCTTCAAATACAAGAACTTTTCGTGGTTTTGTTGGTTTTCAGCAAATGAACATATTTCAGCGAGCGAGAAGTTTTATCTTAGCGCAGGATTTTATCTTAAAATACAAGAACTTTTCGTGGTTCTTGTCAAATTTTGTTGGTTTTCATCGAATGAACTGATTTCAGTCAGCGAGATCTTTCCTCTTCAAAGCAAAAAGATTTTATCTTCAAATACAAGAACTTTTCGTGGTTTTGTTGGTTTTCAGCAAATGAACATATTTCAGCGAGCGAGAAGTTTTTTCTTTAATAGCGTCAGATTTTATCTTAAAATACAAGAACTTTTCGTGGTTCTTGTCAATTTTTGTTGGTTTTCATCCAATGAACTTATTTCAGTCAGCTCGATCTTTCTTCTTCAAAGCAAAAAGATTTTATCTTCAAATACAAGAACTTTTCGTGGTTTTTTTGATTTTCAGCAAATGAACATATTTCAGCGAGCTTGAAGTTTTTTCTTTGATAGCGTCAGATTTTATCTTAAAATACAAGAACTTTTCGTGGTTCTTGTCAATTTTTGTTGGTTTTCATCTAATGAACTTATTTCAGTCAGCTCGATCTTTCTTCTTCAAAGCAAAAAGATTTTATCTTCAAAAACAAGAACTTTTCGTGGTTTTTTCGATTTTCAGCAAATGAACATATTTCAGCGAGCGAGAAGTTTTATCTTAGCGCAGGATTTTATCTTAAAATACAAGAACTTTTCGTGGTTCTTGTCAAATTTTGTTGGTTTTCATCTAATGAACTGATTTCAGTCAGCGAGATCTTTCCTCTTCAAAGCAAAAAGATTTTATCTTCAAATACAAGAACTTTTCGTGGTTTTGTTGGTTTTCAGCAAATGAACATATTTCAGCGAGCCAGAAGTTTTTTCTTTAATAGCGTCAGATTTTATCTTAAGATACAAGAACTTTTCGTGGTTCTTGTCAAATTTTGTTGGTTTTCATCTCATGAACTGATTTCAGTCAGCGAGATCTTTCTTCTTCAAAGCAAAAAGATTTTATCTTCAAATACAAGAACTTTTCGTGGTTTTGTTGGTTTTCAGCAAATGAACATATTTCAGCGAGCGAGAAGTTTTTTCTTTAATAGCGTCAGATTTTATCTTAAAATACAAGAACTTTTCGTGGTTCTTGTCAATTTTTGTTGGTTTTCATCCAATGAACTTATTTCAGTCAGCTCGATCTTTCTTCTTCAAAGCAAAAAGATTTCATCTTCAAATACAAGAACTTTTCGTGGTTTTGTTGGTTTTCAGCAAATGAACATATTTCAGCGAGCAAGAAGTTTTATCTTAGCGTCAGATTTTATCTTAAAATACAAGAACTTTTCGTGGTTCTTGTCAAATTTTGTTGGTTTTCATCTGATGAACTGATTTCAGTCAGCTCGATCTTTCTTCTTCAAAGCAAAAAGATTTTATCTTCAAATACAAGAACTTTTCGTGGTTTTGTTGGTTTTCAGCAAATGAACATATTTCAGCGAGCCAGAAGTTCTTTCTTTAATAGCGTCAGATTTTATCTTCAAATACAAGAACTCTTCGTGGTTTTGTTGGCTTTCAGCAATGAACATATTTCAGCGAGTGAGAAGTTTTTTCTTTCATCGCGTAAAATTTCTCCTTAAAATACAAGAACTTTTCGTGGTTCTTGTCAAATTTTGTTGGTTTTCATCGAATGAACTTATTTCAGTCAGCTCGATCTTTCTTCCTCAAAGCAAAAAGATTTTATCTTCAAATACAAGAACTTTTCGTGGTTTTGTTGGTTTTCAGCAAATGAACATATTTCAGCTAGCGAGAAGTTTTATCTTAGCGTAGGATTTTATCTTAAAATACAAGAACTTTTCGTGGTTCTTGTCAAATTTTGTTGGTTTTCATCTAATGAACTGATTTCAGTCAGCGAGATCTTTCCTCTTCAAAGCAAAAAGATTTTATCTTCAAATACAAGAACTTTTCGTGGTTTTGTTGGTTTTCAGCAAATGAACATATTTCAGCGAGCGAGAAGTTTTTTCTTTCATAGCGTCAGATTTTATCTTAAAATACAAGAACTTTTCGTGGGTCTTGTCAATTTTTGTTGGTTTTCATCCAATGAACTTATTTCAGTCAGCTCGATCTTTCTTCTTGAAAGCAAAAAGATTTTATCTTCAAATACAAGAACTTTTCGTGGTTTTTTTGATTTTCAGCAAATGAACATATTTCAGCGAGCTTGAAGTTTTTTCTTTGATAGCGTCAGATTTTATCTTAAAATACAAGAACTTTTCGTGGTTCTTGTCAATTTTTGTTGGTTTTGATCTAATGAACTTATTTCAGTCAGCTCGATCTTTCTTCTTCAAAGCAAAAAGATTTTATCTTCAAAAACAAGAACTTTTCGTGGTTTTTTTGATTTTCAGCAAATGAACATATTTCAGCGTGCGAGAAGTTTTTTTCTTTAACACCGCAAGATTTTATCTTGAAATGCAAGAACTTTTCGTGCTTCTTGTCAATTTTTGTTGGTTTTCATCTGATGAACTTATTTCAGTCAGCTCGATCTTTCTTCTTGAAAGCAAAAAGATTTTATCTTAAAATACAAGAACTTTTCGTGGTTTTGTTGGTTTTCAGCAAATGAACATATTTCAGCGAGCAAGAAGTTTTGTCTTTCATCGCGTAAAGTTTTATCTTCAAATACAAGAACTTTTCGTGGTTTTGTTGGTTTTCAGCAAATGAACATATTTCAGCGAGCGAGAAGTTTTATCTTAGCGTAGGATTTTATCTTAAAATACAAGAACTTTTCGTGGTTCTTGTCAAATTTTGTTGGTTTTCATCTGATGAACTGATTTCAGTCAGCGAGATCTTTCTTCTTCAAAGCAAAAAGATTTTATCTTCAAATACAAGAACTTTTCGTGGTTTTGTTGGTTTTCAGCAAATGAACATATTTCAGCGAGCGAGAAGTTTTTTCTTTAATAGCGTCAGATTTTATCTTAAAATACAAGAACTTTTCGTGGTTCTTGTCAATTTTTGTTGATTTTCATCCAATGAACTTATTTCAGTCAGCTCGATCTTTCTTCTTCAAAGCAAAAAGATTTTATCTTCAAATACAAGAACTTTTCGTGGTTTTTTTGATTTTCAGCAAATGAACATATTTCAGCGAGCTTGAAGTTTTTTCTTTGATAGCGTCAGATTTTATCTTAAAATACAAGAACTTTTCGTGGTTCTTGTCAATTTATGTTGGTTTTTATCTGATGAACTTATTTCAGTCAGCTCGATCTTTCTTCTTTAATGCAAAAAGATTTTTTTTCAAATACAAGAACTTTTCGTGGTTTTGTTGGTTTTCAGCAAATGAACATATTTCAGCGAGCTAGAAGTTTTTTCTTTAATAGCGTCAGATTTTATCTTAAAATACAAGAAATTTCGTGGTTCTTGTCAATTTTTGTTGGTTTTGATCTAATGAACTTATTTCAGTCAGCTCGATCTTTCTTCTTCAAAGCAAAAAGATTTTATCTTCAAAAACAAGAACTTTTCGTGGTTTTTTTGATTTTCAGCAAATGAACATATTTCTGCGAGCGAGAAGTTTTTTCTTTAATAGCATCAGATTTTATCTTAAAATACAAGAACTTTTCGTGGTTCTTGTCAATTTTTGTTGGTTTTCATCTCATGAACTTACTTCAGAAAGCTTGATCTTTCTTCCTCAAAGCAAAAAGATTTTATCCTCAAATACAAGAACTTTTCGTGGTTTTGTTGGTTTTCAGCAAATGAACATATTTCAGCGTGCGAGAAGTTTTTTCGTTAATACCGCAAGATTTTATCTTGAAATGCAAGAACTTTTCGTGGTTCTTGAAAATTTTTGTTGGTTTTCATCTGATGAACTTATTTCAGTCAGCTCGATCTTTCTTCTTCAATGCAAAAAGATTTTTTCTTCAAATACAAGAACTTTTCGTGGTTTTGTTGGTTTTCAGCAAATGAACATATTTCAGCGAGCTGGAAGCTTTTTCTTTCATAGCGTCAGATTTTATCTTAAAATACAAGAACTTTTCGTGGTTTTGTTGGTTTTCAGCAAATGAACATATTTCAGCGAGCAAGAAGTTTTGTCTTTCATCGCGTAAAGTTTTATCTTCAAATACAAGAACTTTTCGTGGTTATGTTGGTTTTCAGCAAATGAACATATTTCAGCGAGCGAGAAGTTTTATCTTAGCGTAGGATTTTATCTTAAAATACAAGAACTTTTCGTGGTTCTTGTCAAATTTTGTTGGTTTTCATCTAATGAACTGCTTTCAGTCAGCGAGATCTTTCTTCTTCAAAGCAAAAAGATTTTATCTTCAAATACAAGAACTTTTCGTGGTTTTGTTGGTTTTCAGCAAATGAACATATTTCAGCGAGCCAGAAGTTCTTTCTTTAATAGCGTCAGATTTTATCTTCAAATACAAGAACTCTTCGTGGTTTTGTTGGTTTTCAGCAAATGAACATATTTCAGCGAGCAAGAAGTTTTTTCTTTCATCGCGTAAAATTTTTCCTTAAAATACAAGAACTTTTCGTGTTTCTTGTCAAATTTTGTTGGTTTTCATCGAATGAACTTATTTCAGTCAGCTCGATCTTTCTTCTTCAAAGCAAAAAGATTTTATCTTCAAATACAAGAACTTTTCGTGGTTTTGTTGGTTTTCAGCAAATGAACATATTTCAGCGAGCGAGAAGTTTTATCTTAGCGTAGGATTTTATCTTAAAATACAAGAACTTTTCGTGGTTCTTGTCAAATTTTGTTGGTTTTCATCTAATGAACTGATTTCAGTCAGCTCGATCTTTCTTCTTCAAAGCAAAAAGATTTTATCTTAAAATACAAGAACTTTTCGTGGTTTTGTTGGTTTTCAGCAAATGAACATATTTCAGAGAGGGAGAAGTTTTTTCTTTAATAGCGTCAGATTTTATCTTAAAATACAAGAACTTTTCGTGGTTCTTGTCAATTTTTGTTGGTTTTCATCCAATGAACTTATTTCAGTCAGCTCGATCTTTCTTCTTCAAAGCAAAAAGATTTTATCTTCAAATACAAGAACTTTTCGTGGTTTTTTTGATTTTCAGCAAATGAACATATTTCAGCGAGCTTGAAGTTTTTTCTTTAATACCGCAAGATTTTATCTTGAAATGCAAGAACTTTTCGTGGTTCTTGTCAATTTTTGTTGGTTTTCATCTGATGAACTTATTTCAGTCAGCTCGATCTTTCTTCTTGAAAGCAAAAAGATTTTATCTTAAAATACAAGAACTTTTCGTGGTTTTGTTGGTTTTCAGCAAATGAACATATTTCAGCGAGCAAGAAGTTTTGTCTTTCATCGCGTAAAGTTTTATCTTCAAATACAAGAACTTTTCGTGGTTTTGTTGGTTTTCAGCAAATGAACATATTTCAGCGAGCGAGAAGTTTTATCTTAGCGTAGGATTTTATCTTAAAATACAAGAACTTTTCGTGGTTCTTGTCAAATTTTGTTGGTTTTCATCTGATGAACTGATTTCAGTCAGCGAGATCTTTCTTCTTCAAAGCAAAAAGATTTTATCTTCAAATACAAGAACTTTTCGTGGTTTTGTTGGTTTTCAGCAAATGAACATATTTCAGCGAGCGAGAAGTTTTTTCTTTAATAGCGTCAGATTTTATCTTAAAATACAAGAACTTTTCGTGGTTCTTGTCAATTTTTGTTGATTTTCATCCAATGAACTTATTTCAGTCAGCTCGATCTTTCTTCTTCAAAGCAAAAAGATTTTATCTTCAAATACAAGAACTTTTCGTGGTTTTTTTGATTTTCAGCAAATGAACATATTTCAGCGAGCTTGAAGTTTTTTCTTTGATAGCGTCAGATTTTATCTTAAAATACAAGAACTTTTCGTGGTTCTTGTCAATTTATGTTGGTTTTTATCTGATGAACTTATTTCAGTCAGCTCGATCTTTCTTCTTTAATGCAAAAAGATTTTTTTTCAAATACAAGAACTTTTCGTGGTTTTGTTGGTTTTCAGCAAATGAACATATTTCAGCGAGCTAGAAGTTTTTTCTTTAATAGCGTCAGATTTTATCTTAAAATACAAGAAATTTCGTGGTTCTTGTCAATTTTTGTTGGTTTTGATCTAATGAACTTATTTCAGTCAGCTCGATCTTTCTTCTTCAAAGCAAAAAGATTTTATCTTCAAAAACAAGAACTTTTCGTGGTTTTTTTGATTTTCAGCAAATGAACATATTTCTGCGAGCGAGAAGTTTTTTCTTTAATAGCATCAGATTTTATCTTAAAATACAAGAACTTTTCGTGGTTCTTGTCAATTTTTGTTGGTTTTCATCTCATGAACTTACTTCAGAAAGCTTGATCTTTCTTCCTCAAAGCAAAAAGATTTTATCCTCAAATACAAGAACTTTTCGTGGTTTTGTTGGTTTTCAGCAAATGAACATATTTCAGCGTGCGAGAAGTTTTTTCGTTAATACCGCAAGATTTTATCTTGAAATGCAAGAACTTTTCGTGGTTCTTGAAAATTTTTGTTGGTTTTCATCTGATGAACTTATTTCAGTCAGCTCGATCTTTCTTCTTCAATGCAAAAAGATTTTTTCTTCAAATACAAGAACTTTTCGTGGTTTTGTTGGTTTTCAGCAAATGAACATATTTCAGCGAGCTGGAAGCTTTTTCTTTCATAGCGTCAGATTTTATCTTAAAATACAAGAACTTTTCGTGGTTTTGTTGGTTTTCAGCAAATGAACATATTTCAGCGAGCAAGAAGTTTTGTCTTTCATCGCGTAAAGTTTTATCTTCAAATACAAGAACTTTTCGTGGTTATGTTGGTTTTCAGCAAATGAACATATTTCAGCGAGCGAGAAGTTTTATCTTAGCGTAGGATTTTATCTTAAAATACAAGAACTTTTCGTGGTTCTTGTCAAATTTTGTTGGTTTTCATCTAATGAACTGCTTTCAGTCAGCGAGATCTTTCTTCTTCAAAGCAAAAAGATTTTATCTTCAAATACAAGAACTTTTCGTGGTTTTGTTGGTTTTCAGCAAATGAACATATTTCAGCGAGCCAGAAGTTCTTTCTTTAATAGCGTCAGATTTTATCTTCAAATACAAGAACTCTTCGTGGTTTTGTTGGTTTTCAGCAAATGAACATATTTCAGCGAGCAAGAAGTTTTTTCTTTCATCGCGTAAAATTTTTCCTTAAAATACAAGAACTTTTCGTGTTTCTTGTCAAATTTTGTTGGTTTTCATCGAATGAACTTATTTCAGTCAGCTCGATCTTTCTTCTTCAAAGCAAAAAGATTTTATCTTCAAATACAAGAACTTTTCGTGGTTTTGTTGGTTTTCAGCAAATGAACATATTTCAGCGAGCGAGAAGTTTTATCTTAGCGTAGGATTTTATCTTAAAATACAAGAACTTTTCGTGGTTCTTGTCAAATTTTGTTGGTTTTCATCTAATGAACTGATTTCAGTCAGCTCGATCTTTCTTCTTCAAAGCAAAAAGATTTTATCTTAAAATACAAGAACTTTTCGTGGTTTTGTTGGTTTTCAGCAAATGAACATATTTCAGAGAGGGAGAAGTTTTTTCTTTAATAGCGTCAGATTTTATCTTAAAATACAAGAACTTTTCGTGGTTCTTGTCAATTTTTGTTGGTTTTCATCCAATGAACTTATTTCAGTCAGCTCGATCTTTCTTCTTCAAAGCAAAAAGATTTTATCTTCAAATACAAGAACTTTTCGTGGTTTTTTTGATTTTCAGCAAATGAACATATTTCAGCGAGCTTGAAGTTTTTTCTTTAATACCGCAAGATTTTATCTTGAAATGCAAGAACTTTTCGTGGTTCTTGTCAATTTTTGTTGGTTTTCATCTGATGAACTTATTTCAGTCAGCTCGATCTTTCTTCTTCAATGCAAAAAGATTTTTTCTTCAAATACAAGAACTTTTCGTGGTTTTGTTGGTTTTCAGCAAATGAACATATTTCAGCGAGCTGGAAGCTTTTTCTTTCATAGCGTCAGATTTTATCTTAAAATACAAGAACTTTTCGTGGTTTTGTTGGTTTTCAGCAAATGAACATATTTCAGCGAGCAAGAAGTTTTGTCTTTCATCGCGTAAAGTTTTATCTTCAAATACAAGAACTTTTCGTGGTTATGTTGGTTTTCAGCAAATGAACATATTTCAGCGAGCGAGAAGTTTTATCTTAGCGTAGGATTTTATCTTAAAATACAAGAACTTTTCGTGGTTCTTGTCAAATTTTGTTGGTTTTCATCTAATGAACTGATTTCAGTCAGCGAGATCTTTCTTCTTCAAAGCAAAAAGATATTATCTTCAAATACAAGAACTTTTCGTGGTTTTGTTGGTTTTCAGCAAATGAACATATTTCAGCGAGCCAGAAGTTCTTTCTTTAATAGCGTCAGATTTTATCTTCAAATACAAGAACTCTTCATGGTTTTGTTGGTTTTCAGCAAATGAACATATTTCAGCGAGTGAGAAGTTTTTTCTTTCATCGCGTAAAATTTTTCCTTAAAATGCAAGAACTTTTCGTGGTTCTTGTCAAATTTTGTTGGTTTTCATCGAATGAACTTATTTCAGTCAGCTCGATCTTTCTTCTTCAAAGCAAAAAGATTTTATCTTCAAACACAAGAACTTTTCGTGGTTTTGTTGGTTTTCAGCAAATGAACATATTTCAGCGAGCGAGAAGTTTTATCTTAGCGTAGGATTTTATCTTAAAATACAAGAACTTTTCGTGGTTCTTGTCAAATTTTGCTGGTTTTCATCTAATTAACTGATTTCAGTCAGCGAGATCTTTCTTCTTCAAAGCAAAAAGATTTTATCTTCAAATACAAGAACTTTTCGTGGTTTTGTTGCTTTTCAGCAAATGAACATATTTCAGCGAGCGAGAAGTTTTTTCTTTAATAGCGTCAGATTTTATCTTAAAATACAAGAACTTTTCGTGGTTCTTGTCAATTTTTGTTGGTTTTCATCCAATGAACTTATTTCAGTCAGCTCGAACTTTCTTCTTCAAAGCAAAAAGATTTTATCTTCAAATACAAGAACTTTTCGTGGTTTTTTTGATTTTCAGCAAATGAACATATTTCAGCGAGCTTGAAGTTTTTTCTTTGATAGCGTCAGATTTTATCTTAAAATACAAGAACTTTTCGTGGTTCTTGTCAATTTTTGTTGGTTTTGATCTAATGAACTTATTTAAGTCAGCTCGATCTTTCTTCTTCAAAGCAAAAAGATTTTATCTTCAAAAACAAGAACTTTTCGTGGTTTTTTTGATTTTCAGCAAATGAACATATTTCAGCGAGCGAGAAGTTTTTTCTTTAATAGCATCAGATTTTATCTTAAAATACAAGAACTTTTCGTGGTTCTTGTCAATTTTTGTTGGTTTTCATCTCATGAACTTACTTCAGAAAGCTAGATCTTTCTTCCTCAAAGCAAAAAGATTTTATCCTCAAATACAAGAACTTTTCGTGGTTTTGTTGGTTTTCAGCAAATGAACATATTTCAGCGTGCGAGAAGTTTTTTTCTTTAACACCGCAAGATTTTATCTTGAAATGCAAGAACTTTTCGTGGTTCTTGTCAATTTTTGTTGGTTTTCATCTGATGAACTTATTTCAGTCAGCTCGATCTTTCTTCTTCAATGCAAAAAGATTTTTTCTTCAAATACAAGAACTTTTCGTGGTTTTGTTGGTTTTCAGCAAATGAACATATTTCAGCGAGCTGGAAGCTTTTTCTTTCATAGCGTCAGATTTTATCTTAAAATACAAGAACTTTTCGTGGTTTTGTTGGTTTTCAGCAAATGAACATATTTCAGCGAGCAAGAAGTTTTGTCTTTCATCGCGTAAAGTTTTATCTTCAAATACAAGAACTTTTCGTGGTTTTGTTGGTTTTCAGCAAATGAACAGATTTCAGCGAGCGAGAAGTTTTATCTTAGCGTAGGATTTGATCTTAAAATACAAGAACTTTTCGTGGTTCTTGTCAAATTTTGTTGGTTTTCATCTAATGAACTGATTTCGGTCAGCGAGATCTTTCTTCTTCAAAGCAAAAAGATTTTATCTTCAAATACAAGAACTTTTCGTGGTTTTGTTGGTTTTCAGCAAATGAACATATTTCAGCGAGCGAGAAGTTTTTTCTTTAATAGCGTCAGATTTTATCTTAAAATACAAGAACTTTTCGTGGTTCTTGTTAATTTTTGTTGGTTTTCATCTGATGAACTTATTTCAGTCAGCTCGATCTTTCTTCTTTAATGCAAAAAGATTTTATCTTCAAATACAAGAACTTTTCGTGGTTTTGTTGGTTTTCAGCAAATGAACATATTTCAGCGAGCCAGAAGTTCTTTCTTTAATAGCGTCAGATTTTATCTTCAAATACAAGAACTCTTCGTGGTTTTGTTGGTTTTCAGCAAATGGACATATTTCAGCGAGTGAGAAGTTTTTTCTTTCATCGCGTAAAATTTTTACTTAAAATACAAGAACTTTTCGTGGTTCTTGTCAAATTTTGTTGGTTTTCATCGAATGAACTTATTTCAGTCAGCTCGATCTTTCTTCTTCAAAGCAAAAAGATTTTATCTTCAAATACAAGAACTTTTCATGGTTTTGTTGGTTTTCAGCAAATGAACATATTTCAGCGAGCGAGAAGTTTTATCTTAGCGTAGGATTTTATCTTAAAATACAAGAACTTTTCGTGGTTCTTGTCAAATTTTGTTGGTTTTCATCTAATGAACTGATTTCAGTCAGCTCGATCTTTCTTCTTCAAAGCAAAAAGATTTTATCTTCAAATACAAGAACTTTTCGTGGTTTTGTTGGTTTTCAGCAAATGAACATATTTCAGAGAGGGAGAAGTTTTTTCTTCAATAGCGTCAGATTTTATCTTAAAATACAAGAACTTTTCGTGGTTCTTGTCAATTTTTGTTGGTTTTCATCAAATGAACTTATTTCAGTCAGCTCGATCTTTCTTCTTCAAAGCAAAAAGATTTTATCTTCAAATACAAGAACTTTTCGTGGTTTTTTTGATTTTCAGCAAATGAACATATTTCAGCGAGCTTGAAGTTTTTTCTTTAATACCGCAAGATTTTATCTTGAAATGCAAGAACTTTTCGTGGTTCTTGTCAATTTTTGTTGGTTTTCATCTGATGAACTTATTTCAGTCAGCTCGATCTTTCTTCTTCAATGCAAAAAGATTTTTTCTTCAAATACAAGAACTTTTCGTGGTTTTGTTGGTTTTCAGCAAATGAACATATTTCAGCGAGCTGGAAGCTTTTTCTTTCATAGCGTCAGATTTTATCTTAAAATACAAGAACTTTTCGTGGTTTTGTTGGTTTTCAGCAAATGAACATATTTCAGCGAGCAAGAAGTTTTGTCTTTCATCGCGTAAAGTTTTATCTTCAAATACAAGAACTTTTCGTGGTTATGTTGGTTTTCAGCAAATGAACATATTTCAGCGAGCGAGAAGTTTTATCTTAGCGTAGGATTTTATCTTAAAATACAAGAACTTTTCGTGGTTCTTGTCAAATTTTGTTGGTTTTCATCTAATGAACTGATTTCAGTCAGCGAGATCTTTCTTCTTCAAAGCAAAAAGATTTTATCTTCAAATACAAGAACTTTTCGTGGTTTTGTTGGTTTTCAGCAAATGAACATATTTCAGCGAGCCAGAAGTTCTTTCTTTAATAGCGTCAGATTTTATCTTCAAATACAAGAACTCTTCATGGTTTTGTTGGTTTTCAGCAAATGAACATATTTCAGCGAGTGAGAAGTTTTTTCTTTCATCGCGTAAATTTTTTACTTAAAATACAAGAACTTTTCGTGGTTCTTGTCAAATTTTGTTGGTTTTCATCGAATGAACTTATTTCAGTCAGCTCGATCTTTCTTCTTCAAAGCAAAAAGATTTTATCTTCAAATACAAGAACTTTTCGTGGTTTTGTTGGTTTTCAGCAAATGAACATATTTCAGCGAGCGAGAAGTTTTATCTTAGCGTAGGATTTTATCTTAAAATACAAGAACTTTTCGTGGTTCTTGTCAAATTTTGTTGGTTTTCATCTAATGAACTGATTTCAGTCAGCGAGATCTTTCTTCTTCAAAGCAAAAAGATTTTATCTTCAAATACAAGAACTTTTCGTGGTTTTGTTGGTTTTCAGCAAATGAACATATTTCAGCGAGCCAGAAGTTCTTTCTTTAATAGCGTCAGATTTTATCTTCAAATACAAGAACTCTTCATGGTTTTGTTGGTTTTCAGCAAATGAACATATTTCAGCGAGTGAGAAGTTTTTTCTTTCATCGCGTAAAATTTTTCCTTAAAATGCAAGAACTTTTCGTGGTTCTTGTCAAATTTTGTTGGTTTTCATCGAATGAACTTATTTCAGTCAGCTCGATCTTTCTTCTTCAAAGCAAAAAGATTTTATCTTCAAATACAAGAACTTTTCGTGGTTTTGTTGGTTTTCAGCAAATGAACATATTTCAGCGAGCGAGAAGTTTTATCTTAGCGTAGGATTTTATCTTAAAATACAAGAACTTTTCGTGGTTCTTGTCAAATTTTGCTGGTTTTCATCTAATTAACTGATTTCAGTCAGCGAGATCTTTCTTCTTCAAAGCAAAAAGATTTTATCTTCAAATACAAGAACTTTTCGTGGTTTTGTTGCTTTTCAGCAAATGAACATATTTCAGCGAGCGAGAAGTTTTTTCTTTAATAGCGTCAGATTTTATCTTAAAATACAAGAACTTTTCGTGGTTCTTGTCAATTTTTGTTGGTTTTCATCCAATGAACTTATTTCAGTCAGCTCGAACTTTCTTCTTCAAAGCAAAAAGATTTTATCTTCAAATACAAGAACTTTTCGTGGTTTTTTTGATTTTCAGCAAATGAACATATTTCAGCGAGCTTGAAGTTTTTTCTTTGATAGCGTCAGATTTTATCTTAAAATACAAGAACTTTTCGTGGTTCTTGTCAATTTTTGTTGGTTTTGATCTAATGAACTTATTTAAGTCAGCTCGATCTTTCTTCTTCAAAGCAAAAAGATTTTATCTTCAAAAACAAGAACTTTTCGTGGTTTTTTTGATTTTCAGCAAATGAACATATTTCAGCGAGCGAGAAGTTTTTTCTTTAATAGCATCAGATTTTATCTTAAAATACAAGAACTTTTCGTGGTTCTTGTCAATTTTTGTTGGTTTTCATCTCATGAACTTACTTCAGAAAGCTAGATCTTTCTTCCTCAAAGCAAAAAGATTTTATCCTCAAATACAAGAACTTTTCGTGGTTTTGTTGGTTTTCAGCAAATGAACATATTTCAGCGTGCGAGAAGTTTTTTTCTTTAACACCGCAAGATTTTATCTTGAAATGCAAGAACTTTTCGTGGTTCTTGTCAATTTTTGTTGGTTTTCATCTGATGAACTTATTTCAGTCAGCTCGATCTTTCTTCTTCAATGCAAAAAGATTTTTTCTTCAAATACAAGAACTTTTCGTGGTTTTGTTGTTTTTCAGCAAATGAACATATTTCAGCGAGCTGGAAGCTTTTTCTTTCATAGCGTCAGATTTTATCTTAAAATACAAGAACTTTTCGTGGTTTTGTTGGTTTTCATCAAATGAACTTATTTCAGTCAGCTCGATCTTTCTTCTTCAAAGCAAAAAGATTTTATCTTCAAATACAAGAACTTTTCGTGGTTTTTTTGATTTTCAGCAAATGAACATATTTCAGCGAGCTTGAAGTTTTTTCTTTAATACCGCAAGATTTTATCTTGAAATGCAAGAACTTTTCGTGGTTCTTGTCAATTTTTGTTGGTTTTCATCTGATGAACTTATTTCAGTCAGCTCGATCTTTCTTCTTCAATGCAAAAAGATTTTTTCTTCAAATACAAGAACTTTTCGTGGTTTTGTTGGTTTTCAGCAAATGAACATATTTCAGCGAGCTGGAAGCTTTTTCTTTCATAGCGTCAGATTTTATCTTAAAATACAAGAACTTTTCGTGGTTTTGTTGGTTTTCAGCAAATGAACATATTTCAGCGAGCAAGAAGTTTTGTCTTTCATCGCGTAAAGTTTTATCTTCAAATACAAGAACTTTTCGTGGTTATGTTGGTTTTCAGCAAATGAACATATTTCAGCGAGCGAGAAGTTTTATCTTAGCGTAGGATTTTATCTTAAAATACAAGAACTTTTCGTGGTTCTTGTCAAATTTTGTTGGTTTTCATCTAATGAACTGATTTCAGTCAGCGAGATCTTTCTTCTTCAAAGCAAAAAGATTTTATCTTCAAATACAAGAACTTTTCGTGGTTTTGTTGGTTTTCAGCAAATGAACATATTTCAGCGAGCCAGAAGTTCTTTCTTTAATAGCGTCAGATTTTATCTTCAAATACAAGAACTCTTCATGGTTTTGTTGGTTTTCAGCAAATGAACATATTTCAGCGAGTGAGAAGTTTTTTCTTTCATCGCGTAAATTTTTTACTTAAAATACAAGAACTTTTCGTGGTTCTTGTCAAATTTTGTTGGTTTTCATCGAATGAACTTATTTCAGTCAGCTCGATCTTTCTTCTTCAAAGCAAAAAGATTTTATCTTCAAATACAAGAACTTTTCGTGGTTTTGTTGGTTTTCAGCAAATGAACATATTTCAGCGAGCGAGAAGTTTTATCTTAGCGTAGGATTTTATCTTAAAATACAAGAACTTTTCGTGGTTCTTGTCAAATTTTGTTGGTTTTCATCTAATGAACTGATTTCAGTCAGCGAGATCTTTCTTCTTCAAAGCAAAAAGATTTTATCTTCAAATACAAGAACTTTTCGTGGTTTTGTTGGTTTTCAGCAAATGAACATATTTCAGCGAGCCAGAAGTTCTTTCTTTAATAGCGTCAGATTTTATCTTCAAATACAAGAACTCTTCATGGTTTTGTTGGTTTTCAGCAAATGAACATATTTCAGCGAGTGAGAAGTTTTTTCTTTCATCGCGTAAAATTTTTCCTTAAAATGCAAGAACTTTTCGTGGTTCTTGTCAAATTTTGTTGGTTTTCATCGAATGAACTTATTTCAGTCAGCTCGATCTTTCTTCTTCAAAGCAAAAAGATTTTATCTTCAAATACAAGAACTTTTCGTGGTTTTGTTGGTTTTCAGCAAATGAACATATTTCAGCGAGCGAGAAGTTTTATCTTAGCGTAGGATTTTATCTTAAAATACAAGAACTTTTCGTGGTTCTTGTCAAATTTTGCTGGTTTTCATCTAATTAACTGATTTCAGTCAGCGAGATCTTTCTTCTTCAAAGCAAAAAGATTTTATCTTCAAATACAAGAACTTTTCGTGGTTTTGTTGCTTTTCAGCAAATGAACATATTTCAGCGAGCGAGAAGTTTTTTCTTTAATAGCGTCAGATTTTATCTTAAAATACAAGAACTTTTCGTGGTTCTTGTCAATTTTTGTTGGTTTTCATCCAATGAACTTATTTCAGTCAGCTCGAACTTTCTTCTTCAAAGCAAAAAGATTTTATCTTCAAATACAAGAACTTTTCGTGGTTTTTTTGATTTTCAGCAAATGAACATATTTCAGCGAGCTTGAAGTTTTTTCTTTGATAGCGTCAGATTTTATCTTAAAATACAAGAACTTTTCGTGGTTCTTGTCAATTTTTGTTGGTTTTGATCTAATGAACTTATTTAAGTCAGCTCGATCTTTCTTCTTCAAAGCAAAAAGATTTTATCTTCAAAAACAAGAACTTTTCGTGGTTTTTTTGATTTTCAGCAAATGAACATATTTCAGCGAGCGAGAAGTTTTTTCTTTAATAGCATCAGATTTTATCTTAAAATACAAGAACTTTTCGTGGTTCTTGTCAATTTTTGTTGGTTTTCATCTCATGAACTTACTTCAGAAAGCTAGATCTTTCTTCCTCAAAGCAAAAAGATTTTATCCTCAAATACAAGAACTTTTCGTGGTTTTGTTGGTTTTCAGCAAATGAACATATTTCAGCGTGCGAGAAGTTTTTTTCTTTAACACCGCAAGATTTTATCTTGAAATGCAAGAACTTTTCGTGGTTCTTGTCAATTTTTGTTGGTTTTCATCTGATGAACTTATTTCAGTCAGCTCGATCTTTCTTCTTCAATGCAAAAAGATTTTTTCTTCAAATACAAGAACTTTTCGTGGTTTTGTTGTTTTTCAGCAAATGAACATATTTCAGCGAGCTGGAAGCTTTTTCTTTCATAGCGTCAGATTTTATCTTAAAATACAAGAACTTTTCGTGGTTTTGTTGGTTTTCAGCAAATGAACATATTTCAGCGAGCAAGAAGTTTTGTCTTTCATCGCGTAAAGTTTTATCTTCAAATACAAGAACTTTTCGTGGTTTTGTTGGTTTTCAGCAAATGAACAGATTTCAGCGAGCGAGAAGTTTTATCTTAGCGTAGGATTTGATCTTAAAATACAAGAACTTTTCGTGGTTCTTGTCAAATTTTGTTGGTTTTCATCTAATGAACTGATTTCGGTCAGCGAGATCTTTCTTCTTCAAAGCAAAAAGATTTTATCTTCAAATACAAGAACTTTTCGTGGTTTTGTTGGTTTTCAGCAAATGAACATATTTCAGCGAGCGAGAAGTTTTTTCTTTAATAGCGTCAGATTTTATCTTAAAATACAAGAACTTTTCGTGGTTCTTGTTAATTTTTGTTGGTTTTCATCTGATGAACTTATTTCAGTCAGCTCGATCTTTCTTCTTTAATGCAAAAAGATTTTATCTTCAAATACAAGAACTTTTCGTGGTTTTGTTGGTTTTCAGCAAATGAACATATTTCAGCGAGCCAGAAGTTCTTTCTTTAATAGCGTCAGATTTTATCTTCAAATACAAGAACTCTTCGTGGTTTTGTTGGTTTTCAGCAAATGAACATATTTCAGCGAGTGAGAAGTTTTTTCTTTCATCGCGTAAAATTTTTACTTAAAATACAAGAACTTTTCGTGGTTCTTGTCAAATTTTGTTGGTTTTCATCCAATGAACTGATTTCAGTCAGCTCGATCTTTCTTCTTCAAAGCAAAAAGATTTTATCTTCAAATACAAGAACTTTTCGTGGTTTTGTTGGTTTTCAGCAAATGAACATATTTCAGCGAGCGAGAAGTTTTATCTTAGCGTAGGATTTTATCTTAAAATACAAGAACTTTTCGTGGTTCTTGTCAAATTTTGTTGGTTTTCATCTAATGAACTGATTTCAGTCAGCTCGATCTTTCTTCTTCAAAGCAAAAAGATTTTATCTTCAAATACAAGAACTTTTCGTGGTTTTGTTGGTTTTCAGCAAATGAACATATTTCAGAGAGGGAGAAGTTTTTTCTTCAATAGCGTCAGATTTTATCTTAAAATACAAGAACTTTTCGTGGTTCTTGTCAATTTTTGTTGGTTTTCATCAAATGAACTTATTTCAGTCAGCTCGATCTTTCTTCTTCAAAGCAAAAAGATTTTATCTTCAAATACAAGAACTTTTCGTGGTTTTTTTGATTTTCAGCAAATGAACATATTTCAGCGAGCTTGAAGTTTTTTCTTTAATACCGCAAGATTTTATCTTGAAATGCAAGAACTTTTCGTGGTTCTTGTCAATTTTTGTTGGTTTTCATCTGATGAACTTATTTCAGTCAGCTCGATCTTTCTTCTTCAATGCAAAAAGATTTTTTCTTCAAATACAAGAACTTTTCGTGGTTTTGTTGGTTTTCAGCAAATGAACATATTTCAGCGAGCTGGAAGCTTTTTCTTTCATAGCGTCAGATTTTATCTTAAAATACAAGAACTTTTCGTGGTTTTGTTGGTTTTCAGCAAATGAACATATTTCAGCGAGCAAGAAGTTTTGTCTTTCATCGCGTAAAGTTTTATCTTCAAATACAAGAACTTTTCGTGGTTATGTTGGTTTTCAGCAAATGAACATATTTCAGCGAGCGAGAAGTTTTATCTTAGCGTAGGATTTTATCTTAAAATACAAGAACTTTTCGTGGTTCTTGTCAAATTTTGTTGGTTTTCATCTAATGAACTGATTTCAGTCAGCGAGATCTTTCTTCTTCAAAGCAAAAAGATTTTATCTTCAAATACAAGAACTTTTCGTGGTTTTGTTGGTTTTCAGCAAATGAACATATTTCAGCGAGCCAGAAGTTCTTTCTTTAATAGCGTCAGATTTTATCTTCAAATACAAGAACTCTTCATGGTTTTGTTGGTTTTCAGCAAATGAACATATTTCAGCGAGTGAGAAGTTTTTTCTTTCATCGCGTAAAATTTTTCGTTATAATACAAGAACTTTTCGTGGTTCTTGTCAAATTTTGTTGGTTTTCATCGAATGAACTTATTTCAGTCAGCTCGATCTTTCTTCTTCAAAGCAAAAAGATTTTATCTTCAAATACAAGAACTTTTCGTGGTTTTGTTGGTTTTCAGCAAATGAACATATTTCAGCGAGTGAGAAGTTTTATCTTAGCGTAGGATTTTATCTTAAAATACAAGAACTTTTCGTGGTTCTTGTCAAATTTTGCTGGTTTTCATCTAATTAACTGATTTCAGTCAGCGAGATCTTTCTTCTTCAAAGCAAAAAGATTTTATCTTCAAATACAAGAACTTTTCGTGGTTTTGTTGGTTTTCAGCAAATGAACATATTTCAGCGAGCGAGAAGTTTTTTCTTCAATAGCGTCAGATTTTATCTTAAAATACAAGAACTTTTCGTGGTTCTTGTCAATTTTTGTTGGTTTTCATCCAATGAACTTATTTCAGTCAGCTCGATCTTTCTTCTTCAAAGCAAAAAGATTTTATCTTCAAATACAAGAACTTTTCGTGGTTTTTTTGATTTTCAGCAAATGAACATATTTCAGCGAGCTTGAAGTTTTTTCTTTGATAGCGTCAGATTTTATCTTAAAATACAAGAACTTTTCGTGGTTCTTGTCAATTTTTGTTGGTTTTGATCTAATGAACTTATTTCAGTCAGCTCGATCTTTCTTCTTCAAAGCAAAAAGATTTTATCTTCAAAAACAAGAACTTTTCGTGGTTTTTTTGATTTTCAGCAAATGAACATATTTCAGCGAGCGAGAAGTTTTTTCTTTAATAGCATCAGATTTTATCTTAAAATA
The DNA here is from genome assembly GCF_035084215.1 of Heptranchias perlo. Taxonomy (NCBI): domain Eukaryota; kingdom Metazoa; phylum Chordata; class Chondrichthyes; order Hexanchiformes; family Hexanchidae; genus Heptranchias; species Heptranchias perlo. The sequence continues at coordinate 216,209 of NW_027138300.1, forward strand.
CAAGAACTTTTCGTGGTTCTTGTCAATTTTTGTTGGTTTTCATCTCATGAACTTACTTCAGAAAGCTAGATCTTTCTTCCTCAAAGCAAAAAGATTTTATCGTCAAATACAAGAACTTTTCGTGGTTTTGTTGGTTTTCAGCAAATGAACATATTTCAGCGTGCGAGAAGTTTTTTTCTTTAACACCGCAAGATTTTATCTTGAAATGCAAGAACTTTTCGTGGTTCTTGTCAATTTTTGTTGGTTTTCATCTGATGAACTTATTTCAGTCAGCTCGATCTTTCTTCTTCAATGCAAAAAGATTTTTTCTTCAAATACAAGAACTTTTCGTGGTTTTGTTGGTTTTCAGCAAATGAACATATTTCAGCGAGCTGGAAGCTTTTTCTTTCATAGCGTCAGATTTTATCTTAAAATACAAGAACTTTTCGTGGTTTTGTTGGTTTTCAGCAAATGAACATATTTCAGCGAGCAAGAAGTTTTGTCTTTCATCGCGTAAAGTTTTATCTTCAAATACAAGAACTTTTCGTGGTTTTGTTGGTTTTCAGCAAATGAACATATTTCAGCGAGCGAGAAGTTTTTTCTTTAATAGCGTCAGATTTTATCTTAAAATACAAGAACTTTTCGTGGTTCTTGTCAATTTTTGTTGGTTTTCATCCAATGAACTTATTTCAGTCAGCTCGATCTTTCTTCTTCAAAGCAAAAAGATTTTATCTTCAAATACAAGAACTTTTCGTGGTTTTTTTGATTTTAAGCAAATGAACATATTTCAGCGAGCTTGAAGTTTTTTCTTTGATAGCGTCAGATTTTATCTTAAAATACAAGAACTTTTCGTGGTTCTTGTCAATTTTTGTTGGTTTTCATCTCATGAACTTACTTCAGAAAGTTAGATCTTTCTTCCTCACAGCAAAAAGATTTTATCCTCAAATACAAGAACTTTTCGTGGTTTTGTTGGTTTTCAGCAAATGAACATATTTCAGCGTGCGAGAAGTTTTTTCTTTAATACCGCAAGATTTTATCTTGAATTGCAAGAACTTTTCGTGGTTCTTGTCAATTTTTGTTGGTTTTCATCTGATGAACTTATTTCAGTCAGCTCGATCTTTCTTCTTCAATGCAAAAAGATTTTTTCTTCAAATACAAGAACTTTTCGTGGTTTTGTTGGTTTTCAGCAAATGAACATATTTCAGCGAGCTGGAAGCTTTTTCTTTCATAGCGTCAGATTTTATCTTAAAATACAAGAACTTTTCGTGGTTTTGTTGGTTTTCAGCAAATGAACATATTTCAGCGAGCAAGAAGTTTTGTCTTTCATCGCGTAAAGTTTTATCTTCAAATACAAGAACTTTTCGTGGTTATGTTGGTTTTCAGCAAATGAACATATTTCAGCGAGCGAGAAGTTTTATCTTAGCGTAGGATTTTATCTTAAAATACAAGAACTTTTCGTGGTTCTTGTCAAATTTTGTTGGTTTTCATCTAATGAACTGATTTCAGTCAGCGAGATCTTTCTTCTTCAAAGCAAAAAGATTTTATCTTCAAATACAAGAACTTTTCGTGGTTTTGTTGGTTTTCAGCAAATGAACATATTTCAGCGAGCGAGAAGTTTTTTCTTTAATAGCGTCAGATTTTATCTTAAAATACAAGAACTTTTCGTGGTTCTTGTCAATTTTTGTTGGTTTTCATCCAATGAACTTATTTCAGTCAGCTCGATCTTTCTTCTTCAATGCAAAAAGATTTTTTTTCAAATACAAGAACTTTTCGTGGTTTTGTTGGTTTTCAGCAAATGAACATATTTCAGCGAGCTAGAAGTTTTTTCTTTAATAGCGTCAGATTTTATCTTAAAATACAAGAAATTTCGTGGTTCTTGTCAATTTTTGTTGGTTTTGATCTAATGAACTTATTTCAGTCAGCTCGATCTTTCTTCTTCAAAGCAAAAAGATTTTATCTTCAAAAACAAGAACTTTTCGTGTTTTTTTGATTTTCAGCAAATGAACATATTTCAGCGAGCGAGAAGTTTTTTCTTTAATAGCATCAGATTTTATCTTAAAATACAAGAACTTTTCGTGGTTCTTGTCAATTTTTGTTGGTTTTCATCTCATGAACTTACTTCAGAAAGCTAGATCTTTCTTCCTCAAAGCAAAAAGATTTTATCCTCAAATACAAGAACTTTTTGTGGTTTTGTTGGTTTTCAGCAAATGAACATATTTCAGCGTGCGAGAAGTTTTTTCTTTAATACCGCAAGATTTTATCTTGAATTGCAAGAACTTTTCGTGGTTCTTGTCAATTTTTGTTGGTTTTCATCTGATGAACTTATTTCAGTCAGCTCGATCTTTCTTCTTCAATGCAAAAAGATTTTTTCTTCAAATACAAGAACTTTTCGTGGTTTTGTTGGTTTTCAGCAAATGAACATATTTCAGCGAGCTGGAAACTTTTTCTTTCATAGCGTCAGATTTTATCTTAAAATACAAGAACTTTTCGTGGTTTTGTTGGTTTTCAGCAAATGAACATATTTCAGCGAGCTGGAAGTTTTTTCTTCAATAGCGTAAGATTTTATCTTAAAATACAATAACTTTTCGTGGTTCTTGTCAATTTTTGTTGGCGTTGATCGAATGAACTTATTTCAGTCAGCTGGATCTTTCTTCTTCAAAGCAAAAAGATTTTTTCTTCAAATACAAGAACTTTTCGTGGTTTTGTTGGTTTTCAGCAAATGAACATATTTCAGCGAGCTGGAAACTTTTTCTTTCATAGCGTCAGATTTTATCTTAAAATACAAGAACTTTTCGTGGTTTTGTTGGTTTTCAGCAAATGAACATATTTCAGCGAGCTGGAAGTTTTTTCTTCAATAGCGTAAGATTTTATCTTAAAATACAATAACTTTTCGTGGTTCTTGTCAATTTTTGTTGGTTTTCATCCAATGAACTGATTTCAGTCAGCGATATCTTTCTCCTTCAAAGCAAAAAGATTTTATCTTCAAATACAAGAACTTTTCGTGGTTTTGTTGGTTTTCAGCAAATGAACATATTTCAGCGAGCGAGAAGTTTTTTCTTTAATAGCGTCAGATTTTATCTTAAAATACAAGAACTTTTCGTGGTTCTTGTCAATTTTTGTTGGTTTTCATCCAATGAACTTATTTCAGTCAGCGAGATCTTTCTTCTTCAAAGCAAAAAGATTATATCTTCAAATACAAGAACTTTTCGTGGTTTTGTTGGTTTTCAGCAAATGAACATATTTCAGCGAGTGAGAAGTTTTTTCTTTGATCGCGTAAAATGTTATCTTAAAATACAAGAACTTTTCGTGGTTGTTGTCAAATTTTGTTGGTTTTCATCTAATGAACTTATTTCAGTCAGCTGGATCTTTCTTCTTCAAAGCAAAAATATTTTATCTTCAAATACAAGAACTTTTCGTGGTTTTGTTGGTTTTCAGCAAATGAAATATTTCAGCGAGCTGGAAGTTTTTTCTTTAATAGCGTCAGATTTTATCTTAAAATACAAGAACTTTTCGTGCTTCTTGACAATTTTTGTTGGTTTTGATCTCATGAACTTATTTCAGTCAGCTCGATCTTTCTTCTTCAAAGCAAAAAGATTTTATCTTCAAAAACAAGAACTTTTCGTGGTTTTGTTGGTTTTCAGCAAATGGACATATTTCAGCGAGTGAGAAGTTTTTTCTTTGATAGCGTCAGATTTAATCTTAAAATACAAGAACTTTTCGTTGTTCTTGTCAATTTTTGTTGGTTTTCATCGAATGAACTTATGCCAGTCAGCTCGATCTTTCTTCTTCAAAGCAAAAAGATTTTATCTTCAAATACAAGAACTTTTCGTGGTTTTGTTGGTTTTCAGCAAATGGACATATTTCAGCGAGCGAGAAGTTTTATCTTAGCGTAAGATTTTATCTTAAAATACAAGAACTTTTCGTGGTTCTTGTCAAATTTTTGTTGGTTTTTATCTGATGAACTTATTTCAGTCAGCTCGATCTTTCTTCTTTAATGCAAAAAGATTTTTTTTCAAATACAAGAACTTTTCGTGGTTTTGTTGGTTTTCAGCAAATGAACATATTTCAGCGAGCTAGAAGTTTTTTCTTTAATAGCGTCAGATTTTATCTTAAAATACAAGAAATTTCGTGGTTCTTGTCAATTTTTGTTGGTTTTGATCTAATGAACTTATTTCAGTCAGCTCGATCTTTCTTCTTCAAAGCAAAAAGATTTTATCTTCAAAAACAAGAACTTTTCGTGGTTTTGTTGGTTTTCAGCAAATGAACATATTTCAGCGTGCGAGAAGTTTTTTCTTTAATACCGCAAGATTTTATCTTGAATTGCAAGAACTTTTCGTGGTTCTTGTCAATTTTTGTTGGTTTTCATCTGATGAACTTATTTCAGTCAGCTCGATCTTTCTTCTTCAATGCAAAAAGATTTTTTCTTCAAATACAAGAACTTTTCGTGGTTTTGTTGGTTTTCAGCAAATGAACATATTTCAGCGAGCTGGAAACTTTTTCTTTCATAGCGTCAGATTTTATCTTAAAATACAAGAACTTTTCGTGGTTTTGTTGGTTTTCAGCAAATGAACATATTTCAGCGAGCTGGAAGTTTTTTCTTCAATAGCGTAAGATTTTATCTTAAAATACAATAACTTTTCGTGGTTCTTGTCAATTTTTGTTGGCGTTGATCGAATGAACTTATTTCAGTCAGCTGGATCTTTCTTCTTCAAAGCAAAAAGATTTTCTCTTCAAATACAAGAACTTTTCGTGGTTTTGTTGGTTTTCAGCAAATGAACATATTTCAGCGAGCTGGAAGTTTTTTCTTCAATCGCGTAAGATTTTATCTTAAAATACAAGAACTTTTCGTGGTTCTTGTCAATTTTTGTTGGTTTTCATCCAATGAACTGATTTCAGTCAGCGATATCTTTCTCCTTCAAAGCAAAAAGATTTTATCTTCAAATACAAGAACTTTTCGTGGTTTTGTTGGTTTTCAGCAAATGAACATATTTCAGCGAGCGAGAAGTTTTTTCTTTAATAGCGTCAGATTTTATCTTAAAATACAAGAACTTTTCGTGGTTCTTGTCAATTTTTGTTGGTTTTCATCCAATGAACTTATTTCAGTCAGCGAGATCTTTCTTCTTCAAAGCAAAAAGATTATATCTTCAAATACAAGAACTTTTCGTGGTTTTGTTGGTTTTCAGCAAATGAACATATTTCAGCGAGTGAGAAGTTTTTTCTTTGATCGCGTAAAATGTTATCTTAAAATACAAGAACTTTTCGTGGTTGTTGTCAAATTTTGTTGGTTTTCATCTCATGAACTTATTTCATTCAGCTGGATCTTTCTTCTTCAAAGCAAAAATATTTTATCTTCAAATACAAGAACTTTTCGTGGTTTTGTTGGTTTTCAGCAAATGAAATATTTCAGCGAGCTGGAAGTTTTTTCTTTAATAGCGTCAGATTTTATCTTAAAATACAAGAACTTTTCGTGCTTCTTGACAATTTTTGTTGGTTTTGATCTAATCAACTTATTTCAGTCAGCTCGATCTTTCTTCTTCAAAGCAAAAAGATTTTATCTTCAAAAACAAGAACTTTTCGTGGTTTTGTTGGTTTTCAGCAAATGGACATATTTCAGCGAGTGAGAAGTTTTTTCTTTGATAGCGTCAGATTTCATCTTAAAATACAAGAACTTTTCGTTGTTCTTGTCAATTTTTGTTGGTTTTCATCGAATGAACTTATGCCAGTCAGCTCGATCTTTCTTCTTCAAAGCAAAAAGATTTTATCTTCAAATACAAGAACTTTTCGTGGTTTTGTTGGTTTTCAGCAAATGGACATATTTCAGCGAGCGAGAAGTTTTATCTTAGCGTAAGATTTTATCTTAAAATACAAGAACTTTTCGTGGTTCTTGTCAAATTTTGTTGGTTTTCATCTAATGAACTGATTTCAGTCAGCGAGATCTTTCTTCTTCAAAGCGAAAAGATTTTATCTTCAAATACAAGAACTTTTCGTGGTTTTGTTGGTTTTCAGCAAATGAACATATTTCAGCGAGCGAGAAGTTTTTTCTTTAATAGCGTCAGATTTTATCTTAAAATACAAGAACTTTTCGTGGTTCTTGTCAATTTTTGTTGGTTTTCATCCAATGAACTTATTTCAGTCAGCGAGATCTTTCTTCTTCAAAGCAAAAAGATTTTATCTTCAAATACAAGAACTTTTCGTGGTTTTTTTGATTTTCAGCAAATGAACATATTTCAGCGAGCTTGAAGTTTTTTCTTTGATAGCGTCAGATTTTATCTTAAAATACAAGAACTTTTCGTGGTTCTTGTCAATTTTTGTTGGTTTTTATCTGATGAACTTATTTCAGTCAGCTCGATCTTTCTTCTTTAATGCAAAAAGATTTTATCTTCAAATACAAGAACTTTTCGTGGTTTTGTTGGTTTTCAGCAAATGAACATATTTCAGCGAGCTAGAAGTTTTTTCTTTAATAGCGTCAGATTTTATCTTAAAATACAAGAAATTTCGTGGTTCTTGTCAATTTTTGTTGGTTTTGATCGAATGAACTTATTTCAGTCAGCTCGATCTTTCTTCTTCAAAGCAAAAAGATTTTATCTTCAAAAACAAGAACTTTTCGTGGTTTTTTTGATTTTCAGCAAATTAACATATTTCAGCGAGCGAGAAGTTTTTTCTTTAATAGCATCAGATTTTATCTTAAAATACAAGAACTTTTCGTGGTTCTTGTCAATTTTTGTTGGTTTTCATCTCATGAATTTACTTCAGAAAGCTAGATCTTTCTTCCTCAAAGCAAAAAGATTTTATCCTCAAATACAAGAACTTTTCGTGGTTTTGTTGGTTTTCAGCAAATGAACATATTTCAGCGTGCGAGAAGTTTTTTCTTTAATACCGCAAGATTTTATCTTGAAATACAAGAACTTTTCGTGGTTCTTGTCAATTTTTGTTGGTTTTCATCTGATGAACTTATTTCAGTCAGCTCGATCTTTCTTCTTCAATGCAAAAAGATTTTTTCTTCAAATACAAGAACTTTTCGTGGTTTTGTTGGTTTTCAGCAAATGAACATATTTCAGCGAGCTGGAAGCTTTTTCTTTCATAGCGTCAGATTTTATCTTAAAATACAAGAACTTTTCGTGGTTTTGTTGGTTTTCAGCAAATGAACATATTTCAGCGAGCAAGAAGTTTTGTCTTTCATCGCGTAAAGTTTTATCTTCAAATACAAGAACTTTTTGTGGTTCTTGTCAAATGTTGTTGGTTTTCATCTAATGAACTTATTTCAGTCAGCTAGATCTTTCTTCTTCAAAGCAAAAAGATTTTATCTTCAAATACAAGAACTTTTCGTGGTTTTGTTGGTTTTCAGCAAATGAACATATTTCAGCGAGCTGGAAGTTTTTTCTTCTATAGCGTAAGATTTTATCTTAAAATACAAGATCTTTTCGTGGTTCTTGTCAATTTTTGTTGGTTTTCATCTCATGAACTTATTTCAGTCAGCCAGATCTTTCTTCTTCAAAGCAAAAATATTTTATCTTCAAATACAAGAACTTTTCGTGGTTTTGTTGGTTTTCAGCAAATGAACATATTTCAGCGAGCTGGAAGTTTTTTCTTCAATCGCGTAAGATTTTATCTTAAAATACAAGAACTTTTCGTGGTTCTTGTCAATTTTTGTTGGTTTTCATCCAATGAACTTATTTCAGTCAGCGAGATCTTTCTTCTTCAATGCAAAAAGATTCTCTCTTCAAATACAAGAACTTTTCGTGGTTTTGTTGGTTTTCAGCAAATGAACATATTTCAGCGAGTGAGAAGTTTTTTTTTTATCGCGTAAAATTTTATCTTAAAATACAAGAACTTTTCGTGGTTTTGTTGGTTTTCAGCAAATGAAATATTTCAGCAAGCTGGAAGTTTTTTCTTTCATAGCGTCAGATTTTATCTTAAAATACAAGAACTTTTCGTGGTTCTTGTCAATTTTTGTTGGTTTTGATCTAATGAACTTATTTCAGTCAGCTCGATCTTTCTTCTTCAAAGCAAAAAGATTTTATCTTCAAAAACAAGAACTTTTCGTGGTTTTTTTGATTTTCAGCAAATGAACATATTTCAGCGAGCTTGAAGTTTTTTCTTTGATAGCGTCAGATTTTATCTTAAAATACAAGAACTTTTCGTTGTTCTTATCAATTTTTGTTGGTTTTCATCGAATGAAATTATTTCAGTCAGCTCGATTTTCTTCTTCAAAGCAAAAATTTTTATCTTCAAGTTCAAAAACTTTTCGTGGTTTTGTTGGTTTTCAGCAAATGAACATATTTCAGCGAGCCAGAAGTTTTGTCTTTAACAGCGTCAGATTTTATCTTAAAATACAAGAACTTTTCATGGTTCTTGTCAATTTTTGTTGGTTTTGATCTAATGAACTTATTTCAGTCAGCTCGATCTTTCTTCTTCAAAGCAAAAAGATTTTATCTTCAAAAACAAGAACTTTTTGTGGTTTTTTTGATTTTCAGCAAATGAACATATTTCAGCGAGCTTGAAGTTTTTTCTTTGAAAGCGTCAGATTTCATCTTAAAATACAAGAACTTTACGTTGTTCTTGTCAATTTTTGTTGGTTTTCATCGAATGAACTTATTTCAGTCAGCTCGATCTTTCTTCTTCAAAGCAAAAACATTTTATCTTCAAATGCAAGAACTTTTCGTGGTTTTGTTGGTATTCAGCAAATGAACATATTTCAGCGAGCAAGAAGTTTTTTCTTAGCGTAAGATTTTATCTTAAAATACAAGAACTTTTCGTGGTTCTTGTCAAATTTTGTTGGTTTCGTCTAATCAACTTATTTCAGTCAGCGAGATCTTTCTTCTTCAAAGCAAAAAGATTTTATCTTCAAATACAAGAACTTTTCATGGTTTTGTTGGTTTTCAGCAAATGAACATATTTCAGCGAGCGAGAAGTTTTTTCTTTAATAGCGTCAGATTTTATCTTAAAATACAAGAACTTTTCGTGGTTCTTGTCAATTTTTGTTGGTTTTCATCTCATGAACTTATTTCAGAAAGCTCGATCTTTCTTCTTCAAAGCATAAAGATTTTATCTTCAAAAACAAGAACTTTTCGTGGTTTTTTTGATTTTCAGCAAATGAACATGTTTCAGCGAGCGAGAAGTTTTTTCTTTGATCACGTAAAATTTTATCTTAAAATACAAGAACTTTTCGTGGTTCTTGTCAAATTTTGTTGGTTTTCATCCAATGCACTGATTTCAGTCAGCGAGATCTTTCTTGTTCAAAGCAAAAAGATTTTATCTTCAAATACAAGAACTTTTCGTGGTTTTGTTGGTTTTCAGCAAATGAACATATTTCAGCGAGCGAGAAGTTTTTTCTTTAATAGCGTCAGATTTTATCTTAAAATACAAGAACTTTTCGTGGTTCTTGTCAATTTTTGTTGGTTTTCATCCAATGAACATATTTCAGGCAGCTGGATCTTTCTTCTTCAAAGCAAAAAGATTTTATCTTCAAATACAAGAACTTTTCATGGTTTTGTTGGTTTTCAGCAAATGAACATATTTCAGCGAGCCAGAAGTTTTTTCTTTAATAGCGTCAGATTTTATCTTAAAATACAAGAACTTTTCGTGGTTCTTGTCAATTTTTGTTGGTTTTGATCTAATGAACTTATTTCAGTCAGCTCGATCTTTCTTCTTCAAAGCAAAAAGATTTTATCTTCAAAAACAAGAACTTTTTGTGTTTTTTTTGATTTTCAGCAAATGAACATATTTCAGCGAGCTTGAAGTTTTTTCTTTGAAAGCGTCAGATTTCATCTTAAAATACAAGAACTTTTCGTTGTTCTTGTCAATTTTTGATGCTTTTCATCGAATGAACTTATTTCAGTCAGCTCGATCTTTCTTCTTCAAAGCAAAAAGATTTTATCTTCAAATGCAAGAACTTTTCGTGGTTTTGTTGGATTTCAGCAAATGAACATATTTCAGCGAGCGAGAAGTTTTTTCTTAGCGTATGATTTTATCTTAAAATACAAGAACTTTTCGTGGTTCTTGTCAAATTTTGTTGGTTTCGTCTAATCAACTTATTTCAGTCAGCGAGATCTTTCTTCTTCAAAGCAAAAAGATTTTATCTTCAAATGCAAGAACTTTTCGTGGTTTTGTTGGTATTCAGCAAATGAACATATTTCAGCGAGCGAGAAGTTTTTTCTTAGCGTAAGATTTTATCTTAAAATGCAAGAACTTTTCGTGGTTCTTGTCAAATTTTGTTGGTTTCGTCTAATCAACTTATTTCAGTCAGCGAGATCTTTCTTGTTCAAAGCAAAAAGATTTTATCTTCAAATACAAGAACTTTTCGTGGTTTTCTTGGTTTTCAGCAAATGAACATATTTCAGCGAGCGAGAAGTTTTTTCTTTAATAGCGTCAGATTTTATCATAAAATACAAGAACATTTCGTGGTTCTTGTCAATTTTTGTTGGTTTTCATCCAATGAACTTATTTCAGGCAGCTCGATCTTTCTTCTTCAAAGCAAAAAGATTTTATCTTCAAATGCAAGAACTTTCCATGGTTTTGTTGGTTTTCAGCAAATGAACATATTTCAGCGAGCGAGAAGTTTTTTCTTTAATAGCGTCAGATTTTATCTTAAAATACAAGAACTTTTCGTGGTTCTTGTCAATTTTTGTTGGTTTTCATCTCATGAACTTACTTCAGAAAGCTCGATCTTTCTTCCTCAAAGCAAAAAGATTTTATCCTCAAATACAAGAACTTTTCGTGGTTTTGTTGGTTTTCAGCAAATGAACATATTTCAGCGTGCGAGAAGTTTTTTCTTTAATACCGCAAGATTTTATCTTGAAATACAAGAACTTTTCGTGGTTCTTGTCAATTTTTGTTCGTTTTCATCCAATGAACTTATTTCAGTCAGCGAGATCTTTCTTCTTCAAAGCAAAAAGATTTTATCTTCAAATACAAGAACTTTTCGTGGTTTTGTTGGTTTTCAGCAAATGAACATATTTCAGCGAGCGAGAAGTTTTTTCTTTGATAGCGTCAGATTTTATCTTAAAATACAAGAACTTTTCGTGGTTCTTGTCAAATTTTGTTGGTTTTCATCTGATGAACTGATTTCAGTCAGCGAGATCTTTCTTCTTCAAAGCAAAAAGATTTTATCTTCAAATACAAGAACTTTTCGTGGTTTTGTTGGTTTTCAGCAAATGAACATATTTCAGCGTGCGAGAAGTTTTTACTTGAACAGCGCAAGATTTTATCTTGAAATACAAGAACTTTTCGTGGTTCTTGTCAATTTTTGTTGGTTTTCATATGATGAACTTATTTCAGTCAGCCAGATCTTTCTTCTTCAAAGCAAAAATATTTTATCTTCAAATACAAGAACTTTTCGTGGTTTTGTTGGTTTTCAGCAAATGAACATATTTCAGCGAGCTAGAAGTTTTTTCTTCAATAGCGTAAGATTTTATCTTAAAATACAAGAACTTTTCGTGGTTCTTGTCAATTTTTGTTGCTTTTCATCTCATCAACTGATTTCAGTCAGCGAGATCTTTCTCCTTCAAAGCAAAAAGATTTTATCTTCAAATACAAGAACTTTTCGTGGTTTTGTTGGTTTTCAGCAAATGAACATATTTCAGCGAGCGAGAAGTTTTTTCTTTAATAGCGTCAGATTTTATCTTAAAATACAAGAACTTTCCGTGGTTCTTGTCAATTTTTGTTGGTTTTCATCCAATGAACTCATTTAAGTCAGCGAGATCTTTCTTCTTCAAAGCAAAAAGATTTTATCTTCAAATACAAGAACTTTTCGTGGTTTTGTTGGTTTTCAGGAAATGAACATATTTCAGCGAGTGAGAAGTTTTTTCTTTAATCGTGTAAAATGTTATCTTAAAATACAAGAACTTTTCGTGGTTTTTGTCAATTTTTGTTGGTTTTCTTCTCATGAACTTACTTCAGAAAGCTAGATCTTTCTTCCTCAAAGCAAAAAGATTTTATCTTCAAATACAAGAACTTTTCGTGGTTTTGTTGGTTTTCAGCAAATGAACATATGTCAGCGAGTGAGCAGTTTTTTCTTTAATAGCGTAAAATCTTATCTTAATATACAAGAACTTTTCGTGGTTCTGGTCAAATTTTGTTGGTTTTCATCTAATGAACTGATTTCAGTCAGCGAGATCTTTCTTCACAGCAAAAAGATTTTATCTTCAAATACAAGAACTTTTCGTGGTTTTGTTGGTTTTCAGGAAATGAACATATTTCAGCGAGTGAGAAGTTTTTTCTTTAATCGTGTAAAATGTCATCTTAAAATACAAGAACTTTTCGTGGTTCTTGTCAATTTTTGTTGGTTTTCATCTCATGAACTTATTTCAGAAAGCGAGATCTTTCTTCCTCAAAGCAAAAAGATTTTATCTTCAAATACAAGAACTTTTCGTGGTTCATTGGTTTTCAACAAATGAACATATTTCAGCGAGCGAGAAGTTTTTTCTTTAATAGCGTCAGATTTTATCTTAAAATACAAGAACTTTTCGAGGTTCTTGTCAATTTTTGTTGGTTTTCATCCAATGAACTTATTTCAGTCAGCGAGATCTTTCTTCTTCAAAGCAAAAAGATTTTATCTTCAAATACAAGAACTTTTCGTGGTTCTTGTCAATTTTTGTTGGTTTTCATCCAATGAACTTATTTCAGTCAGCTAGATCTTTCTTCTTGAAAGCAAAAATATTTTGTCTTCAAATACAAGAACTTTTCGTGGTTCTTGTCAATTTTTGTTGGTTTTCATCTTATGAACTTATTTCAGTCAGCTAGATCTTTCTTCTTCAAAGCAAAAAGATTTTATCTTCAAATACAAGAACTTTTCGTGGTTTTGTTGATTTTCAGCAAATGAACATATTTCAGCGAGGGAGAAGTTTTATCTTTAATAGCGTCAGATTTTATCTTAAAATACAAGAACATTTCGTGGTTCTTGTCAATTTTTGTTGGTTTTCATCCAATGAACTTATTTCAGTCAGCTAGATCTTTCTTCTTCAAAGCAAAAAGATTTTATCTTCAAATACAAGAACTTTTCGTGGTTCTTGTCAATTTTTGTTGGTTTTCATCCAATGAACTTATTTCAGTCAGCTAGATCTTTCTTCTTGAAAGCAAAAATATTTTATCTTCAAATACAAGAACTTTTCGTGGTTTTGTTGATTTTCAGCAAATGAACATATTTCAGCAAGCGAGAAGTTTTTTCTTTAATAGCGTAAGATTTTATCTTAAAATACAAGAACTTTACGTGGTTCTTTTCAATTTTTGTTGGTTTTCATCTTATGAACTTATTTCAGTCAGCTGGATCCTTCTTCTTCAAAGCAAAAAGATTTTATCTTCAAATACAAGAACTTTTCGTGGTTTTGTTGGTTTTCAGCAAATGAACATATTTCAGCGAGCAAGAAGTCTTTTCTTTAATAGCGTAAGATTCTATCTTAAAATACAAGAACTTTTCGTGGTTCTTGTCAATTTTTGTTGGTTTTCATCTTATGACCTTATTTCAGTCAGCAAGATCTTTCTACTTCAAAGCAAAAAGATTTTATCTTCAAATACAAGAACTTTTCGTGGTTTTGTTGATTTTCAGCAAATGAACATATTTGAGCGAGGGAGAAGTTTTTTCTTTAATAGCGTCAGATTTTATCTTAAAATACAAGAACTTTTCGTGGTTCTTGTCAATTTTTGTTGGTTTTCATCCAATCAACTTATTTCAGTCAGCAAGATCTTGCTTCTTCAAAGCAAAAAGATTTTATCTTCAAATACAAGAACTTTTCGTGGTTTTGTTGATTTTCAGCAAATGAACATATTTCAGCGAGCTGGAAGTTTTTTCTTTAATAGCGTAAAATTTTATCTTAAAATACAAGAACTTTACGTTGTTCTTGTCAATTTTTGTTGGTTTTCATCTTATGAACTTATTTCAGTCAGCTGGATCTTTCTTCTTCAAAGCAAGAAGATTTTATCTTCAAATACAAGAACTTTTCGTGGTTTTGTTGATTTTCAGCAAATGAACATATTTCAGCGAGCGAGAAGTTTTATCTTTAATAGCGTCAGATTTTATCTTAAAATACAAGAACATTTCGTGGTTCTTGTCAATTTTTGTTGGTTTTCATCCAATGAACTTATTTCAGGCAGCTAGATCTTTCTTCTTCAAAGCAAAAAGATTTTATCTTCAAATACAAGAACTTTTCGTGGTTCTTGTCAATTTTTGTTGGTTTTCATCCAATGAACTTATTTCAGTCAGCTAGATCTTTCTTCTTGAAAGCAAAAATATTTTATCTTCAAATACAAGAACTTTTCGTGGTTTTGTTGATTTTCAGCAAATGAACATATTTCAGCAAGCGAGAAGTTTTTTCTTGAATAGCGTAAGATTTTATCTTAAAATACAAGAACTTTACGTGGTTCTTTTCAATTTTTGTTGGTTTTCATCTTATGAACTTATTTCAGTCAGCTGGATCCTTCTTCTTCAAAGCAAAAAGATTTTATCTTCAAATACAAGAACTTTTCGTGGTTTTGTTGGTTTTCAGCAAATGAACATATTTCAGCGAGCAAGAAGTCTTTTCTTTAATAGCGTAAGAGTCTATCTTAAAATACAAGAACTTTTCGTGGTTCTTGTCAATTTTTGTTGGTTTTCATCTTATGACCTTATTTCAGTCAGCAAGATCTTTCTACTTCAAAGCAAAAAGATTTTATCTTCAAATACAAGAACTTTTCGTGGTTTTGTTGATTTTCAGCAAATGAACATATTTCAGCGAGGGAGAAGTTTTTTCTTTAATAGCGTCAGATTTTATCTTAAAATACAAGAACATTTCGTGGTTCTTGTCAATTTTTGTTGGTTTTCATCCAATGAACTTATTTCAGTCAGCGAGATCTTTCTTCTTCAAAGCAAAAAGATTTTATCTTCAAATACAAGAACTTTTCGTGGTTCTTGTCAATTTTTGTTGGTTTTCATCCAATGAACTTATTTCAGTCAGCTACATCTTTCTTCTTGAAAGCAAAAAGATTTTATCTTCAAATACAAGAACTTTTCGTGGTTTTGTTGATTTTCAGCAAATGAACATATTTCAGTGAGCCAGAAGTTTTTCTTTAATAGCGTAAGATTTTATCTTAAAATACAAGAACTTTACGTGGTTCTTGTCAATTTTTGTTGGTTTTCATCTTATGGACTTATTTCAGTCAGCGAGATCTTTCTTCTTCGAAGCAAAAAGATTTTATCTTCAAATACAAGAACTTTTCGTGGTTTTGTTGGTTTTCAGCAAATGAACATATTTCAGCGAGGTGGAAGTTTTTTCTTTAATAGCGTAAAATTTTATCTTAAAACACAAGAACTTTTCGTGGTTCTTGTCAATTTTTGTTGGTTTTCATTTTATGAACTTATTTCAGTCAGCTAGATCTTTCTTCTTCAAAGCAAAAAGATTTTATCTTCAAATACAAGAACTTTTCGTGGTTTTGTTGGTTTTCAGCAAATGAACATATTTCAGCGAGCAAGAAGTTTTTTCTTTAATAGCGTAAGATTCTATCTTAAAATACAAGAACTTTTCGTGGTTCTTGTCAATTTTTGTTGATTTTCATCTTATGAACTTATTTCAGTCAGCAAGATCTTTCTTCTTCAAAGAAAGAAGATTTTATCTTCAAATACAAGAACTTATCGTGGTTTTGTTGGTTTTCAGCAAATGAACATATTTGAGCGAGTGAGAAGTTTTTTCTCTAATAGCGTCAGATTTTATCTTAAAATACAAGAACTTTTCGTGGTTCTTGTCAATTTTTGTTGGTTTTCATCTTATGAACTTATTTCAGTCAGCTGGATCCTTCTTCTTCAAAGCAAAAAGATTTTATCTTCAAATACAAGAACTTTTCGTGGTTTTGTTGGTTTTCAGCAAATGAACATATTTCAGCGAGCAAGAAGTTTTTTCTTTAATAGCCTAAGATTCTATCTTAAAATACAAGAACTTTTCGTGGTTCTTGTCAATTTTTGTTGGTTTTCATCTTATGAACTTATTTCAGTCAGCTAGATCTTCCTTCTTCGAAGCAAAAAGATTTTATCTTCAAATACAAGAACTTTTCGTGGTTTTGTTGATTTTCAGCAAATGAACATATTTCAGCGAGCGAGAAGTTTTTTCTTTAACAGCGTCAGATTTTATCTTAAAATACAAGAACATTTCGTGGTTCTTGTCAATTTTTGTTGGTTTTCATCCAATGAACTTATTTCAGTCAGCGAGATCTTTCTTCTTCAAAGCAAAAAGATTTTATCTTCAAATACAAGAACTTTTCGTGGTTCTTGTCAATTTTTGTTGGTTTTCATCCAATGAACTTATTTCAGTCAGCTGGATCTTTCTTCTTGAAAGCAAAAAGATTTTATCTTCAAATACAAGAACTTTTCGTGGTTTTGTTGGTTTTCAGCAAATGAACATATTTCAGCGAGCAAGAAGTTTTTTCTTTAATAGCGTAAGATTCTATCTTAAAATACAAGAACTTTTCGTGGTTCTTGTCAATTTTTGTTGGTTTTCATCTTATGAACTTATTTCAGTCAGCCAGATCTTTCTTCTTCAAAGCAAAAAGATTTTATCTTCAAATACAAGAACTTTTCGTGGTTTTGTTGATTTTCAGCAAATGAACATATTTCAGCGAGCTGGAAGTTTTTTCTTTAATAGCGTAAAATTTTATCTTAAAATACAAGAACTTTACGTGGTTCTTGTCAATTTTTGTTGGTTTTCATCTTATGGACTTATTTCAGTCAGCTAGATCCTTCTTCTTCAAAGCAAAAAGATTTTATCTTCAAATACAAGAACTTTTCGTGGTTTTGTTGGTTTTCAGCATATTTCAGCGAGGGAGAAGTTTTTTCTTTAATAGCGTCAGATTTTATCTTAAAATACAAGAACTTTTCGTGGTTCTTGTCAATTTTTGTTGGTTTTCATCCAATGAACTTATTTCAGTCAGCAAGATCTTTCTTCTTCAAAGCAAAAAGATTTTATCTTCAAATACAAGAACTTTTCGTGGTTTTGTTGATTTTCAGCAAATGAACATATTTCAGCGAGCAAGAAGTTTTTTCTTTAATAGTGTAAGATTCTATCTTAAAATGCAAGAACTTTTCGTGGTTCTTGTCAATTTTTTTTGATTTTCATCTTATGAACTTATTTCAGTCAGCTAGATCTTTCTTCTTCAAAGCAAGAAGATTTTATCTTCAAATACAAGAACTTTTCGTGGTTTTGTTGATTTTCAGCAAATGAACATATTTCAGCGAGCGAGAAGTTTTTTCTTTAATAGCGTCAGATTTTATCTTAAAATACAAGAACATTTCGTGGTTCTTGTCAATTTTTGTTGGTTTTCATCTTGTGAACTTATTTCAGTCAGCTGGATCCTTCTTCTTCAAAGCAAAAAGATTTTATCTTCAAATACAAGAACTTTTCGTGGTTTTGTTGGTTTTCAGCAAATGAACATATTTCAGCGAGCAAGAAGTTTTTTCTTTAATAGCGTAAGATTCTATCTTAAAATACAAGAACTTTTTGTGGTTCTTGTCAATTTTTGTTGGTTTTCATCTTATGAACTTATTTCAGTCAGCTAGATCTTTCTTCTTCAAAGCAAGAAGATTTTATCTTCAAATACAAGAACTTTTCGTGGTTTTGTTGATTTTCAGCAAATGAACATATTTCAGCGAGCGAGAAGTTTTTTCTTTAATAGCGTCAGATTTTATCTTAAAATACAAGAACATTTCGTGGTTCTTGTCAATTTTTGTTGGTTTTCATCTTATGAATTTATTTCAGTCAGCTGGATCCTTCTTCTTCAAAGCAAAAAGATTTTATCTTCAAATACAAGAACTTTTCGTGGTTTTGTTGGTTTTCAGCAAATGAACATATTTCAGCGAGCAAGAAGTTTTTTCTTTAATAGCGTAAGATTCTATCTTAAAATACAAGAACTTTTCGTGGTTCTTGTCAATTTTTGTTGGTTTTCATCCAATGAACTTATTTCAGTCAGCTCGATCTTTCTTCTTGAAAGCAAAAAGATTTTATCTTCAAATACAAGAACTTTTCGTGGTTTTGTTGATTTTCAGCAAATGAACATATTTCAGCGAGCGAGAAGTTTTTTCTTTAATAGCGTAAGATTTTATCTTAAAATACAAGAACTTTACGTGGTTCTTGTCAATTTTTGTTGGTTTTCATCTTATGGACTTATTTCAGTCAGCTAGATCCTTCTTCTTCAAAGCAAAAAGATTTTATCTTCAAATACAAGAATTTTTCGTGGTTTTGTTGGTTTTCAGCATATGAACATATTTCAGCGAGGGAGAAGTTTTTTCTTTAATAGCGTCAGATTTTATCTTAAAATCCAAGAAATTTTCGTGGTTCTTGTCAATTTTTGTTGGTTTTCATCCAATGAACTTATTTCAGTCAGCTAGATCTTTCTTCTTCAAAGCAAAAAGATTTTATCTTCAAATACAAGAACTTTTCGTGGTTTTGTTGATTTTCAGCAAATGAACATATTTCAGCGAGCTGGAAGTTTTTTCTTTAATAGCGTAAAAATTTATCTTAAAATACAAAAACTTTTCGTGGTTCTTGTCAATTTTTGTTGGTTTTCATCCAATGAACTTATTTCAGTCAGCCAGATCTTTCTTCTTCAAAGCAAAAAGATTTTATCTTCAAATACAAGAACTTTTTGTGGTTTTGTTGATTTTCAGCAAATGAACATATTTCAGCGAGCTGGACGTTTTTTCTTTAATAGCGTAAAATTTTATCTTAAAATACAAGAACTTTTCGCGGTTCTTTTCAATTTTTGTTGGTTTTCATCCAAAGAACTTATTTCAGTCAGCTCGATCTTTCTTCTTGAAAGCAAAAAGATTTTATCTTCAAATACAAGAACTTTTCGTGGTTTTGTTGATTTTCAACAAATGAACATATTTCAGCGAGCTAGAAGTTTTTTCTTTAATAGCGTAAGATTTTTATCTTAAAATACAAGAACTTTTCGTGTTTCTTGTCAATTTTTGATGGTTTTCATCTTATGAACTTATTTCAGTCAGCTAGATCCTTCTCCTTCAAAGCAAAAAGATTTTATCTTCAAATCCAAGAACTTTTCGTGGTTTTGTTGGTTTTCAGCATATTTCAGCGAGGGAGAAGTTTTTTCTTTAATAGCGTAAGATTTTATCTCAAAATGCAAGAACTTTTCGTGGTTCTTGTCAATTTTTGTTGGTTTTCATCTTATGACCTAATTTCAGTCAGCAAGATCTTTCTTCTTGAAAGCAAAAAGATTTTATCTTCAAATACAAGAACTTTTCGTGGTTTTGTTGATTTTCAGCAAATGAACATAATTGAGCGAGGGAGAAGTTTTTTCTTTAATAGCGTAAGATTTTATCTTAAAATGCAAGAACTTTTCGTGGTTCTTGTCAATTTTTGTTGGTTTTCATCTTATGACCTTATTTCAGTCAGCAAGATCTTTCTTCTTGAAAGCAAAAAGATTTTATCTTCAAACACAAGAACTTTTCGTGGTTTTGTTGATTTTCAGCAAATGAACATATTTCAGCGAGCAAGAAGTTTTTTCTTCAATAGCGTAAGATTCTATCTTAAAATACAAGAACTTTTCGTGGTTCTTGTCAATTTTTGTTGGTTTTCATCCAATGAACTTATTTCAGTCAGCTGGATCTTTCTTCTTGAAAGCAAAAAGATTTTATCTTCAAATACAAGAACTTTTCGTGGTTTTGTTGATTTTCAGCAAATGAACATATTTCAGCGAGCGAGAAGTTTTTTCTTTAATAGCGTCAGATTTTATCTTAAAATACAAGAACTTTTCGTGGTTCTTGTCAATTTTTGTTGGTTTTCATCTTATGAACTTATTTCAGTCAGCTGGATCCTTCTTCTTCAAAGCAAAAAGATTTTATCTTCAAATACAAGAACTTTTCGTGGTTTTGTTGGTTTTCAGCAAATGAACATATTTCAGCGAGCAAGAAGTTTTTTCTTTAATAGCGTAAGATTCTATCTTAAAATACAAGAACTTTTCGTGGTTCTTGTCAATTTTTGTTGGTTTTCATCTTATGAACTTATTTCAGTCAGCTGGATCCTTCTTCTTCAAAGCAAAAAGATTTTATCTTCAAATACAAGAACTTTTCGTGGTTTTGTTGGTTTTCAGCAAATGAACATATTTCAGCGAGCAAGAAGTTTTTTCTTTAATAGCGTAAGATTCTTTCTTAAAATACAAGAACTTTTCGTGGTTCTTGTCAATTTTTGTTGGTTTTCATCCAATGAACTTATTTCAGTCAGCCAGATCTTTCTTCTTCAAAGCAAAAAGATTTTATCTTCAAATACAAGAACTTTTCGTGGTTTTGTTGATTTTCAGCAAATGAACATATTTCAGCGAGCTGGACGTTTTTTCTTTAATAGCGTAAGATTTTATCTTAAAATGCAAGAACTTTTCGTGTTTCTTGTCAATTTTTGTTGGTTTTCATCTTATGAACTTATTTCAGTCAGCTCGATCCTTCTCCTTCAAAGCAAAAAGATTTTATCTTCAAATACAAGAACTTTTCGTGGTTTTGTTGATTTTCAGCAAATGAACATATTTCAGCGAGCGAGAAGTTTTTTCTTTAATAGCGTCAGATTTTATCTTAAAATACAAGAACTTTTCGTGGTTCTTGTCAATTTTTGTTGGTTTTCATCTTATGAACTTATTTCAGTCAGCTGGATCCTTCTTCTTCAAAGCAAAAAGATTTTATCTTCAAATGCAAGAACTTTTCGTGGTTTTGTTGGTTTTCAGCAAATGAACATATTTCAGCGAGCAAGAAGTTTTTTCTTTAATAGCCTAAGATTCTATCTTAAAATACAAGAACTTTTCGTGGCTCTTGTCAATTTTTGTTGGTTTTCATCTTATGAACTTATTTCAGTCAGCTAGATCTTTCTTCTTCAAAGCAAGAAGATTTTATCTTCAAATACAAGAACTTTTGGTGGTTTTGTTGATTTTCAGCAAATGAACATATTCCAGCGAGCGAGAAGTTTTTTCTTTAATAGCGTCAGATTTTATCTTAAAATACAAGAACTTTTCGTGGTTCTTGTCAATTTTTGTTGGTTTTCATCTTATGAACTTATTTCAGTCAGCTGGATCCTTCTTCTTCAAAGCAAAAAGATTTTATCTTCAAATACAAGAACTTTTCGTGGTTTTGTTGGTTTTCAGCAAATGAACATATTTCAGCGAGCAAGAAGTTTTTTCTTTAATAGCGTAAGATTCTATCTTAAAATACAAGACCTTTTCGTGGTTCTTGTCAATTTTTGTTGGTTTTCATCTTATGAACTTATTACAGTCAGCTAGATCTTTCTTCTTCAAAGCAAGAAGATTTTATCTTCAAATACAAGAACTTTTGGTGGTTTTGTTGATTTTCAGCAAATGAACATATTCCAGCGAGCGAGAAGTTTTTTCTTTAATAGCGTCAGATTTTATCTTAAAATACAAGAACTTTTCGTGGTTCTTGTCAATTTTTGTTGGTTTTCGTCTTATGAACTTATTTCAGTCAGCTGGATCCTTCTTCTTCAAAGCAAAAAGATTTTATCTTCAAATACAAGAACTTTTCGTGGTTTTGTTGGTTTTCAGCAAATGAACATATTTCAGCGAGCAAGAAGTTTTTTCTTTAATAGCGTAAGATTCTATCTTAAAATACAAGAACTTTTCGTGGTTCTTGTCAATTTTTGTTGGTTTTCATCTTATGAACTTATTTCAGTCAGCTGGATCCTTCTTCTTCAAAGCAAAAAGATTTTATCTTCAAATACAAGAACTTTTCGTGGTTTTGTTGGTTTTCAGCAAATGAACATATTTCAGCGAGCAAGAAGTTTTTTCTTTAATAGCGTAAGATTCTTTCTTAAAATACAAGAACTTTTCGTGGTTCTTGTCAATTTTTGTTGGTTTTCATCCAATGAACTTATTTCAGTCAGCCAGATCTTTCTTCTTCAAAGCAAAAAGATTTTATCTTCAAATACAAGAACTTTTCGTGGTTTTGTTGATTTTCAGCAAATGAACATATTTCAGCGAGCTGGACGTTTTTTCTTTAATAGCGTAAAATTTTATCTTAAAATACAAGAACTTTTCGCGGTTCTTTTCAATTTTTGTTGGTTTTCATCCAATGAACTTATTTCAGTCAGCTCGATCTTTCTTCTTGAAAGCAAAAAGATTTTATCTTCAAATACAAGAACTTTTCGTGGTTTTGTTGATTTTCAGCAAATGAACATATTTCAGCGAGCTAGAAGTTTTTTCTTTAATAGCGTAAGATTTTTATCTTAAAATACAAGAACTTTTCGTGTTTCTTGTCAATTTTTGTTGGTTTTCATCTTATGAACTTATTTCAGTCAGCTAGATCCTTTTCCTTCAAAGCAAAAAGATTTTATCTTCAAATACAAGAACTTTTCGTGGTTTTGTTGGTTTTCAGCATATTTCAGCGAGGGCATAGTTTTTTCTTTAATAGCGTAAGATTTTATCTTAAAATGCAAGAACTTTTCGTGGTTCTTGTCAATTTTTGTTGGTTTTCATCTTATGACCTTACTTCAGTCAGCAAGATCTTTCTTCTTGAAAGCAAAAAGATTTTATCTTCAAATACAAGAACTTTTCGTGGTTTTGTTGATTTTCAGCAAATGAACATATTTGAGCGAGGGAGAAGTTTTTTCTTTAATAGCGTCAGATTTTATCTTAAAATACAAGAACTTTTCGTGGTTCTTGTCAATTTTTGTTGGTTTTCATCCAATGAACTTATTTCAGTCAGCAAGATCTTTCTTCTTCAAAGCAAAAAGATTTTATCTTCAAATACAAGAACTTTTCGTGGTTTTGTTGGTTTTCAGCAAATGAACATATTTCAGCGAGCAAGAAGTTTTTTCTTCAATAGCGTAAGATTCTATCTTAAAATACAAGAACTTTTCGTGGTTCTTGTCAATTTTTGTTGGTTTTCATCTTATGAACTTATTTCAGTCAGCTAGATCTTTCTTCTTCGAAGCAAAAAGATTTTATCTTCAAATACAAGAACTTTTCGTGGTTTTGTTGATTTTCAGCAAATGAACATATTTCAGCGAGCGAGAAGTTTTTTCTTTAACAGCGTCAGATTTTATCTTAAAATACAAGAACATTTCGTGGTTCTTGTCAATTTTTGTTGGTTTTCATCCAATGAACTTATTTCAGTCAGCGAGATCTTTCTTCTTCAAAGCAAAAAGATTTTATCTTCAAATACAAGAACTTTTCGTGGTTCTTGTCAATTTTTGTTGGTTTTCATCCAATGAACTTATTTCAGTCAGCTAGATCTTTCTTCTTGAAAGCAAAATGATTTTATCTTCAAATACAAGAACTTTTCGTGGTTTTGTTGGTTTTCAGCATATTTCAGCGAGGGAGAAGTTTTTTCTTTAATAGCGTAAGATTTTATCTTAAAATGCAAGAACTTTTCGTGTTTCTTGTCAATTTTTGTTGGTTTTCATCTTATGAACTTATTTCAGTCAGCTCGATCCTTCTCCTTCAAAGCAAAAGATTTTGTCTTCAAATACAAGAACTTTTCGTGGTTTTGTTGATTTTCAGCAAATGAACATATTTCAGCGAGCGAGAAGTTTTTTCTTTCATAGCGTCAGATTTTATCTTAAAATACAAGAACTTTTCGTGGTTCTTGTCAATTTTTGTTGGTTTTCATCTTATGAACTTATTTCAGTCAGCTGGATCCTTCTTCTTCAAAGCAAAAAGATTTTATCTTCAAATGCAAGAACTTTTCGTGGTTTTGTTGGTTTTCAGCAAATGAACATATTTCAGCGAGCAAGAAGTTTTTTCTTTAATAGCCTAAGATTCTATCTTAAAATACAAGAACTTTTCGTGGTTCTTGTCAATTTTTGTTGGTTTTCATCTTATGAACTTATTTCAGTCAGCTAGATCTTTCTTCTTCAAAGCAAGAAGATTTTATCTTCAAATACAAGAACTTTTGGTGGTTTTGTTGATTTTCAGCAAATGAACATATTCCAGCGAGCGAGAAGTTTTTTCTTTAATAGCGTAAGATTCTATCTTAAAATACAAGAACTTTTCGTGGTTCTTGTCAATTTTTGTTGGTTTTCATCTTATGAACTTATTACAGTCAGCTAGATCTTTCTTCTTCAAAGCAACAAGATTTTATCTTCAAATACAAGAACTTTTGGTGGTTTTGTTGATTTTCAGCAAATGAACATATTCCAGCGAGCGAGAAGTTTTTTCTTTAATAGCGTCAGATTTTATCTTAAAATACAAGAACTTTTCGTGGTTCTTGTCAATTTTTGTTGGTTTTCATCTGATGAACTTATTTCAGTCAGCTGGATCCTTCTTCTTCAAAGCAAAAAGATTTTATCTTCAAATACAAGAACTTTTCGTGGTTTTGTTGGTTTTCAGCAAATGAACATATTTCAGCGAGCAAGAAGTTTTTTCTTTAATAACGTAAGATTCTATCTTAAAATACAAGAACTTTTCGTGGTTCTTGTCAATTTTTGTTGGTTTTCATCTTATGAACTTATTTCAGTCAGCTAGATCTTTCTTCTTCAAAGCAAGAAGATTTTATCTTCAAATACAAGAACTTTTCGTGGTTTTGTTGATTTTCAGCAAATGAACATATTTCAGCGAGCGAGAAGTCTTTTCTTTAACAGCGTCAGATTTTATCTTAAAATACAAGAACATTTCGTGGTTCTTGTCAATTTTTGTTGGTTTTCATCCAATGAACTTATTTCAGTCAGCGAGATCTTTCTTCTTCAAAGCAAAAAGATTTTATCTTCAAATACAAGAACTTTTCGTGGTTCTTGTCAATTTTTGTTGGTTTTCATCCAATGAACTTATTTCAGTCAGCTAGATCTTTCTTCTTGAAAGCAAAAAGATTTTATCTTCAAATACAAGAACTTTTCGTGGTTTTGTTGGTTTTCAGCATATTTCAGCGAGGGAGAAGTTTTTTCTTTAATAGCGTAAGATTTTATCTTAAAATGCAAGAACTTTTCGTGTTTCTTGTCAATTTTTGTTGGTTTTCATCTTATGAACTTATTTCAGTCAGCTCGATCCTTCTCCTTCAAAGCAAAAAGATTTTGTCTTCAAATACAAGAACTTTTCGTGGTTTTGTTGATTTTCAGCAAATGAACATATTTCAGCGAGCGAGAAGTTTTTTCTTTAATAGCGTCAGATTTTATCTTAAAATACAAGAACTTTTCGTGGTTCTTGTCAATTTTTGTTGGTTTTCATCTTATGAACTTATTTCAGTCAGCTGGATCCTTCTTCTTCAAAGCAAAAAGATTTTATCTTCAAATGCAAGAACTTTTCGTGGTTTTGTTGGTTTTCAGCAAATGAACATATTTCAGCGAGCAAGAAGTTTTTTCTTTAATAGCCTAAGATTCTATCTTAAAATACAAGAACTTTTCGTGGTTCTTGTCAATTTTTGTTGGTTTTCATCTTATGAACTTATTTCAGTCAGCTAGATCTTTCTTCTTCAAAGCAAGAAGATTTTATCTTCAAATACAAGAACTTTTGGTGGTTTTGTTGATTTTCAGCAAATGAACATATTCCAGCGAGCGAGAAGTTTTTTCTTTAATAGCGTCAGATTTTATCTTAAAATACAAGAACTTTTCGTGGTTCTTGTCAATTTTTGTTGGTTTTCATCTTATGAACTTATTTCAGTCAGCTGGATCCTTCTCCTTCAAAGCAAAAAGATTTTATCTTCAAATACAAGAACTTTTCGTGGTTTTGTTGGTTTTCAGCAAATGGACATATTTCAGCAAGCAAGAAGTTTTTTCTTTAATAGCGTAAGATTCTATCTTAAAATACAAGAACTTTTCGTGGTTCTTGTCAATTTTTGTTGGTTTTCATCTTATGAACTTATTTCAGTCAGCTCGATCCTTCTCCTTCAAAGCAAAAAGATTTTGTCTTCAAATACAAGAACTTTTCGTGGTTTTGTTGATTTTCAGCAAATGAACATATTTCAGCGAGCGAGAAGTTTTTTCTTTAATAGCGTCAGATTTTATCTTAAAATACAAGAACTTTTCGTGGTTCTTGTCAATTTTTGTTGGTTTTCATCTTATGAACTTATTTCAGTCAGCTGGATCCTTCTTCTTCAAAGCAAAAAGATTTTATCTTCAAATGCAAGAACTTTTCGTGGTTTTGTTGGTTTTCAGCAAATGAACATATTTCAGCGAGCAAGAAGTTTTTTCTTTAATAGCCTAAGATTCTATCTTAAAATACAAGAACTTTTCGTGGTTCTTGTCAATTTTTGTTGGTTTTCATCTTATGAACTTATTTCAGTCAGCTAGATCTTTCTTCTTCAAAGCAAGAAGATTTTATCTTCAAATACAAGAACTTTTGGTGGTTTTGTTGATTTTCAGCAAATGAACATATTCCAGCGAGCGAGAAGTTTTTTCTTTAATAGCCTCAGATTTTATCTTAAAATACAAGAACTTTTCGTGGTTCTTGTCAATTTTTGTTGGTTTTCATCTTATGAACTTATTTCAGTCAGCTGGATCCTTCTTCTTCAAAGCAAAAAGATTTTATCTTCAAATACAAGAACTTTTCGTGGTTTTGTTGGTTTTCAGCAAATGGACATATTTCAGCAAGCAAGAAGTTTTTTCTTTAATAGCGTAAGATTCTATCTTAAAATACAAGAACTTTTCGTGGTTCTTGTCAATTTTTGTTGGTTTTCATCTTATGAACTTATTACAGTCAGCTAGATCTTTCTTCTTCAAAGCAACAAGATTTTATCTTCAAATACAAGAACTTTTGGTGGTTTTGTTGATTTTCAGCAAATGAACATATTCCAGCGAGCGAGAAGTTTTTTCTTTAATAGCGTCAGATTTTATCTTAAAATACAAGAACTTTTCGTGGTTCTTGTCAATTTTTGTTGGTTTTCATCTTATGAACTTATTTCAGTCAGCTGGATCCTTCTTCTTCAAAGCAAAAAGATTTTATCTTCAAATACAAGAACTTTTCGTGGTTTTGTTGGTTTTCAGCAAATGAACATATTTCAGCGAGCAACAAGTTTTTTCTTTAATAGCATAAGATTCTATCTTAAAATACAAGAACTTTTCGTGGTTCTTGTCAATTTTTGTTGGTTTTCATCTTATGAACTTATTTCAGTCAGCTGGATCCTTCTTCTTCAAAGCAAAAAGATTTTATCTTCAAATACAAGAACTTTTCGTGGTTTTGTTGGTTTTCAGCAAATGAACATATTTCAGCGAGCAAGAAGTTTTTTCTTTAATAACGTAAGATTCTATCTTAAAATACAAGAACTTTTCGTGGTTCTTGTCAATTTTTGTTGGTTTTCATCTTATGAACTTATTTCAGTCAGCTAGATCTTTCTTCTTCAAAGCAAGAAGATTTTATCTTCAAATACAAGAACTTTTCGTGGTTTTGTTGATTTTCAGCAAATGAACATATTTCAGCGAGCGAGAAGTCTTTTCTTTAACAGCGTCAGATTTTATCTTAAAATACAAGAACATTTCGTGGTTCTTGTCAATTTTTGTTGGTTTTCATCTTATGAATTTATTTCAGTCAGCTGGATCCTTCTTCTTCAAAGCAAAAAGATTTTATCTTCAAATACAAGAACTTTTCGTGGTTTTGTTGGTTTTCAGCAAATGAACATATTTCAGCGAGCAACAAGTTTTTTCTTTAATAGCGTAAGATTCTATCTTAAAATACAAGAACTTTTCGTGGTTCTTGTCAATTTTTGTTGATTTTCATCCAATGAACTTATTTCAGTCAGCTCGATCTTTCTTCTTCGAAGCAAAAAGATTTTATCTTCAAATACAAGAACTTTTCGTGGTTTTGTTGATTTTTGTTGGTTTTCATCCAATGAACTTATTTCAGTCAGCTCGATCTTTCTTCTTGAAAGCAAAAAGATTTTATCTTCAAATACAAGAACTTTTTGTTGGTTTTCATCCAATGAACTTATTTCAGTCAGCTACATCTTTCTTCTTGAAAGCAAAAAGATTTTATCTTCAAATACAAGAACTTTTCGTGGTTTTGTTGATTTTCAGCAAATGAACATATTTCAGTGAGCGAGAAGTTTTTTCTTTAATAGCGTAAAATTTTATCTTAAAACACAAGAACTTTTCGTGGTTCTTGTCAATTTTTGTTGGTTTTCATTTTATGAACTTATTTCAGTCAGCTAGATCTTTCTTCTTCAAAGCAAAAAGATTTTATCTTCAAATACAAGAACTTTTCGTGGTTTTGTTGATTTTCAGCAAATGAACATATTTCAGCGAGGGAGAAGTTTTATCTTTAATAGCGTCAGATTTTATCTTAAAATACAAGAACATTTCGTGGTTCTTGTCAATTTTTGTTGGTTTTCATCCAATGAACTTATTTCAGTCAGCTAGATCTTTCTTCTTCAAAGCAAAAAGATTTTATCTTCAAATACAAGAACTTTTCGTGGTTCTTGTCAATTTTTGTTGGTTTTCATCCAATGAACTTATTTCAGTCAGCTAGATCTTTCTTCTTGAAAGCAAAAATATTTTATCTTCAAATACAAGAACTTTTCGTGGTTTTGTTGATTTTCAGCAAATGAACATATTTCAGCAAGCGAGAAGTTTTTTCTTTAATAGCGTAAGATTTTATCTTAAAATACAAGAACTTTACGTGGTTCTTTTCAATTTTTGTTGGTTTTCATCTTATGAACTTATTTCAGTCAGCTGGATCCTTCTTCTTCAAAGCAAAAAGATTTTATCTTCAAATACAAGAACTTTTCGTGGTTTTGTTGATTTTCAGCAAATGAACATATTTGAGCGAGGGAGAAGTTTTTTCTTTAATAGCGTCAGATTTTATCTTAAAATACAAGAACTTTTCGTGGTTCTTGTAAATTTTTGTTGGTTTTCATCCAATGAACTTATTTCAGTCAGCAAGATCTTGCTTCTTCAAAGCAAAAAGATTTTATCTTCAAATACAAGAACTTTTCGTGGTTTTGTTGATTTTCAGCAAATGAACATATTTCAGCGAGCTGGAAGTTTTTTCTTTAATAGCGTAAAATTTTATCTTAAAATACAAGAACTTTACGTTGTTCTTGTCAATTTTTGTTGGTTTTCATCTTATGAACTTATTTCAGTCAGCTGGATCTTTCTTCTTCAAAGCAAGAAGATTTTATCTTCAAATACAAGAACTTTTCGTGGTTTTGTTGATTTTCAGCAAATGAACATATTTCAGCGAGCGAGAAGTTTTATCTTTAATAGCGTCAGATTTTATCTTAAAATACAAGAACATTTCGTGGTTCTTGTCAATTTTTGTTGGTTTTCATCCAATGAACTTATTTCAGTCAGCTAGATCTTTCTTCTTCAAAGCAAAAAGATTTTATCTTCAAATACAAGAACTTTTCGTGGTTCTTGTCAATTTTTGTTGGTTTTCATCCAATGAACTTATTTCAGTCAGCTAGATCTTTCTTCTTGAAAGCAAAAATATTTTATCTTCAAATACAAGAACTTTTCGTGGTTTTGTTGATTTTCAGCAAATGAACATATTTCAGCAAGCGAGAAGTTTTTTCTTGAATAGCGTAAGATTTTATCTTAAAATACAAGAACTTTACGTGGTTCTTTTCAATTTTTGTTGGTTTTCATCTTATGAACTTATTTCAGTCAGCTGGATCCTTCTTCTTCAAAGCAAAAAGATTTTATCTTCAAATACAAGAACTTTTCGTGGTTTTGTTGGTTTTCAGCAAATGAACATATTTCAGCGAGCAAGAAGTCTTTTCTTTAATAGCGTAAGATTCTATCTTAAAATACAAGAACTTTTCGTGGTTCTTGTCAATTTTTGTTGGTTTTCATCTTATGACCTTATTTCAGTCAGCAAGATCTTTCTACTTCAAAGCAAAAAGATTTTATCTTCAAATACAAGAACTTTTCGTGGTTTTGTTGATTTTCAGCAAATGAACATATTTCAGCGAGGGAGAAGTTTTTTCTTTAATAGCGTCAGATTTTATCTTAAAATACAAGAACATTTCGTGGTTCTTGTCAATTTTTGTTGGTTTTCATCCAATGAACTTATTTCAGTCAGCGAGATCTTTCTTCTTCAAAGCAAAAAGATTTTATCTTCAAATACAAGAACTTTTCGTGGTTCTTGTCAATTTTTGTTGGTTTTCATCCAATGAACTTATTTCAGTCAGCTACATCTTTCTTCTTGAAAGCAAAAAGATTTTATCTTCAAATACAAGAACTTTTCGTGGTTTTGTTGATTTTCAGCAAATGAACATATTTCAGTGAGCCAGAAGTTTTTCTTTAATAGCGTAAGATTTTATCTTAAAATACAAGAACTTTACGTGGTTCTTGTCAATTTTTGTTGGTTTTCATCTTATGGACTTATTTCAGTCAGCGAGATCTTTCTTCTTCGAAGCAAAAAGATTTTATCTTCAAATACAAGAACTTTTCGTGGTTTTGTTGGTTTTCAGCAAATGAACATATTTCAGCGAGGTGGAAGTTTTTTCTTTAATAGCGTAAAATTTTATCTTAAAACACAAGAACTTTTCGTGGTTCTTGTCAATTTTTGTTGGTTTTCATTTTATGAACTTATTTCAGTCAGCTAGATCTTTCTTCTTCAAAGCAAAAAGATTTTATCTTCAAATACAAGAACTTTTCGTGGTTTTGTTGGTTTTCAGCAAATGAACATATTTCAGCGAGCAAGAAGTTTTTTCTTTCATAGCGTAAGATTCTATCTTAAAATACAAGAACTTTTCGTGGTTCTTGTCAATTTTTGTTGATTTTCATCTTATGAACTTATTTCAGTCAGCAAGATCTTTCTTCTTCAAAGAAAGAAGATTTTATCTTCAAATACAAGAACTTATCGTGGTTTTGTTGGTTTTCAGCAAATGAACATATTTGAGCGAGTGAGAAGTTTTTTCTCTAATAGCGTCAGATTTTATCTTAAAATACAAGAACTTTTCGTGGTTCTTGTCAATTTTTGTTGGTTTTCATCTTATGAACTTATTTCAGTCAGCTGGATCCTTCTTCTTCAAAGCAAAAAGATTTTATCTTCAAATACAAGAACTTTTCGTGGTTTTGTTGGTTTTCAGCAAATGAACATATTTCAGCGAGCAAGAAGTTTTTTCTTTAATAGCCTAAGATTCTATCTTAAAATACAAGAACCTTTCGTGGTTCTTGTCAATTTTTGTTGGTTTTCATCTTATGAACTTATTTCAGTCAGCTAGATCTTCCTTCTTCGAAGCAAAAAGATTTTATCTTCAAATACAAGAACTTTTCGTGGTTTTGTTGATTTTCAGCAAATGAACATATTTCAGCGAGCGAGAAGTTTTTTCTTTAACAGCGTCAGATTTTATCTTAAAATACAAGAACATTTCGTGGTTCTTGTCAATTTTTGTTGGTTTTCATCCAATGAACTTATTTCAGTCAGCGAGATCTTTCTTCTTCAAAGCAAAAAGATTTTATCTTCAAATACAAGAACTTTTCGTGGTTCTTGTCAATTTTTGTTGGTTTTCATCCAATGAACTTATTTCAGTCAGCTGGATCTTTCTTCTTGAAAGCAAAAAGATTTTATCTTCAAATACAAGAACTTTTCGTGGTTTTGTTGATTTTCAGCAAATGAACATATTTCAGCGAGCGAGAAGTTTTTTCTTTAATAGCGTCAGATTTTATCTTAAAATACAAGAACTTTTCGTGGTTCTTGTCAATTTTTGTTGGTTTTCATCTTATGAACTTATTTCAGTCAGCTGGATCCTTCTTCTTCAAAGCAAAAAGATTTTATCTTCAAATACAAGAACTTTTCGTGGTTTTGTTGGTTTTCAGCAAATGAACATATTTCAGCGAGCAAGAAGTTTTTTCTTTAATAGCGTAAGATTCTATCTTAAAATACAAGAACTTTTCGTGGTTCTTGTCAATTTTTGTTGGTTTTCATCTTATGAACTTATTTCAGTCAGCCAGATCTTTCTTCTTCAAAGCAAAAAGATTTTATCTTCAAATACAAGAACTTTTCGTGGTTTTGTTGATTTTCAGCAAATGAACATATTTCAGCGAGCTGGAAGTTTTTTCTTTAATAGCGTAAAATTTTATCTTAAAATACAAGAACTTTACGTGGTTCTTGTCAATTTTTGTTGGTTTTCATCTTATGGACTTATTTCAGTCAGCTAGATCCTTCTTCTTCAAAGCAAAAAGATTTTATCTTCAAATACAAGAACTTTTCGTGGTTTTGTTGGTTTTCAGCATATTTCAGCGAGGGAGAAGTTTTTTCTTTAATAGCGTCAGATTTTATCTTAAAATACAAGAACTTTTCGTGGTTCTTGTCAATTTTTGTTGGTTTTCATCCAATGAACTTATTTCAGTCAGCAAGATCTTTCTTCTTCAAAGCAAAAAGATTTTATCTTCAAATACAAGAACTTTTCGTGGTTTTGTTGATTTTCAGCAAATGAACATATTTCAGCGAGCAAGAAGTTTTTTCTTTAATAGTGTAAGATTCTATCTTAAAATGCAAGAACTTTTCGTGGTTCTTGTCAATTTTTTTTGATTTTCATCTTATGAACTTATTTCAGTCAGCTAGATCTTTCTTCTTCAAAGCAAGAAGATTTTATCTTCAAATACAAGAACTTTTCGTGGTTTTGTTGATTTTCAGCAAATGAACATATTTCAGCGAGCGAGAAGTTTTTTCTTTAATAGCGTCAGATTTTATCTTAAAATACAAGAACATTTCGTGGTTCTTGTCAATTTTTGTTGGTTTTCATCTTATGAACTTATTTCAGTCAGCTGGATCCTTCTTCTTCAAAGCAAAAAGATTTTATCTTCAAATACAAGAACTTTTCGTGGTTTTGTTGGTTTTCAGCAAATGAACATATTTCAGCGAGCAAGAAGTTTTTTCTTTAATAGCGTAAGATTCTATCTTAAAATACAAGAACTTTTTGTGGTTCTTGTCAATTTTTGTTGGTTTTCATCTTATGAACTTATTTCAGTCAGCTAGATCTTTCTTCTTCAAAGCAAGAAGATTTTATCTTCAAATACAAGAACTTTTCGTGGTTTTGTTGATTTTCAGCAAATGAACATATTTCAGCGAGCGAGAAGTTTTTTCTTTAATAGCGTCAGATTTTATCTTAAAATACAAGAACATTTCGTGGTTCTTGTCAATTTTTGTTGGTTTTCATCTTATGAATTTATTTCAGTCAGCTGGATCCTTCTTCTTCAAAGCAAAAAGATTTTATCTTCAAATACAAGAACTTTTCGTGGTTTTGTTGGTTTTCAGCAAATGAACATATTTCAGCGAGCAAGAAGTTTTTTCTTTAATAGCGTAAGATTCTATCTTAAAATACAAGAACTTTTCGTGGTTCTTGTCAATTTTTGTTGGTTTTCATCCAATGAACTTATTTCAGTCAGCTCGATCTTTCTTCTTGAAAGCAAAAAGATTTTATCTTCAAATACAAGAACTTTTCGTGGTTTTGTTGATTTTCAGCAAATGAACATATTTCAGCGAGCGAGAAGTTTTTTCTTTAATAGCGTAAGATTTTATCTTAAAATACAAGAACTTTACGTGGTTCTTGTCAATTTTTGTTGGTTTTCATCTTATGGACTTATTTCAGTCAGCTAGATCCTTCTTCTTCAAAGCAAAAAGATTTTATCTTCAAATACAAGAATTTTTCGTGGTTTTGTTGGTTTTCAGCATATGAACATATTTCAGCGAGGGAGAAGTTTTTTCTTTAATAGCGTCAGATTTTATCTTAAAATCCAAGAAATTTTCGTGGTTCTTGTCAATTTTTGTTGGTTTTCATCTTATGAACTTATTTCAGTCAGCTGGATCCTTCTTCTTCAAAGCAAAAAGATTTTATCTTCAAATACAAGAACTTTTCGTGGTTTTGTTGGTTTTCAGCAAATGAACATATTTCAGCGAGCAAGAAGTTTTTTCTTTAATAGCGTAAGATTCTATCTTAAAATACAAGAACTTTTCGTGGTTCTTGTCAATTTTTGTTGGTTTTCATCTTAGGAACTTATTTCAGTCAGCTGGATCCTTCTTCTTCAAAGCAAAAAGATTTTATCTTCAAATACAAGAACTTTTCGTGGTTTTGTTGGTTTTCAGCAAATGAACATATTTCAGCGAGCAAGAAGTTGTTTCTTTAATAGCGTAAGATTCTTTCTTAAAATACAAGAACTTTTCGTGGTTCTTGTCAATTTTTGTTGGTTTTCATCCAATGAACTTATTTCAGTCAGCCAGATCTTTCTTCTTCAAAGCAAAAAGATTTTATCTTCAAATACAAGAACTTTTCGTGGTTTTGTTGATTTTCAGCAAATGAACATATTTCAGCGAGCTGGACGTTTTTTCTTTAATAGCGTAAAATTTTATCTTAAAATACAAGAACTTTTCGCGGTTCTTTTCAATTTTTGTTGGTTTTCATCCAATGAACTTATTTCAGTCAGCTCGATCTTTCTTCTTGAAAGCAAAAAGATTTTATCTTCAAATACAAGAACTTTTCGTGGTTTTGTTGATTTTCAGCAAATGAACATATTTCAGCGAGCTAGAAGTTTTTTCTTTAATAGCGTAAGATTTTTATCTTAAAATACAAGAACTTTTCGTGTTTCTTGTCAATTTTTGTTGGTTTTCATCTTATGAACTTATTTCAGTCAGCTAGATCCTTCTCCTTCAAAGCAAAAAGATTTTATCTTCAAATACAAGAACTTTTCGTGGTTTTGTTGGTTTTCAGCATATTTCAGCGAGGGCATAGTTTTTTCTTTAATAGCGTAAGATTTTATCTTAAAATGCAAGAACTTTTCGTGGTTCTTGTCAATTTTTGTTGGTTTTCATCCAATGAACTTATTTCAGTCAGCGAGATCTTTCTTCTTCAAAGCAAAAAGATTTTATCTTCAAATACAAGAACTTTTCGTGGTTCTTTTCAATTTTTGTTGGTTTTCATCCAATGAACTTATTTCAGTCAGCTGGATCTTTCTTCTTGAAAGCAAAAAGATTTTATCTTCAAATACAAGAACTTTTCGTGGTTTTGTTGATTTTCAGCAAATGAACATATTTCAGCGAGCGAGAAGTTTTTTCTTTAATAGCGTCAGATTTTATCTTAAAATACAAGAACTTTTCGTGGTTCTTGTCAATTTTTGTTGGTTTTCATCTTATGAACTTATTTCAGTCAGCTGGATCCTTCTTCTTCAAAGCAAAAAGATTTTATCTTCAAATACAAGAACTTTTCGTGGTTTTGTTGGTTTTCAGCAAATGAACATATTTCAGCGAGCAAGAAGTTTTTTCTTTAATAGCGTAAGATTCTTTCTTAAAATACAAGAACTTTTCGTGGTTCTTGTCAATTTTTGTTGGTTTTCATCCAATGAACTTATTTCAGTCAGCCAGATCTTTCTTCTTCAAAGCAAAAAGATTTTATCTTCAAATACAAGAACTTTTCGTGGTTTTGTTGATTTTCAGCAAATGAACATATTTCAGCGAGCTGGACGTTTTTTCTTTAATAGCGTAAAATTTTATCTTAAAATACAAGAACTTTTCGCGGTTCTTTTCAATTTTTGTTGGTTTTTATCCAATGAACTTATTTCAGTCAGCTCGATCTTTCTTCTTGAAAGCAAAAAGATTTTATCTTCAAATACAAGAACTTTTCGTGGTTTTGTTGATTTTCAGCAAATGAACATATTTCAGCGAGCGAGAAGTTTTTTCTTTAATCGCGTAAGATTTTTATCTTAAAATACAAGAACTTTTCGTGTTTCTTGTCAATTTTTGTTGGTTTTCATCTTATGAACTTATTTCAGTCAGCTCGATCCTTCTCCTTCAAAGCAAAAAGATTTTATCTTCAAATACAAGAACTTTTCGTGGTTTTGTTGGTTTTCAGCATATTTCAGCGAGGGCATAGTTTTTTCTTTAATAGCGTAAGATTTTATCTTAAAATACAAGAACTTTTCGTGGTTCTTGTCAATTTTTGTTGGTTTTCATCTTATGACCTTACTTCAGTCAGCAAGATCTTTCTTCTTGAAAGCAAAAAGATTTTATCTTCAAATACAAGAACTTTTCGTGGTTTTGTTGATTTTCAGCAAATGAACATATTTGAGCGAGGGAGAAGTTTTTTCTTTAATAGCGTCAGATTTTATCTTAAAATACAAGAACTTTTCGTGGTTCTTGTCAATTTTTGTTGGTTTTCATCCAATGAACTTATTTCAGTCAGCAAGATCTTTCTTCTTCAAAGCAAAAAGATTTTATCTTCAAATACAAGAACTTTTCGTGGTTTTGTTGGTTTTCAGCAAATGAACATATTTCAGCGAGCAAGAAGTTTTTTCTTTAATAGCGTAAGATTCTTTCTTAAAATACAAGAACTTTTCGTGGTTCTTGTCAATTTTTGTTGGTTTTCATCCAATGAACTTATTTCAGTCAGCCAGATCTTTCTTCTTCAAAGCAAAAAGATTTTATCTTCAAATACAAGAACTTTTCGTGGTTTTGTTGATTTTCAGCAAATGAACATATTTCAGCGAGCTGGACGTTTTTTCTTTAATAGCGTAAAATTTTATCTTAAAATACAAGAACTTTTCGCGGTTCTTTTCAATTTTTGTTGGTTTTCATCCAATGAACTTATTTCAGTCAGCTCGATCTTTCTTCTTGAAAGCAAAAAGATTTTATC
The DNA here is from genome assembly GCF_035084215.1 of Heptranchias perlo. Lineage (NCBI taxonomy): Eukaryota > Metazoa > Chordata > Chondrichthyes > Hexanchiformes > Hexanchidae > Heptranchias > Heptranchias perlo. Next base: position 252,651 of record NW_027138300.1, read on the forward strand.
TTCAAATACAAGAACTTTTCGTGGTTTTGTTGATTTTCAGCAAATGAACATATTTCAGCGAGCTAGAAGTTTTTTCTTTAATAGCGTAAGATTTTTATCTTAAAATACAAGAACTTTTCGTGTTTCTTGTCAATTTTTGTTGGTTTTCATCTTATGAACTTATTTCAGTCAGCTCGATCCTTCTCCTTCAAAGCAAAAAGATTTTATCTTCAAATACAAGAACTTTTCGTGGTTTTGTTGGTTTTCAGCAGATTTCAGCGAGGGCATAGTTTTTTCTTTAATAGCGTAAGATTTTATCTTAAAATGCAAGAACTTTTCGTGGTTCTTGTCAATTTTTGTTGGTTTTCATCTTATGACCTTACTTCAGTCAGCAAGATCTTTCTTCTTGAAAGCAAAAAGATTTTATCTTCAAATACAAGAACTTTTCGTGGTTTTGTTGATTTTCAGCAAATGAACATATTTGAGCGAGGGAGAAGTTTTTTCTTTAATAGCGTCAGATTTTATCTTAAAATACAAGAACTTTTCGTGGTTCTTGTCAATTTTTGTTGGTTTTCATCCAATGAACTTATTTCAGTCAGCAAGATCTTTCTTCTTCAAAGCAAAAAGATTTTATCTTCAAATACAAGAACTTTTCGTGGTTCTTGTCAATTTTTGTTGGTTTTCATCCAATGAACTTATTTCAGTCAGCTAGATCTTTCTTCTTGAAAGCAAAAAGATTTTATCTTCAAATACAAGAACTTTTCGTGGTTTTGTTGGTTTTCAGCATATTTTAGCGAGGGAGAAGTTTTTTCTTTAATAGCGTAAGATTTTATCTTAAAATGCAAGAACTTTTCGTGTTTCTTGTCAATTTTTGTTGGTTTTCATCTTATGAACTTATTTCAGTCAGCTCGATCCTTCTCCTTCAAAGCAAAAAGATTTTATCTTCAAATACAAGAACTTTTCGTGGTTTTGTTGATTTTCAGCAAATGAACATATTTCAGCGAGCGAGAAGTTTTTTCTTTAATAGCGTCAGATTTTATCTTAAAATACAAGAACTTTTCGTGGTTCTTGTCAATTTTTGTTGGTTTTCATCTTATGAACTTATTTCAGTCAGCTGGATCCTTCTTCTTCAAAGCAAAAAGATTTTATCTTCAAATGCAAGAACTTTTCGTGGTTTTGTTGGTTTTCAGCAAATGAACATATTTCAGCGAGCAAGAAGTTTTTTCTTTAATAGCCTAAGATTCTATCTTAAAATACAAGAACTTTTCGTGGCTCTTGTCAATTTTTGTTGGTTTTCATCTTATGAACTTATTTCAGTCAGCTAGATCTTTCTTCTTCAAAGCAAGAAGATTTTATCTTCAAATACAAGAACTTTTGGTGGTTTTGTTGATTTTCAGCAAATGAACATATTCCAGCGAGCGAGAAGTTTTTTCTTTAATAGCGTCAGATTTTATCTTAAAATACAAGAACTTTTCGTGGTTCTTGTCAATTTTTGTTGGTTTTCATCTTATGAACTTATTTCAGTCAGCTGGATCCTTCTTCTTCAAAGCAAAAAGATTTTATCTTCAAATACAAGAACTTTTCGTGGTTTTGTTGGTTTTCAGCAAATGAACATATTTCAGCGAGCAAGAAGTTTTTTCTTTAATAGCGTAAGATTCTATCTTAAAATACAAGACCTTTTCGTGGTTCTTGTCAATTTTTGTTGGTTTTCATCTTATGAACTTATTACAGTCAGCTAGATCTTTCTTCTTCAAAGCAAGAAGATTTTATCTTCAAATACAAGAACTTTTGGTGGTTTTGTTGATTTTCAGCAAATGAACATATTCCAGCGAGCGAGAAGTTTTTTCTTTAATAGCGTCAGATTTTATCTTAAAATACAAGAACTTTTCGTGGTTCTTGTCAATTTTTGTTGGTTTTCGTCTTATGAACTTATTTCAGTCAGCTGGATCCTTCTTCTTCAAAGCAAAAAGATTTTATCTTCAAATACAAGAACTTTTCGTGGTTTTGTTGGTTTTCAGCAAATGAACATATTTCAGCGAGCAAGAAGTTTTTTCTTTAATAGCGTAAGATTCTATCTTAAAATACAAGAACTTTTCGTGGTTCTTGTCAATTTTTGTTGGTTTTCATCTTATGAACTTATTTCAGTCAGCTGGATCCTTCTTCTTCAAAGCAAAAAGATTTTATCTTCAAATACAAGAACTTTTCGTGGTTTTGTTGGTTTTCAGCAAATGAACATATTTCAGCGAGCAAGAAGTTTTTTCTTTAATAGCGTAAGATTCTTTCTTAAAATACAAGAACTTTTCGTGGTTCTTGTCAATTTTTGTTGGTTTTCATCCAATGAACTTATTTCAGTCAGCCAGATCTTTCTTCTTCAAAGCAAAAAGATTTTATCTTCAAATACAAGAACTTTTCGTGGTTTTGTTGATTTTCAGCAAATGAACATATTTCAGCGAGCTGGACGTTTTTTCTTTAATAGCGTAAAATTTTATCTTAAAATACAAGAACTTTTCGCGGTTCTTTTCAATTTTTGTTGGTTTTCATCCAATGAACTTATTTCAGTCAGCTCGATCTTTCTTCTTGAAAGCAAAAAGATTTTATCTTCAAATACAAGAACTTTTCGTGGTTTTGTTGATTTTCAGCAAATGAACATATTTCAGCGAGCTAGAAGTTTTTTCTTTAATAGCGTAAGATTTTTATCTTAAAATACAAGAACTTTTCGTGTTTCTTGTCAATTTTTGTTGGTTTTCATCTTATGAACTTATTTCAGTCAGCTAGATCCTTTTCCTTCAAAGCAAAAAGATTTTATCTTCAAATACAAGAACTTTTCGTGGTTTTGTTGGTTTTCAGCATATTTCAGCGAGGGCATAGTTTTTTCTTTAATAGCGTAAGATTTTATCTTAAAATGCAAGAACTTTTCGTGGTTCTTGTCAATTTTTGTTGGTTTTCATCTTATGACCTTACTTCAGTCAGCAAGATCTTTCTTCTTGAAAGCAAAAAGATTTTATCTTCAAATACAAGAACTTTTCGTGGTTTTGTTGATTTTCAGCAAATGAACATATTTGAGCGAGGGAGAAGTTTTTTCTTTAATAGCGTCAGATTTTATCTTAAAATACAAGAACTTTTCGTGGTTCTTGTCAATTTTTGTTGGTTTTCATCCAATGAACTTATTTCAGTCAGCAAGATCTTTCTTCTTCAAAGCAAAAAGATTTTATCTTCAAATACAAGAACTTTTCGTGGTTTTGTTGGTTTTCAGCAAATGAACATATTTCAGCGAGCAAGAAGTTTTTTCTTCAATAGCGTAAGATTCTATCTTAAAATACAAGAACTTTTCGTGGTTCTTGTCAATTTTTGTTGGTTTTCATCTTATGAACTTATTTCAGTCAGCTAGATCTTTCTTCTTCGAAGCAAAAAGATTTTATCTTCAAATACAAGAACTTTTCGTGGTTTTGTTGATTTTCAGCAAATGAACATATTTCAGCGAGCGAGAAGTTTTTTCTTTAACAGCGTCAGATTTTATCTTAAAATACAAGAACATTTCGTGGTTCTTGTCAATTTTTGTTGGTTTTCATCCAATGAACTTATTTCAGTCAGCGAGATCTTTCTTCTTCAAAGCAAAAAGATTTTATCTTCAAATACAAGAACTTTTCGTGGTTCTTGTCAATTTTTGTTGGTTTTCATCCAATGAACTTATTTCAGTCAGCTAGATCTTTCTTCTTGAAAGCAAAATGATTTTATCTTCAAATACAAGAACTTTTCGTGGTTTTGTTGGTTTTCAGCATATTTCAGCGAGGGAGAAGTTTTTTCTTTAATAGCGTAAGATTTTATCTTAAAATGCAAGAACTTTTCGTGTTTCTTGTCAATTTTTGTTGGTTTTCATCTTATGAACTTATTTCAGTCAGCTCGATCCTTCTCCTTCAAAGCAAAAAGATTTTGTCTTCAAATACAAGAACTTTTCGTGGTTTTGTTGATTTTCAGCAAATGAACATATTTCAGCGAGCGAGAAGTTTTTTCTTTCATAGCGTCAGATTTTATCTTAAAATACAAGAACTTTTCGTGGTTCTTGTCAATTTTTGTTGGTTTTCATCTTATGAACTTATTTCAGTCAGCTGGATCCTTCTTCTTCAAAGCAAAAAGATTTTATCTTCAAATGCAAGAACTTTTCGTGGTTTTGTTGGTTTTCAGCAAATGAACATATTTCAGCGAGCAAGAAGTTTTTTCTTTAATAGCCTAAGATTCTATCTTAAAATACAAGAACTTTTCGTGGTTCTTGTCAATTTTTGTTGGTTTTCATCTTATGAACTTATTTCAGTCAGCTAGATCTTTCTTCTTCAAAGCAAGAAGATTTTATCTTCAAATACAAGAACTTTTGGTGGTTTTGTTGATTTTCAGCAAATGAACATATTCCAGCGAGCGAGAAGTTTTTTCTTTAATAGCGTAAGATTCTATCTTAAAATACAAGAACTTTTCGTGGTTCTTGTCAATTTTTGTTGGTTTTCATCTTATGAACTTATTACAGTCAGCTAGATCTTTCTTCTTCAAAGCAACAAGATTTTATCTTCAAATACAAGAACTTTTGGTGGTTTTGTTGATTTTCAGCAAATGAACATATTCCAGCGAGCGAGAAGTTTTTTCTTTAATAGCGTCAGATTTTATCTTAAAATACAAGAACTTTTCGTGGTTCTTGTCAATTTTTGTTGGTTTTCATCTGATGAACTTATTTCAGTCAGCTGGATCCTTCTTCTTCAAAGCAAAAAGATTTTATCTTCAAATACAAGAACTTTTCGTGGTTTTGTTGGTTTTCAGCAAATGAACATATTTCAGCGAGCAAGAAGTTTTTTCTTTAATAGCGTAAGATTCTATCTTAAAATACAAGAACTTTTCGTGGTTCTTGTCAATTTTTGTTGGTTTTCATCTTATGAACTTATTTCAGTCAGCTGGATCCTTCTTCTTCAAAGCAAAAAGATTTTATCTTCAAATACAAGAACTTTTCGTGGTTTTGTTGGTTTTCAGCAAATGAACATATTTCAGCGAGCAAGAAGTTTTTTCTTTAATAACGTAAGATTCTATCTTAAAATACAAGAACTTTTCGTGGTTCTTGTCAATTTTTGTTGGTTTTCATCTTATGAACTTATTTCAGTCAGCTAGATCTTTCTTCTTCAAAGCAAGAAGATTTTATCTTCAAATACAAGAACTTTTCGTGGTTTTGTTGATTTTCAGCAAATGAACATATTTCAGCGAGCGAGAAGTCTTTTCTTTAACAGCGTCAGATTTTATCTTAAAATACAAGAACATTTCGTGGTTCTTGTCAATTTTTGTTGGTTTTCATCCAATGAACTTATTTCAGTCAGCGAGATCTTTCTTCTTCAAAGCAAAAAGATTTTATCTTCAAATACAAGAACTTTTCGTGGTTCTTGTCAATTTTTGTTGGTTTTCATCCAATGAACTTATTTCAGTCAGCTAGATCTTTCTTCTTGAAAGCAAAAAGATTTTATCTTCAAATACAAGAACTTTTCGTGGTTTTGTTGGTTTTCAGCATATTTCAGCGAGGGAGAAGTTTTTTCTTTAATAGCGTAAGATTTTATCTTAAAATGCAAGAACTTTTCGTGTTTCTTGTCAATTTTTGTTGGTTTTCATCTTATGAACTTATTTCAGTCAGCTCGATCCTTCTCCTTCAAAGCAAAAAGATTTTGTCTTCAAATACAAGAACTTTTCGTGGTTTTGTTGATTTTCAGCAAATGAACATATTTCAGCGAGCGAGAAGTTTTTTCTTTAATAGCGTCAGATTTTATCTTAAAATACAAGAACTTTTCGTGGTTCTTGTCAATTTTTGTTGGTTTTCATCTTATGAACTTATTTCAGTCAGCTGGATCCTTCTTCTTCAAAGCAAAAAGATTTTATCTTCAAATGCAAGAACTTTTCGTGGTTTTGTTGGTTTTCAGCAAATGAACATATTTCAGCGAGCAAGAAGTTTTTTCTTTAATAGCCTAAGATTCTATCTTAAAATACAAGAACTTTTCGTGGTTCTTGTCAATTTTTGTTGGTTTTCATCTTATGAACTTATTTCAGTCAGCTAGATCTTTCTTCTTCAAAGCAAGAAGATTTTATCTTCAAATACAAGAACTTTTGGTGGTTTTGTTGATTTTCAGCAAATGAACATATTCCAGCGAGCGAGAAGTTTTTTCTTTAATAGCGTCAGATTTTATCTTAAAATACAAGAACTTTTCGTGGTTCTTGTCAATTTTTGTTGGTTTTCATCTTATGAACTTATTTCAGTCAGCTGGATCCTTCTTCTTCAAAGCAAAAAGATTTTATCTTCAAATACAAGAACTTTTCGTGGTTTTGTTGGTTTTCAGCAAATGGACATATTTCAGCAAGCAAGAAGTTTTTTCTTTAATAGCGTAAGATTCTATCTTAAAATACAAGAACTTTTCGTGGTTCTTGTCAATTTTTGTTTGTTTTCATCTTATGAACTTATTTCAGTCAGCTCGATCCTTCTCCTTCAAAGCAAAAAGATTTTGTCTTCAAATACAAGAACTTTTCGTGGTTTTGTTGATTTTCAGCAAATGAACATATTTCAGCGAGCGAGAAGTTTTTTCTTTAATAGCGTCAGATTTTATCTTAAAATACAAGAACTTTTCGTGGTTCTTGTCAATTTTTGTTGGTTTTCATCTTATGAACTTATTTCAGTCAGCTGGATCCTTCTTCTTCAAAGCAAAAAGATTTTATCTTCAAATGCAAGAACTTTTCGTGGTTTTGTTGGTTTTCAGCAAATGAACATATTTCAGCGAGCAAGAAGTTTTTTCTTTAATAGCCTAAGATTCTATCTTAAAATACAAGAACTTTTCGTGGTTCTTGTCAATTTTTGTTGGTTTTCATCTTATGAACTTATTTCAGTCAGCTAGATCTTTCTTCTTCAAAGCAAGAAGATTTTATCTTCAAATACAAGAACTTTTGGTGGTTTTGTTGATTTTCAGCAAATGAACATATTCCAGCGAGCGAGAAGTTTTTTCTTTAATAGCCTCAGATTTTATCTTAAAATACAAGAACTTTTCGTGGTTCTTGTCAATTTTTGTTGGTTTTCATCTTATGAACTTATTTCAGTCAGCTGGATCCTTCTTCTTCAAAGCAAAAAGATTTTATCTTCAAATACAAGAACTTTTCGTGGTTTTGTTGGTTTTCAGCAAATGGACATATTTCAGCAAGCAAGAAGTTTTTTCTTTAATAGCGTAAGATTCTATCTTAAAATACAAGAACTTTTCGTGGTTCTTGTCAATTTTTGTTGGTTTTCATCTTATGAACTTATTACAGTCAGCGAGATCTTTCTTCTTCAAAGCAACAAGATTTTATCTTCAAATACAAGAACTTTTGGTGGTTTTGTTGATTTTCAGCAAATGAACATATTCCAGCGAGCGAGAAGTTTTTTCTTTAATAGCGTCAGATTTTATCTTAAAATACAAGAACTTTTCGTGGTTCTTGTCAATTTTTGTTGGTTTTCATCTTATGAACTTATTTCAGTCAGCTGGATCCTTCTTCTTCAAAGCAAAAAGATTTTATCTTCAAATACAAGAACTTTTCGTGGTTTTGTTGGTTTTCAGCAAATGAACATATTTCAGCGAGCAACAAGTTTTTTCTTTAATAGCGTAAGATTCTATCTTAAAATACAAGAACTTTTCGTGGTTCTTGTCAATTTTTGTTGGTTTTCATCTTATGAACTTATTTCAGTCAGCTGGATCCTTCTTCTTCAAAGCAAAAAGATTTTATCTTCAAATACAAGAACTTTTCGTGGTTTTGTTGGTTTTCAGCAAATGAACATATTTCAGCGAGCAAGAAGTTTTTTCTTTAATAACGTAAGATTCTATCTTAAAATACAAGAACTTTTCGTGGTTCTTGTCAATTTTTGTTGGTTTTCATCTTATGAACTTATTTCAGTCAGCTAGATCTTTCTTCTTCAAAGCAAGAAGATTTTATCTTCAAATACAAGAACTTTTCGTGGTTTTGTTGATTTTCAGCAAATGAACATATTTCAGCGAGCGAGAAGTCTTTTCTTTAACAGCGTCAGATTTTATCTTAAAATACAAGAACATTTCGTGGTTCTTGTCAATTTTTGTTGGTTTTCATCTTATGAATTTATTTCAGTCAGCTGGATCCTTCTTCTTCAAAGCAAAAAGATTTTATCTTCAAATACAAGAACTTTTCGTGGTTTTGTTGGTTTTCAGCAAATGAACATATTTCAGCGAGCAAGAAGTTTTTTCTTTAATAGCGTAAGATTCTATCTTAAAATACAAGAACTTTTCGTGGTTCTTGTCAATTTTTGTTGATTTTCATCCAATGAACTTATTTCAGTCAGCTCGATCTTTCTTCTTCGAAGCAAAAAGATTTTATCTTCAAATACAAGAACTTTTCGTGGTTTTGTTGATTTTCAGCAAATGAACATATTTCAGCGAGCGAGACGTTTTTTCTTTAATAGCGTCAGATTTTATCTTAAAATACAAGAACATTTCGTGGTTCTTGTCAATTTTTGTTGGTTTTCATCCAATGAACTTATTTCAGTCAGCGAGATCTTTCTTCTTCAAAGCAAAAAGATTTTATCTTCAAATACAAGAACTTTTCGTGGTTCTTGTCAATTTTTGTTGGTTTTCATCCAATGAACTTATTTCAGTCAGCTACATCTTTCTTCTTGAAAGCAAAAAGATTTTATCTTCAAATACAAGAACTTTTCGTGGTTTTGTTGATTTTCAGCAAATGAACATATTTCAGCGAGCGAGAAGTTTTTTCTTTAATAGCGTAAGATTTTATCTTAAAATACAAGAACTTTACGTGGTTCTTGTCAATTTTTGTTGGTTTTCATCTTATGGACTTATTTCAGTCAGCTGGATCCTTCTTCTTCAAAGCAAAAAGATTTTATCTTCAAATACAAGAACTTTTCGTGGTTTTGTTGGTTTTCAGCATATGAACATATTTCAGCGAGGGAGAAGTTTTTTCTTTAATAGCGTAAGATTTTATCTTAAAATACAAGAAATTTTCGTGGTTCTTGTCAATTTTTGTAGGTTTTCATCCAATGAACTTATTTCAGTCAGCTGGATCTTTCTTCTTCAAAGCAAAAAGATTTTATCTTCAAATACAAGAACTTTTCGTGGTTTTGTTGATTTTCAGCAAATGAACATATTTCAGCGAGCGAGAAGTTTTTTCTTTAAAAGCGTCAGATTTTATCTTAAAATACAAGAACTTTTCATGGTTCTTGTCAATTTTTGTTGGTTTTCATCTTATGAACTTATTTCAGTCAGCTAGATCTTTCTTCTTCAAAGCAAAAAGATTTTATCTTCAAATACAAGAACTTTTCGTGGTTTTGTTGATTTTCAGCAAATGAACATATTTCAGCGAGCTGGAAGTTTTTTCTTTAATAGCGTAAAATTTTATCTTAAAATACAAGAACTTTTCGTGGTTCTTGTCAATTTTTGTTGGTTTTCATCCAATGAACTTATTTCAGTCAGCCAGATCTTTCTTCTTCAAAGCAAAAAGATTTTATCTTCAAATACAAGAACTTTTCGTGGTTTTGTTGATTTTCAGCAAATGAACATATTTCAGCGAGCTGGACGTTTTTTCTGTAATAGCGTAAAATTTTATCGTAAAATACAAGAACTTTTCGCGGTTCTTTTCAATTTTTGTTGGTTTTCATCCAATGAACTTATTTCAGTCAGCTCGATCTTTCTTCTTGAAAGCAAAAAGATTTTATCTTCAAATACAAGAACTTTTCGTGGTTTTGTTGATTTTCAGCAAATGAACATATTTCAGCGAGCAAGAAGTTTTTTCTTTAATAGCGTCAGATTTTATCTTAAAATACAAGAACTTTTCGTGGTTCTTGTCAATTTTTGTTGGTTTTCATCCAATGAACTTAATTCAGTCAGCAAGATCTTTCTTCTTCAAAGAAAAAAGATTTTATCTTCAAACACAAGAACTTTTCGTGGTTTTGTTGATTATCAGCAAATTAACATATTTCAGCGAGCAAGAAGTTTTTTCTTCAATAGCGTAAGATTCTATCTTAAAATACAAGAACTTTTCGTGGTTCTTGTCAATTTTTGTTGGTTTTCATCTTATGAACTTATTTCAGTCAGCTAGATCTTTCTTCTTCAAAGCAAGAAGATTTTATCTTCAAATACAAGAACTTTTCGTGGTTTTGTTGATTTTCAGCAAATGAACATATTTCAGCGAGTGAGAAGTTTTTTCTATAATAGCGTCAGATTTTATCTTAAAATACAAGAACTTTTCGTGGTTCTTGTCAATTTTTGTTGGTTTTCATCCAATGAACTTATTTCAGTCAGCAAGATCTTTCTTCTTCAAAGCAAAAAGATTTTATCTTCAAACACAAGAACTTTTCGTGGTTTTGTTGATTTTCAGCAAATGAACATATTTCAGCGAGCAAGAAGTTTTTTCTTCAATAGCGTAAGATTCTATCTTAAAATACAAGAACTTTTTGTGGTTCTTGTCAATTTTTGTTGGTTTTCATCTTATGAACTTATTTCAGTCAGCTGGATCCTTCTTCTTCAAAGCAAAAAGATTTTATCTTCAAATACAAGAACTTTTCGTGGTTTTGTTGGTTTTCAGCAAATGAACATATTTCAGCGAGCAAGAAGTTTTTTCTTTAATAGCGTCAGATTTTATCTTAAAATACAAGAACATTTCGTGGTTCTTGTCAATTTTTGTTGGTTTTCATCCAATGAACTTATTTCAGTCAGCTAGATCTTTCTTCTTCAAAGCAAAAAGATTTTATCTTCAAATACAAGAACTTTTCGTGGTTCTTGTCAATTTTTGTTGGTTTTCATCCAATGAACTTATTTCAGTCAGCTACATCTTTCTTCTTGAAAGCAAAAAGATTTTATCTTCAAATACAAGAACTTTTCGTGGTTTTGTTGATTTTCAGCAAATGAACATATTTCAGCGAGCGAGAAGTTTTTTCTTTAATAGCGTAAGATTTTATCTTAAAATACAAGAACTTTACGTGGTTCTTGTCAATTTTTGTTGGTTTTCATCTTATGGACTTATTTCAGTCAGCTAGATCCTTCTTCTTCAAAGCAAAAAGATTTTATCTTCAAATACAAGAACTTTTCGTGGTTTTGTTGATTTTCAGCAAATGAACATATTTCAGCGAGCGAGAAGTTTTTTCTTTAATAGCGTCAGATTTTATCTTAAAATACAAGAACTTTTCGTGGTTCTTGTCAATTTTTGTTGGTTTTCATCTTATGAACTTATTTCAGTCAGCTGGATCCTTCTTCTTCAAAGCAAAAAGATTTTATCTTCAAATGCAAGAACTTTTCGTGGTTTTGTTGGTTTTCAGCAAATGAACATATTTCAGCGAGCAAGAAGTTTTTTCTTTAATAGCCTAAGATTCTATCTTAAAATACAAGAACTTTTCGTGGTTCTTGTCAATTTTTGTTGGTTTTCATCTTATGAACTTATTTCAGTCAGCTAGATCTTTCTTCTTCAAAGCAAGAAGATTTTATCTTCAAATACAAGAACTTTTGGTGGTTTTGTTGATTTTCAGCAAATGAACATATTCCAGCGAGCGAGAAGTTTTTTCTTTAATAGCGTCAGATTTTATCTTAAAATACAAGAACTTTTCGTGGTTCTTGTCAATTTTTGTTGGTTTTCATCTTATGAACTTATTTCAGTCAGCTGGATCCTTCTTCTTCAAAGCAAAAAGATTTTATCTTCAAATACAAGAACTTTTCGTGGTTTTGTTGGTTTTCAGCAAATGGACATATTTCAGCAAGCAAGAAGTTTTTTCTTTAATAGCGTAAGATTCTATCTTAAAATACAAGAACTTTTCGTGGTTCTTGTCAATTTTTGTTGGTTTTCATCTTATGAACTTATTACAGTCAGCTAGATCTTTCTTCTTCAAAGCAACAAGATTTTATCTTCAAATACAAGAACTTTTCGTGGTTTTGTTGATTTTCAGCAAATGAACATATTCCAGCGAGCGAGAAGTTTTTTCTTTAATAGCGTCAGATTTTATCTTAAAATACAAGAACTTTTCGTGGTTCTTGTCAATTTTTGTTGGTTTTCATCTTATGAACTTATTTCAGTCAGCTGGATCCTTCTTCTTCAAAGCAAAAAGATTTTATCTTCAAATACAAGAACTTTTCGTGGTTTTGTTGGTTTTCAGCAAATGAACATATTTCAGCGAGCAACAAGTTTTTTCTTTAATAGCGTAAGATTCTATCTTAAAATACAAGAACTTTTCGTGGTTCTTGTCAATTTTTGTTGGTTTTCATCTTATGAACTTATTTCAGTCAGCTGGATCCTTCTTCTTCAAAGCAAAAAGATTTTATCTTCAAATACAAGAACTTTTCGTGGTTTTGTTGGTTTTCAGCAAATGAACATATTTCAGCGAGCAAGAAGTTTTTTCTTTAATAACGTAAGATTCTATCTTAAAATACAAGAACTTTTCGTGGTTCTTGTCAATTTTTGTTGGTTTTCATCTTATGAACTTATTTCAGTCAGCTAGATCTTTCTTCTTCAAAGCAAGAAGATTTTATCTTCAAATACAAGAACTTTTCGTGGTTTTGTTGATTTTCAGCAAATGAACATATTTCAGCGAGCGAGAAGTCTTTTCTTTAACAGCGTCAGATTTTATCTTAAAATACAAGAACATTTCGTGGTTCTTGTCAATTTTTGTTGGTTTTCATCTTATGAATTTATTTCAGTCAGCTGGATCCTTCTTCTTCAAAGCAAAAAGATTTTATCTTCAAATACAAGAACTTTTCGTGGTTTTGTTGGTTTTCAGCAAATGAACATATTTCAGCGAGCAAGAAGTTTTTTCTTTAATAGCGTAAGATTCTATCTTAAAATACAAGAACTTTTCGTGGTTCTTGTCAATTTTATTTGATTTTCATCCAATGAACTTATTTCAGTCAGCTCGATCTTTCTTCTTCGAAGCAAAAAGATTTTATCTTCAAATACAAGAACTTTTCGTGGTTTTGTTGATTTTCAGCAAATGAACATATTTCAGCGAGCGAGACGTTTTTTCTTTAATAGCGTCAGATTTTATCTTCAAATACAAGAACATTTCGTGGTTCTTGTCAATTTTTGTTGGTTTTCATCCAATGAACTTATTTCAGTCAGCGAGATCTTTCTTCTTCAAAGCAAAAAGATTTTATCTTCAAATACAAGAACTTTTCGTGGTTCTTGTCAATTTTTGTTGGTTTTCATCCAATGAACTTATTTCAGTCAGCTACATCTTTCTTCTTGAAAGCAAAAAGATTTTATCTTCAAATACAAGAACTTTTCGTGGTTTTGTTGATTTTCAGCAAATGAACATATTTCAGCGAGCGAGAAGTTTTTTCTTTAATAGCGTAAGATTTTATCTTAAAATACAAGAACTTTACGTGGTTCTTGTCAATTTTTGTTGGTTTTCATCTTATGGACTTATTTCAGTCAGCTGGATCCTTCTTCTTCAAAGCAAAAAGATTTTATCTTCAAATACAAGAACTTTTCGTGGTTTTGTTGGTTTTCAGCATATGAACATATTTCAGCGAGGGAGAAGTTTTTTCTTTAATAGCGTAAGATTTTATCTTAAAATACAAGAAATTTTCGTGGTTCTTGTCAATTTTTGTAGGTTTTCATCCAATGAACTTATTTCAGTCAGCTGGATCTTTCTTCTTCAAAGCAAAAAGATTTTATCTTCAAATACAAGAACTTTTCGTGGTTTTGTTGATTTTCAGCAAATGAACATATTTCAGCGAGCGAGAAGTTTTTTCTTTAAAAGCGTCAGATTTTATCTTAAAATACAAGAACTTTTCATGGTTCTTGTCAATTTTTGTTGGTTTTCATCTTATGAACTTATTTCAGTCAGCTAGATCTTTCTTCTTCAAAGCAAAAAGATTTTATCTTCAAATACAAGAACTTTTCGTGGTTTTGTTGATTTTCAGCAAATGAACATATTTCAGCGAGCTGGAAGTTTTTTCTTTAATAGCGTAAAATTTTATCTTAAAATACAAGAACTTTTCGTGGTTCTTGTCAATTTTTGTTGGTTTTCATCCAATGAACTTATTTCAGTCAGCCAGATCTTTCTTCTTCAAAGCAAAAAGATTTTATCTTCAAATACAAGAACTTTTCGTGGTTTTGTTGATTTTCAGCAAATGAACATATTTCAGCGAGCTGGACGTTTTTTCTGTAATAGCGTAAAATTTTATCGTAAAATACAAGAACTTTTCGCGGTTCTTTTCAATTTTTGTTGGTTTTCATCCAATGAACTTATTTCAGTCAGCTCGATCTTTCTTCTTGAAAGCAAAAAGATTTTATCTTCAAATACAAGAACTTTTCGTGGTTTTGTTGATTTTCAGCAAATGAACATATTTCAGCGAGCAAGAAGTTTTTTCTTTAATAGCGTCAGATTTTATCTTAAAATACAAGAACTTTTCGTGGTTCTTGTCAATTTTTGTTGGTTTTCATCCAATGAACTTAATTCAGTCAGCAAGATCTTTCTTCTTCAAAGAAAAAAGATTTTATCTTCAAACACAAGAACTTTTCGTGGTTTTGTTGATTTTCAGCAAATTAACATATTTCAGCGAGCAAGAAGTTTTTTCTTCAATAGCGTAAGATTCTATCTTAAAATACAAGAACTTTTCGTGGTTCTTGTCAATTTTTGTTGGTTTTCATCTTATGAACTTATTTCAGTCAGCTAGATCTTTCTTCTTCAAAGCAAGAAGATTTTATCTTCAAATACAATAACTTTTCGTGGTTTTGTTGATTTTCAGCAAATGAACATATTTCAGCGAGTGAGAAGTTTTTTCTTTAATAGCGTCAGATTTTATCTTAAAATACAAGAACTTTTCGTGGTTCTTGTCAATTTTTGTTGGTTTTCATCCAATGAACTTATTTCAGTCAGCAAGATCTTTCTTCTTCAAAGCAAAAAGATTTTATCTTCAAACACAAGAACTTTTCGTGGTTTTGTTGATTTTCAGCAAATGAACATATTTCAGCGAGCAAGAAGTTTTTTCTTCAATAGCGTAAGATTCTATCTTAAAATACAAGAACTTTTTGTGGTTCTTGTCAATTTTTGTTGGTTTTCATCTTATGAACTTATTTCAGTCAGCTGGATCCTTCTTCTTCAAAGCAAAAAGATTTTATCTTCAAATACAAGAACTTTTCGTGGTTTTGTTGGTTTTCAGCAAATGAACATATTTCAGCGAGCAAGAAGTTTTTTCTTTAATAGCGTCAGATTTTTTCTTAAAATACAAGAACATTTCGTGGTTCTTGTCAATTTTTGTTGGTTTTCATCCAATGAACTTATTTCAGTCAGCTAGATCTTTCTTCTTCAAAGCAAAAAGATTTTATCTTCAAATACAAGAACTTTTCGTGGTTCTTGTCAATTTTTGTTGGTTTTCATCCAATGAACTTATTTCAGTCAGCTACATCTTTCTTCTTGAAAGCAAAAAGATTTTATCTTCAAATACAAGAACTTTTCGTGGTTTTGTTGATTTTCAGCAAATGAACATATTTCAGCGAGCGAGAAGTTTTTTCTTTAATAGCGTAAGATTTTATCTTAAAATACAAGAACTTTACGTGGTTCTTGTCAATTTTTGTTGGTTTTCATCTTCTGGACTTATTTCAGTCAGCTGGATCCTTCTTCTTCAAAGCAAAAAGATTTTATCTTCAAATACAAGAACTTTTCGTGGTTTTGTTGGTTTTCAGCATATGAACATATTTCAGCGAGTGAGAAGTTTTTTCTTTAATAGCGTAAGATTTTATCTTAAAATACAAGAAATTTTCGTGGTTCTTGTCAATTTTTGTTGGTTTTCATCCAATGAACTTATTTCAGTCAGCTAGATCTTTCTTCTTCAAAGCAAAAAGATTTTATCTTCAAATACAAGAACTTTTCGTGGTTTTGTTGATTTTCAGCAAATGAACATATTTCAGCGAGCGAGAAGTTTTTTCTTTAATAGCGTCAGATTTTATCTTAAAATACAAGAACTTTTCGTGGTTCTTGTCAATTTTTGTTGGTTTTCATCTTATGAACTTATTTCAGTCAGCTGGATCCTTCTTCTTCAAAGCAAAAAGATTTTATCTTCAAATGCAAGAACTTTTCGTGGTTTTGTTGGTTTTCAGCAAATGAACATATTTCAGCGAGCAAGAAGTTTTTTCTTTAATAGCCTAAGATTCTATCTTAAAATACAAGAACTTTTCGTGGCTCTTGTCAATTTTTGTTGGTTTTCATCTTATGAACTTATTTCAGTCAGCTAGATCTTTCTTCTTCAAAGCAAGAAGATTTTATCTTCAAATACAAGAACTTTTGGTGGTTTTGTTGATTTTCAGCAAATGAACATATTCCAGCGAGCGAGAAGTTTTTTCTTTAATAGCGTCAGATTTTATCTTAAAATACAAGAACTTTTCGTGGTTCTTGTCAATTTTTGTTGGTTTTCATCTTATGAACTTATTTCAGTCAGCTGGATCCTTCTTCTTCAAAGCAAAAAGATTTTATCTTCAAATACAAGAACTTTTCGTGGTTTTGTTGGTTTTCAGCAAATGAACATATTTCAGCGAGCAACAAGTTTTTTCTTTAATAGCGTAAGATTCTATCTTAAAATACAAGAACTTTTCGTGGTTCTTGTCAATTTTTGTTGGTTTTCATCTTATGAACTTATTTCAGTCAGCTGGATCCTTCTTCTTCAAAGCAAAAAGATTTTATCTTCAAATACAAGAACTTTTCGTGGTTTTGTTGGTTTTCAGCAAATGAACATATTTCAGCGAGCAAGAAGTTTTTTCTTTAATAACGTAAGATTCTATCTTAAAATACAAGAACTTTTCGTGGTTCTTGTCAATTTTTGTTGGTTTTCATCTTATGAACTTATTTCAGTCAGCTAGATCTTTCTTCTTCAAAGCAAGAAGATTTTATCTTCAAATACAAGAACTTTTCGTGGTTTTGTTGATTTTCAGCAAATGAACATATTTCAGCGAGCGAGAAGTTTTTTCTTTAATAGCGTAAGATTTTATCTTAAAATACAAGAACTTTACGTGGTTCTTGTCAATTTTTGTTGGTTTTCATCTTATGGACTTATTTCAGTCAGCTGGATCCTTCTTCAAAGCAAAAAGATTTTATCTTCAAATACAAGAACTTTTCGTGGTTTTGTTGGTTTTCAGCATATGAACATATTTCAGCGAGGGAGAAGTTTTTTCTTTAATAGCGTAAGATTTTATCTTAAAATACAAGAAATTTTCGTGGTTCTTGTCAATTTTTGTTGGTTTTCATCCAATGAACTTATTTCAGTCAGCTAGATCTTTCTTCTTCAAAGCAAAAAGATTTTATCTTCAAATACAAGAACTTTTCGTGGTTTTGTTGATTTTCAGCAAATGAACATATTCCAGCGAGCGAGAAGTTTTTTCTTTAATAGCGTCAGATTTTATCTTAAAATACAAGAACTTTTCGTGGTTCTTGTCAATTTTTGTTGGTTTTCATCTTATGAACTTATTTCAGTCAGCTGGATCCTTCTTCTTCAAAGCAAAAAGATTTTATCTTCAAATACAAGAACTTTTCGTGGTTTTGTTGGTTTTCAGCAAATGAACATATTTCAGCGAGCAAGAAGTTTTTTCTTTAATAACGTAAGATTCTATCTTAAAATACAAGAACTTTTCGTGGTTCTTGTCAATTTTTGTTGGTTTTCATCTTATGAACTTATTTCAGTCAGCTAGATCTTTCTTCTTCAAAGCAAGAAGATTTTATCTTCAAATACAAGAACTTTTCGTGGTTTTGTTGATTTTCAGCAAATGAACATATTTCAGCGAGCGAGAAGTCTTTTCTTTAACAGCGTCAGATTTTATCTTAAAATACAAGAACATTTCGTGGTTCTTGTCAATTTTTGTTGGTTTTCATCTTATGAATTTATTTCAGTCAGCTGGATCCTTCTTCTTCAAAGCAAAAAGATTTTATCTTCAAATACAAGAACTTTTCGTGGTTTTGTTGGTTTTCAGCAAATGAACATATTTCAGCGAGCAAGAAGTTTTTTCTTTAATAGCGTAAGATTCTATCTGAAAATACAAGAACTTTTCGTGGTTCTTGTCAATTTTTGTTGATTTTCATCCAATGAACTTATTTCAGTCAGCTCGATCTTTCTTCTTCGAAGCAAAAAGATTTTATCTTCAAATACAAGAACTTTTCGTGGTTTTGTTGATTTTCAGCAAATGAACATATTTCAGCGAGCGAGACGTTTTTTCTTTAATAGCGTCAGATTTTATCTTAAAATACAAGAACATTTCGTGGTTCTTGTCAATTTTTGTTGGTTTTCATCCAATGAACTTATTTCAGTCAGCGAGATCTTTCTTCTTCAAAGCAAAAAGATTTTATCTTCAAATACAAGAACTTTTCGTGGTTCTTGTCAATTTTTGTTGGTTTTCATCCAATGAACTTATTTCAGTCAGCTACATCTTTCTTCTTGAAAGCAAAAAGATTTTATCTTCAAATACAAGAACTTTTCGTGGTTTTGTTGATTTTCAGCAAATGAACATATTTCAGCGAGCAAGAAGTTTTTTCTTTAATAACGTAAGATTCTATCTTAAAATACAAGAACTTTTCGTGGTTCTTGTCAATTTTTGTTGGTTTTCATCTTATGAACTTATTTCAGTCAGCTAGATCTTTCTTCTTCAAAGCAAGAAGATTTTATCTTCAAATACAAGAACTTTTCGTGGTTTTGTTGATTTTCAGCAAATGAACATATTTCAGCGAGCGAGAAGTTTTTTCTTTAATAGCGTAAGATTTTATCTTAAAATACAAGAACTTTACGTGGTTCTTGTCAATTTTTGTTGGTTTTCATCTTATGGACTTATTTCAGTCAGCTGGATCCTTCTTCAAAGCAAAAAGATTTTATCTTCAAATACAAGAACTTTTCGTGGTTTTGTTGGTTTTCAGCATATGAACATATTTCAGCGAGGGAGAAGTTTTTTCTTTAATAGCGTAAGATTTTATCTTAAAATACAAGAAATTTTCGTGGTTCTTGTCAATTTTTGTTGGTTTTCATCCAATGAACTTATTTCAGTCAGCTAGATCTTTCTTCTTCAAAGCAAAAAGATTTTATCTTCAAATACAAGAACTTTTCGTGGTTTTGTTGATTTTCAGCAAATGAACATATTCCAGCGAGCGAGAAGTTTTTTCTTTAATAGCGTCAGATTTTATCTTAAAATACAAGAACTTTTCGTGGTTCTTGTCAATTTTTGTTGGTTTTCATCTTATGAACTTATTTCAGTCAGCTGGATCCTTCTTCTTCAAAGCAAAAAGATTTTATCTTCAAATACAAGAACTTTTCGTGGTTTTGTTGGTTTTCAGCAAATGAACATATTTCAGCGAGCAAGAAGTTTTTTCTTTAATAACGTAAGATTCTATCTTAAAATACAAGAACTTTTCGTGGTTCTTGTCAATTTTTGTTGGTTTTCATCTTATGAACTTATTTCAGTCAGCTAGATCTTTCTTCTTCAAAGCAAGAAGATTTTATCTTCAAATACAAGAACTTTTCGTGGTTTTGTTGATTTTCAGCAAATGAACATATTTCAGCGAGCGAGAAGTCTTTTCTTTAACAGCGTCAGATTTTATCTTAAAATACAAGAACATTTCGTGGTTCTTGTCAATTTTTGTTGGTTTTCATCTTATGAATTTATTTCAGTCAGCTGGATCCTTCTTCTTCAAAGCAAAAAGATTTTATCTTCAAATACAAGAACTTTTCGTGGTTTTGTTGGTTTTCAGCAAATGAACATATTTCAGCGAGCAAGAAGTTTTTTCTTTAATAGCGTAAGATTCTATCTGAAAATACAAGAACTTTTCGTGGTTCTTGTCAATTTTTGTTGATTTTCATCCAATGAACTTATTTCAGTCAGCTCGATCTTTCTTCTTCGAAGCAAAAAGATTTTATCTTCAAATACAAGAACTTTTCGTGGTTTTGTTGATTTTCAGCAAATGAACATATTTCAGCGAGCGAGACGTTTTTTCTTTAATAGCGTCAGATTTTATCTTAAAATACAAGAACATTTCGTGGTTCTTGTCAATTTTTGTTGGTTTTCATCCAATGAACTTATTTCAGTCAGCGAGATCTTTCTTCTTCAAAGCAAAAAGATTTTATCTTCAAATACAAGAACTTTTCGTGGTTCTTGTCAATTTTTGTTGGTTTTCATCCAATGAACTTATTTCAGTCAGCTACATCTTTCTTCTTGAAAGCAAAAAGATTTTATCTTCAAATACAAGAACTTTTCGTGGTTTTGTTGATTTTCAGCAAATGAACATATTTCAGCGAGCGAGAAGTTTTTTCTTTAATAGCGTAAGATTTTATCTTAAAATACAAGAACTTTACGTGGTTCTTGTCAATTTTTGTTGGTTTTCATCTTATGGACTTATTTCAGTCAGCTGGATCCTTCTTCTTCAAAGCAAAAAGATTTTATCTTCAAATACAAGAACTTTTCGTGGTTTTGTTGGTTTTCAGCATATGAACATATTTCAGCGAGGGAGAAGTTTTTTCTTTAATAGCGTAAGATTTTATCTTAAAATACAAGAAATTTTCGTGGTTCTTGTCAATTTTTGTAGGTTTTCATCCAATGAACTTATTTCAGTCAGCTGGATCTTTCTTCTTCAAAGCAAAAAGATTTTATCTTCAAATACAAGAACTTTTCGTGGTTTTGTTGATTTTCAGCAAATGAACATATTTCAGCGAGCGAGAAGTTTTTTCTTTAAAAGCGTCAGATTTTATCTTAAAATACAAGAACTTTTCATGGTTCTTGTCAATTTTTGTTGGTTTTCATCTTATGAACTTATTTCAGTCAGCTAGATCTTTCTTCTTCAAAGCAAAAAGATTTTATCTTCAAATACAAGAACTTTTCGTGGTTTTGTTGATTTTCAGCAAATGAACATATTTCAGCGAGCTGGAAGTTTTTTCTTTAATAGCGTAAAATTTTATCTTAAAATACAAGAACTTTTCGTGGTTCTTGTCAATTTTTGTTGGTTTTCATCCAATGAACTTATTTCAGTCAGCCAGATCTTTCTTCTTCAAAGCAAAAAGATTTTATCTTCAAATACAAGAACTTTTCGTGGTTTTGTTGATTTTCAGCAAATGAACATATTTCAGCGAGCGAGAAGTTTTTTCTTTAATAGCGTAAGATTTTATCTTAAAATACAAGAACTTTACGTGGTTCTTGTCAATTTTTGTTTTTTTTCATCTTATGGACTTATTTCAGTCAGCTAGATCCTTCTTCTTCAAAGCAAAAAGATTTTATCTTCAAATACAAGAACTTTTCGTGGTTTTGTTGGTTTTCAGCATATGAACATATTTCAGCGAGGGAGAAGTTTTTTCTTTAACAGCGTAAGATTTTATCTTAAAATACAAGAAATTTTCGTGGTTCTTGTCAATTTTTGTTGGTTTTCATCCAATGAACTTATTTCAGTCAGCTAGATCTTTCTTCTTCAAAGCAAAAAGATTTTATCTTCAAATACAAGAACTTTTCGTGGTTTTGTTGATTTTCAGCAAATGAACATATTTCAGCGAGCGAGAAGTTTTTTCTTTAATAGCGTCAGATTTTATCTTAAAATACAAGAACTTTTCGTGGTTCTTGTCAATTTTTGTTGGTTTTCATCTTATGAACTTATTTCAGTCAGCTGGATCCTTCTTCTTCAAAGCAAAAAGATTTTATCTTCAAATGCAAGAACTTTTCGTGGTTTTGTTGGTTTTCAGCAAATGAACATATTTCAGCGAGCAAGAAGTTTTTTCTTTAATAGCCTAAGATTCTATCTTAAAATACAAGAACTTTTCGTGGTTCTTGTCAATTTTTGTTGGTTTTCATCTTATGAACTTATTTCAGTCAGCTAGATCTTTCTTCTTCAAAGCAAGAAGATTTTATCTTCAAATACAAGAACTTTTGGTGGTTTTGTTGATTTTCAGCAAATGAACATATTCCAGCGAGCGAGAAGTTTTTTCTTTAATAGCGTCAGATTTTATCTTAAAATACAAGAACTTTTCGTGGTTCTTGTCAATTTTTGTTGGTTTTCATCTTATGAACTTATTTCAGTCAGCTGGATCCTTCTTCTTCAAAGCAAAAAGATTTTATCTTCAAATACAAGAACTTTTCGTGGTTTTGTTGGTTTTCAGCAAATGAACATATTTCAGCGAGCAACAAGTTTTTTCTTTAATAGCGTAAGATTCTATCTTAAAATACAAGAACTTTTCGTGGTTCTTGTCAATTTTTGTTGGTTTTCATCTTATGAACTTATTTCAGTCAGCTGGATCCTTCTTCTTCAAAGCAAAAAGATTTTATCTTCAAATACAAGAACTTTTCGTGGTTTTGTTGGTTTTCAGCAAATGAACATATTTCAGCGAGCAAGAAGTTTTTTCTTTAATAACGTAAGATTCTATCTTAAAATACAAGAACTTTTCGTGGTTCTTGTCAATTTTTGTTGGTTTTCATCTTATGAACTTATTTCAGTCAGCTAGATCTTTCTTCTTCAAAGCAAGAAGATTTTATCTTCAAATACAAGAACTTTTCGTGGTTTTGTTGATTTTCAGCAAATGAACATATTTCAGCGAGCGAGAAGTCTTTTCTTTAACAGCGTCAGATTTTATCTTAAAATACAAGAACATTTCGTGGTTCTTGTCAATTTTTGTTGGTTTTCATCTTATGAATTTATTTCAGTCAGCTGGATCCTTCTTCTTCAAAGCAAAAAGATTTTATCTTCAAATACAAGAACTTTTCGTGGTTTTGTTGGTTTTCAGCAAATGAACATATTTCAGCGAGCAAGAAGTTTTTTCTTTAATAGCGTAAGATTCTATCTTAAAATACAAGAACTTTTCGTGGTTCTTGTCAATTTTTGTTGATTTTCATCCAATGAACTTATTTCAGTCAGCTCGATCTTTCTTCTTCGAAGCAAAAAGATTTTATCTTCAAATACAAGAACTTTTCGTGGTTTTGTTGATTTTCAGCAAATGAACATATTTCAGCGAGCGAGACGTTTTTTCTTTAATAGCGTCAGATTTTATCTTAAAATACAAGAACATTTCGTGGTTCTTGTCAATTTTTGTTGGTTTTCATCCAATGAACTTATTTCAGTCAGCGAGATCTTTCTTCTTCAAAGCAAAAAGATTTTATCTTCAAATACAAGAACTTTTCGTGGTTCTTGTCAATTTTTGTTGGTTTTCATCCAATGAACTTATTTCAGTCAGCTACATCTTTCTTCTTGAAAGCAAAAAGATTTTATCTTCAAATACAAGAACTTTTCGTGGTTTTGTTGATTTTCAGCAAATGAACATATTTCAGCGAGCGAGAAGTTTTTTCTTTAATAGCGTAAGATTTTATCTTAAAATACAAGAACTTTACGTGGTTCTTGTCAATTTTTGTTGGTTTTCATCTTATGGACTTATTTCAGTCAGCTGGATCCTTCTTCTTCAAAGCAAAAAGATTTTATCTTCAAATACAAGAACTTTTCGTGGTTTTGTTGGTTTTCAGCATATGAACATATTTCAGCGAGGGAGAAGTTTTTTCTTTAATAGCGTAAGATTTTATCTTAAAATACAAGAAATTTTCGTGGTTCTTGTCAATTTTTGTAGGTTTTCATCCAATGAACTTATTTCAGTCAGCTGGATCTTTCTTCTTCAAAGCAAAAAGATTTTATCTTCAAATACAAGAACTTTTCGTGGTTTTGTTGATTTTCAGCAAATGAACATATTTCAGCGAGCGAGAAGTTTTTTCTTTAAAAGCGTCAGATTTTATCTTAAAATACAAGAACTTTTCATGGTTCTTGTCAATTTTTGTTGGTTTTCATCTTATGAACTTATTTCAGTCAGCTAGATCTTTCTTCTTCAAAGCAAAAAGATTTTATCTTCAAATACAAGAACTTTTCGTGGTTTTGTTGATTTTCAGCAAATGAACATATTTCAGCGAGCTGGAAGTTTTTTCTTTAATAGCGTAAAATTTTATCTTAAAATACAAGAACTTTTCGTGGTTCTTGTCAATTTTTGTTGGTTTTCATCCAATGAACTTATTTCAGTCAGCCAGATCTTTCTTCTTCAAAGCAAAAAGATTTTATCTTCAAATACAAGAACTTTTCGTGGTTTTGTTGATTTTCAGCAAATGAACATATTTCAGCGAGCTGGACGTTTTTTCTGTAATAGCGTAAAATTTTATCGTAAAATACAAGAACTTTTCGCGGTTCTTTTCAATTTTTGTTGGTTTTCATCCAATGAACTTATTTCAGTCAGCTCGATCTTTCTTCTTGAAAGCAAAAAGATTTTATCTTCAAATACAAGAACATTTCGTGGTTTTGTTGATTTTCAGCAAATGAACATATTTCAGCGAGCAAGAAGTTTTTTCTTTAATAGCGTCAGATTTTATCTTAAAATACAAGAACTTTTCGTGGTTCTTGTCAATTTTTGTTGGTTTTCATCCAATGAACTTATTTCAGTCAGCAAGATCTTTCTTCTTCAAAGCAAAAAGATTTTATCTTCAAACACAAGAACTTTTCGTGGTTTTGTTGATTTTCAGCAAATGAACATATTTCAGCGAGCAAGAAGTTTTTTCTTCAATAGCGTAAGATTCTATCTTAAAATACAAGAACTTTTTGTGGTTCTTGTCAATTTTTGTTGGTTTTCATCTTATGAACTTATTTCAGTCAGCTGGATCCTTCTTCTTCAAAGCAAAAAGATTTTATCTTCAAATACAAGAACTTTTCGTGGTTTTGTTGGTTTTCAGCAAATGAACATATTTCAGCGAGCAAGAAGTTTTTTCTTTAATAGCGTCAGATTTTTTCTTAAAATACAAGAACATTTCGTGGTTCTTGTCAATTTTTGTTGGTTTTCATCCAATGAACTTATTTCAGTCAGCTAGATCTTTCTTCTTCAAAGCAAAAAGGTTTTATCTTCAAATACAAGAACTTTTCGTGGTTCTTGTCAATTTTTGTTGGTTTTCATCCAATGAACTTATTTCAGTCAGCTACATCTTTCTTCTTGAAAGCAAAAAGATTTTATCTTCAAATACAAGAACTTTTCGTGGTTTTGTTGATTTTCAGCAAATGAACATATTTCAGCGAGCGAGAAGTTTTTTCTTTAATAGCGTAAGATTTTATCTTAAAATACAAGAACTTTACGTGGTTCTTGTCAATTTTTGTTGGTTTTCATCTTATGGACTTATTTCAGTCAGCTAGATCCTTCTTCTTTAAAGCAAAAAGATTTTATCTTCAAATACAAGAACTTTTCGTGGTTTTGTTGGTTTTCAGCATATGAACATATTTCAGCGAGGGAGAAGTTTTTTCTTTAATAGCGTAAGATTTTATCTTAAAATACAAGAAATTTTCGTGGTTCTTGTCAATTTTTGTTGGTTTTCATCCAATGAACTTATTTCAGTCAGCTAGATCTTTCTTCTTCAAAGCAAAAAGATTTTATCTTCAAATACAAGAACTTTTCGTGGTTTTGTTGGTTTTCAGCAAATGAACATATTTCAGCGAGCGAGAAGTTTTTTCTTTAAAAGCGTCAGATTTTATCTTAAAATACAAGAACTTTTCGTGGTTCTTGTCAATTTTTGTTGGTTTTCATCTTATGAACTTATTTCAGTCAGCTAGATCTTTCTTCTTCAATGCAAAAAGATTTTATCTTCAAATACAAGAACTTTTCGTGGTTTTGTTGATTTTCAGCAAATGAACATATTTCAGCGAGCTGGAAGTTTTTTCTTTAATAGCGTAAAATTTTATCTTAAAATACAAGAACTTTTCGTGGTTCTTGTCAATTTTTGTTGGTTTTCATCCAATGAACTTATTTCAGTCAGCCAGATCTTTCTTCTTCAAAGCAAAAAGATTTTATCTTCAAATACAAGAACATTTCGTGGTTTTGTTGATTTTCAGCAAATGAACATATTTCAGCGAGCTGGACGTTTTTTCTTTAATAGCGTAAAATTTTATCTTAAAATACAAGAACTTTTCGCGGTTCTTTTCAATTTTTGTTGGTTTTCATCTTATGAACTTATTTCAGTCAGCAAGATCTTTCTTCTTCAAAGCAAAAAGATTTTATCTTCAAACACAAGAACTTTTCATGGTTTTGTTGATTTTCAGCAAATGAACATATTTCAGCGAGCAAGAAGTTTTTTCTTCAATAGCGTAAGATTCTATCTTAAAATACAAGAACTTTTCGTGGTTCTTGTCAATTTTTGTTGGTTTTCATCTTATGAACTTATTTCAGTCAGCTGGATCCTTCTTCTTCAAAGCAAAAAGATTTTATCTTCAAATACAAGAACTTTTCGTGGTTTTGTTGGTTTTCAGCAAATGAACATATTTCAGCGAGCAAGAAGTTTTTTCTTTAATAGCCTAAGATTCTATCTTAAAATTCAAGAACTTTTCGTGGTTCTTGTCAATTTTTGTTGGTTTTCATCCAATGAACTTATTTCAGTCAGCTAGATCTTTCTTCTTGAAAGCAAAAAGATTTTATCTTCAAATACAAGAACTTTTCGTAGTTTTGTTGATTTTCAGCAAATGAACATATTTCAGCGAGCGAGAAGTTTTTTCTTTAATAGCGTCAGATTTTATCTTAAAATACAAGAACTTTTCGTGGTTCTTGTCAATTTTTGTTGGTTTTCATCTTATGAACTTATTTCAGTCAGCTGGATCCTTCTTCTTCAAAGCAAAAAGATTTTATCTTCAAATACAAGAACTTTTCGTGGTTTTGTTGGTTTTCAGCATATGAACATATTTCAGCGAGGGAGAAGTTTTTTCTTTAATAGCGTAAGATTTTATCTTAAAATACAAGAAATTTTCGTGGTTCTTGTCAATTTTTGTTGGTTTTCATCCAATGAACTTATTTCAGTCAGCTAGATCTTTCTTCTTCAAAGCAAAAAGATTTTATCTTCAAATACAAGAACTTTTCGTGGTTTTGTTGGTTTTCAGCAAATGAACATATTTCAGCGAGCGAGAAGTTTTTTCTTTAAAAGCGTCAGATTTTATCTTAAAATACAAGAACTTTTCGTGGTTCTTGTCAATTTTTGTTGGTTTTCATCTTATGAACTTATTTCAGTCAGCTAGATCTTTCTTCTTCAATGCAAAAAGATTTTATCTTCAAATACAAGAACTTTTCGTGGTTTTGTTGATTTTCAGCAAATGAACATATTTCAGCGAGCTGGAAGTTTTTTCTTTAATAGCGTAAAATTTTATCTTAAAATACAAGAACTTTTCGTGGTTCTTGTCAATTTTTGTTGGTTTTCATCCAATGAACTTATTTCAGTCAGCCAGATCTTTCTTCTTCAAAGCAAAAAGATTTTATCTTCAAATACAAGAACTTTTCGTGGTTTTGTTGATTTTCAGCAAATGAACATATTTCAGCGAGCTGGACGTTTTTTCTTTAATAGCGTAAAATTTTATCTTAAAATACAAGAACTTTTCGCGGTTCTTTTCAATTTTTGTTGGTTTTCATCCAATGAACTTATTTCAGTCAGCAAGATCTTTCTTCTTCAAAGCAAAAAGATTTTATCTTCAAACACAAGAACTTTTCATGGTTTTGTTGATTTTCAGCAAATGAACATATTTCAGCGAGCAAGAAGTTTTTTCTTCAATAGCGTAAGATTCTATCTTAAAATACAAGAACTTTTCGTGGTTCTTGTCAATTTTTGTTGGTTTTCATCTTATGAACTTATTTCAGTCAGCTGGATCCTTCTTCTTCAAAGCAAAAAGATTTTATCTTCAAATACAAGAACTTTTCGTGGTTTTGTTGGTTTTCAGCAAATGAACATATTTCAGCGAGCAAGAAGTTTTTTCTTTAATAGCCTAAGATTCTATCTTAAAATACAAGAACTTTTCGTGGTTCTTGTCAATTTTTGTTGGTTTTCATCCAATGAACTTATTTCAGTCAGCTAGATCTTTCTTCTTGAAAGCAAAAAGATTTTATCTTCAAATACAAGAACTTTTCGTGGTTTTGTTGATTTTCAGCAAATGAACATATTTCAGCGAGCGAGAAGTTTTTTCTTTAATAGCGTCAGATTTTATCTTAAAATACAAGAACTTTTTGTGGTTCTTGTCAATTTTTGTTGGTTTTCATCTTATGAACTTATTTCAGTCAGCTGGATCCTTCTTCTTCAAAGCAAAAAGATTTTATCTTCAAATACAAGAACTTTTCGTGGTTTTTATGGTTTTCAGCAAATGAACATATTTCAGCGAGCAAGAAGTTTTTTCTTTAATAGCCTAAGATTCTATCTTAAAATACAAGAACTTTTCGTGGTTCTTGTCAATTTTTGTTGGTTTTCATCCAATGAACTTATTTCAGTCAGCAAGATCTTTCTTCTTGAAAGCAAAAAGATTTTATCTTCAAATACAAGAACTTTTCGTGGTTTTGTTGATTTTCAGCAAATGAACATATTTCAGCGAGCGAGAAGTTTTTTCTTTAATAGCCTAAGATTCTATCTTAAAATACAAGAACTTTTCGTGGTTCTTGTCAATTTTTGGTGGTTTTCATCTTATGAACTTATTTCAGTCAGCTAGATCTTTCTTCTTCAAAGCAAGAAGATTTTATCTTCAAATACAAGAACTTTTCGTGGTTTTGTTGATTTTCAGCAAATGAACATATTCCAGCGAGCGAGAAGTTTTTTCTTTAATAGTGTCAGATTTTATCTTAAAATACAAGAACTTTTCGTGGTTCTTGTCAATTTTTGTTGGTTTTCATCTTATGAACTTATTTCAGTCAGCTGGATCCTTCTTCTTCAAAGCAAAAAGATTTTATCTTCAAATACAAGAACTTTTCGTGGTTTTGTTGGTTTTCAGCAAATGAACATATTTCAGCGAGCAAGAAGTTTTTTCTTTAATAGCGTAAGATTCTATCTTAAAATACAAGAACTTTTCGTGGTTCTTGTCAATTTTTGTTGGTTTTCATCTTTTGCACTTATTTCAGTCAGCTGGATCCTTCTTCTTCAAAGCAAAAAGATTTTATCTTCAAATACAAGAACTTTTCGTGGTTTTGTTGGTTTTCAGCAAATGAACATATTTCAGCGAGCAAGAATTTTTTTCTTTAATAGCGTAAGATTCTCTCTTAAAATACAGGAACTTTTCGTGGTTCTTTTCAATTTTTGTTGGTTTTCATCTTATGAACTTATTTCAGTCAGCTAGATCTTTCTTCTTCAAAGCAAAAAGATTTTATCTTCAAATACAAGAACTTTTCGTGGTTTTGTTGATTTTCAGCAAATGAACATATTTCAGCGAGCGAGAAGTTTTTTCTTTAATAGCCTAAGATTCTATCTTAAAATACAAGAACTTTTCGTGGTTCTTGTCAATTTTTGGTGGTTTTCATCTTATGAACTTATTTCAGTCAGCTAGATCTTTCTTCTTCAAAGCAAGAAGATTTTATCTTCAAATACAAGAACTTTTCGTGGTTTTGTTGATTTTCAGCAAATGAACATATTCCAGCGAGCGAGAAGTTTTTTCTTTAATAGTGTCAGATTTTATCTTAAAATACAAGAACTTTTCGTGGTTCTTGTCAATTTTTGTTGGTTTTCATCTTATGAACTTATTTCAGTCAGCTGGATCCTTCTTCTTCAAAGCAAAAAGATTTTATCTTCAAATACAAGAACTTTTCGTGGTTTTGTTGATTTTCAGCAAATGAACATATTTCAGCGAGCAAGAAGTTTTTTCTTTAATAACGTAAGATTCTATCTTAAAATACAAGAACTTTTCGTGGTTCTTGTCAATTTTTGTTGGTTTTCATCTTTTGCACTTATTTCAGTCAGCTGGATCCTTCTTCTTCAAAGCAAAAAGATTTTATCTTCAAATACAAGAACTTTTCGTGGTTTTGTTGGTTTTCAGCAAATGAACATATTTCAGCGAGCAAGAAGTTTTTTCTTTAATAGCGTAAGATTCTCTCTTAAAATACAAGAACTTTTCGTGGTTCTTTTCAATTTTTGTTGGTTTTCATCTTATGAACTTATTTCAGTCAGCTAGATCTTTCTTCTTCAAAGCAAAAAGATTTTATCTTCAAATACAAGAACTTTTCGTGGTTTTGTTGATTTTCAGCAAATGAACATATTTCAGCGAGCGAGAAGTTTTTTCTTTAACAGCGTCAGATTTTATCTTAAAATACAAGAACATTTCGTGGTTCTTGTCAATTTTTGTTGGTTTTCATCTTATGAATTTTTTTCATTCAGCTGGATCCTTCTTCTTCAAAGCAAAAAGATTTTATCTTCAAATACAAGAACTTTTCGTGTTTTTGTTGGTTTTCAGCAAATGAACATATTTCAGCGAGCAAGTAGTTTTTTCTTTAATAGCGTAAGATTCTATCTTAAAATACAAGAACTTTTCGTGGTTCTTGTCAATTTTTGTTGGTTTTCATCGAATGAACTTATTTCAGTCAGCTAGATCTTTCTTCTTCGAAGCAAAAAGATTTTATCTTCAAATACAAGAACTTTTCGTGGTTTTGTTGATTTTCAGCAAATGAACATATTTCAGCGAGCGAGAAGTTTTTTCTTCAATAGCGTCAGATTTTATCTTAAAATACAAGAACATTTCGTGTTTCTTGTCAATTTTTGTTGGTTTTCATCCAATGAACTTATTTCAGTCAGCTAGATCTTTCTTCTTCAAAGCAAAAAGATTTTATCTTCAAATACAAGAACTTTTCGTGGTTCTTGTCAATTTTTGTTGGTTTTCATCCAATGAACTTATTTCAGTCAGCTACATCTTTCTTCTTGAAAGCAAAAAGATTTTATCTTCAAATTCAAGAACTTTTCGTGGTTTTGTTGATTTTCAGCAAATGAACATATTTCAGCGAGCGAGAAGTTTTTTCTTTAAAAGCGTCAGATTTTATCTTAAAATACAAGAACTTTTCGTGGTTCTTGTCAATTTTTGTTGGTTTTCATCTTATGAACTTATTTCAGTCAGCTAGATCTTTCTTCTTCAATGCAAAAAGATTTTATCTTCAAATACAAGAACTTTTCGTGGTTTTGTTGATTTTCAGCAAATGAACATATTTCAGCGAGCTGGAAGTTTTTTCTTTAATAGCGTAAAATTTTATCTTAAAATACAAGAACTTTTCGTGGTTCTTGTCAATTTTTGTTGGTTTTCATCCAATGAACTTATTTCAGTCAGCCAGATCTTTCTTCTTCAAAGCAAAAAGATTTTATCTTCAAATACAAGAACTTTTCGTGGTTTTGTTGATTTTCAGCAAATGAACATATTTCAGCGAGCTGGACGTTTTTTCTTTAATAGCGTAAAATTTTATCTTAAAATACAAGAACTTTTCGCGGTTCTTTTCAATTTTTGTTGGTTTTCATCCAATGAACTTATTTCAGTCAGCAAGATCTTTCTTCTTCAAAGCAAAAAGATTTTATCTTCAAACACAAGAACTTTTCATGGTTTTGTTGATTTTCAGCAAATGAACATATTTCAGCGAGCAAGAAGTTTTTTCTTCAATAGCGTAAGATTCTATCTTAAAATACAAGAACTTTTCGTGGTTCTTGTCAATTTTTGTTGGTTTTCATCTTATGAACTTATTTCAGTCAGCTGGATCCTTCTTCTTCAAAGCAAAAAGATTTTATCTTCAAATACAAGAACTTTTCGTGGTTTTGTTGGTTTTCAGCAAATGAACATATTTCAGCGAGCAAGAAGTTTTTTCTTTAATAGCCTAAGATTCTATCTTAAAATACAAGAACTTTTCGTGGTTCTTGTCAATTTTTGTTGGTTTTCATCCAATGAACTTATTTCAGTCAGCTAGATCTTTCTTCTTGAAAGCAAAAAGATTTTATCTTCAAATACAAGAACTTTTCGTGGTTTTGTTGATTTTCAGCAAATGAACATATTTCAGCGAGCGAGAAGTTTTTTCTTTAATAGCGTCAGATTTTATCTTAAAATACAAGAACTTTTTGTGGTTCTTGTCAATTTTTGTTGGTTTTCATCTTATGAACTTATTTCAGTCAGCTGGATCCTTCTTCTTCAAAGCAAAAAGATTTTATCTTCAAATACAAGAACTTTTCGTGGTTTTTATGGTTTTCAGCAAATGAACATATTTCAGCGAGCAAGAAGTTTTTTCTTTAATAGCCTAAGATTCTATCTTAAAATACAAGAACTTTTCGTGGTTCTTGTCAATTTTTGTTGGTTTTCATCCAATGAACTTATTTCAGTCAGCTAGATCTTTCTTCTTGAAAGCAAAAAGATTTTATCTTCAAATACAAGAACTTTTCGTGGTTTTGTTGATTTTCAGCAAATGAACATATTTCAGCGAGCGAGAAGTTTTTTCTTTAATAGCCTAAGATTCTATCTTAAAATACAAGAACTTTTCGTGGTTCTTGTCAATTTTTGGTGGTTTTCATCTTATGAACTTATTTCAGTCAGCTAGATCTTTCTTCTTCAAAGCAAGAAGATTTTATCTTCAAATACAAGAACTTTTCGTGGTTTTGTTGATTTTCAGCAAATGAACATATTCCAGCGAGCGAGAAGTTTTTTCTTTAATAGTGTCAGATTTTATCTTAAAATACAAGAACTTTTCGTGGTTCTTGTCAATTTTTGTTGGTTTTCATCTTATGAACTTATTTCAGTCAGCTGGATCCTTCTTCTTCAAAGCAAAAAGATTATATCTTCAAATACAAGAACTTTTCGTGGTTTTGTTGGTTTTCAGCAAATGAACATATTTCAGCGAGCAAGAAGTTTTTTCTTTAATAGCGTAAGATTCTATCTTAAAATACAAGAACTTTTCGTGGTTCTTGTCAATTTTTGTTGGTTTTCATCTTTTGCACTTATTTCAGTCAGCTGGATCCTTCTTCTTCAAAGCAAAAAGATTTTATCTTCAAATACAAGAACTTTTCGTGGTTTTGTTGGTTTTCAGCAAATGAACATATTTCAGCGAGCAAGAATTTTTTTCTTTAATAGCGTAAGATTCTCTCTTAAAATACAAGAACTTTTCGTGGTTCTTTTCAATTTTTGTTGGTTTTCATCTTATGAACTTATTTCAGTCAGCTAGATCTTTCTTCTTCAAAGCAAAAAGATTTTATCTTCAAATACAAGAACTTTTCGTGGTTTTGTTGATTTTCAGCAAATGAACATATTTCAGCGAGCGAGAAGTTTTTTCTTTAATAGCCTAAGATTCTATCTTAAAATACAAGAACTTTTCGTGGTTCTTGTCAATTTTTGGTGGTTTTCATCTTATGAACTTATTTCAGTCAGCTAGATCTTTCTTCTTCAAAGCAAGAAGATTTTATCTTCAAATACAAGAACTTTTCGTGGTTTTGTTGATTTTCAGCAAATGAACATATTCCAGCGAGCGAGAAGTTTTTTCTTTAATAGTGTCAGATTTTATCTTAAAATACAAGAACTTTTCGTGGTTCTTGTCAATTTTTGTTGGTTTTCATCTTATGAACTTATTTCAGTCAGCTGGATCCTTCTTCTTCAAAGCAAAAAGATTTTATCTTCAAATACAAGAACTTTTCGTGGTTTTGTTGATTTTCAGCAAATGAACATATTTCAGCGAGCAAGAAGTTTTTTCTTTAATAGCGTAAGATTCTATCTTAAAATACAAGAACTTTTCGTGGTTCTTGTCAATTTTTGTTGGTTTTCATCTTTTGCACTTATTTCAGTCAGCTGGATCCTTCTTCTTCAAAGCAAAAAGATTTTATCTTCAAATACAAGAACTTTTCGTGGTTTTGTTGGTTTTCAGCAAATGAACATATTTCAGCGAGCAAGAAGTTTTTTCTTTAATAGCGTAAGATTCTCTCTTAAAATACAAGAACTTTTCGTGGTTCTTTTCAATTTTTGTTGGTTTTCATCTTATGAACTTATTTCAGTCAGCTAGATCTTTCTTCTTCAAAGCAAAAAGATTTTATCTTCAAATACAAGAACTTTTCGTGGTTTTGTTGATTTTCAGCAAATGAACATATTTCAGCGAGCGAGAAGTTTTTTCTTTAACAGCGTCAGATTTTATCTTATAATACAAGAACATTTCGTGGTTCTTGTCAATTTTTGTTGGTTTTCATCTTATGAATTTTTTTCATTCAGCTGGATCCTTCTTCTTCAAAGCAAAAAGATTTTATCTTCAAATACAAGAACTTTTCGTGTTTTTGTTGGTTTTCAGCAAATGAACATATTTCAGCGAGCAAGTAGTTTTTTCTTTAATAGCGTAAGATTCTATCTTAAAATACAAGAACTTTTCGTGGTTCTTGTCAATTTTTGTTGGTTTTCATCGAATGAACTTATTTCAGTCAGCTAGATCTTTCTTCTTCGAAGCAAAAAGATTTTATCTTCAAATACAAGAACTTTTCGTGGTTTTGTTGATTTTCAGCAAATGAACATATTTCAGCGAGCGAGAAGTTTTTTCTTCAATAGCGTCAGATTTTATCTTAAAATACAAGAACATTTCGTGTTTCTTGTCAATTTTTGTTGGTTTTGATCCAATGAACTTATTTCAGTCAGCTAGATCTTTCTTCTTCAAAGCAAAAAGATTTTATCTTCAAATACAAGAACTTTTCGTGGTTCTTGTCAATTTTTATTGGTTTTCATCCAATGAACTTATTTCAGTCAGCTACATCTTTCTTCTTGAAAGCAAAAAGATTTTATCTTCAAATTCAAGAACTTTTCGTGGTTTTGTTGATTTTCAGCAAATGAACATATGTCAGCGAGCGAGAAGTTTTTTCTTTAATAGCGTAAGATTTTATCTTAAAATACAAGAACTTTACGTGGTTCTTGTCAATTTTTGTTGGTTTTCATCTTATGGACTTATTTCAGTCAGCTGGATCCTTCTTCTTCAAAGCAAAAAGATTTTATCTTCAAATACAAGAACTTTTCGTGGTTTTGTTGGTTTTCAGCATATGAACATATTTCAGCGAGGAAGAAGTTTTTTCTTTAATAGTGTAAGATTTTATCTTAAAATACAAGAAATTTTCGTGGTTCTTGTCAATTTTTGTTGATTTTCATCCAATGAACTTATTTCAGTCAGCTAGATCTTTCTTCTTCAAAGCAAAAAGATTTTATCTTCAAATACAAGAACTTTTCGTGGTTTTGTTGATTTTCAGCAAATGAACATATTTCAGCGAGCGAGAAGTTTTTTCTTTAAAAGCGTCCGATTTTATCTTAAAATACAAGAACTTTTCGTGGTTCTTGTCAATTTTTGTTGGTTTTCATCTTATGAACTTATTTCAGTCAGCTAGATCTTTCTTCTTGAAAGCAAAAAGATTTTATCTTCAAATACAAGAACTTTTCGTGGTTTTGTTGATTTTCAGCAAATGAACATATTTCAGCGAGCTCGAAGTTTTTTCTTTAATAGCGTAAAATTTTATCTTAAAACACAAGAACTTTTCGTGGTTCTTGTCAATTTTTGTTGGTTTTCATCCAATGAACTTGTTTCAGTCAGCAAGATCTTTCTTCTTCAAAGCAAAAAGATTTTATCTTCAAATACAAGAACTTTTCGTGGTTTTGTTGATTTTCAGCAAATGAACATATTTCAGCGAGCTGGATGTTTTTTCTTTAATAGCGTAAAATTTTATCTTAAAATACAAGAACTTTTCGCGGTTCTTTTCAATTTTTGTTGGTTTTCATCCAATGAACTTATTTCAGTCAGCTCGATCTTTCTTCTTGAAAGCAAAAAGATTTTATCTTCAAATACAAGAACTTTTCGTGGTTTTGTTGATTTTCAGCTAATGAACATATTTCAGCCAGCTAGAAGTTTTTTCTTTAATAGCGTAAGATTTTTATCTTAAAATGCAAGAACTTTTCGTGTTTCTTGTCAATTTTTGTTGGTTTTCATCTTATGAACTTATTTCAGTCAGCTAGATCCTTCTCCTTCAAAGCAAAAATATTTTATCTTCAAATACAAGAACTTATCGTGGTTTTGTTGATTTTCAGCAAATGAACATATTTGAGCGAGGGAGAAGTTTTTTCTTCAATAGCGTCAGATTTTATCTTAAAATACAAGAACTTTTCGTGGTTCTTGTCAATTTTTGTTGGTTTTCATCCAATGAACTTATTTCAGTCAGCAAGATCTTTCTTCTTCAAAGCAAAAAGATTTTATCTTCAAACACAAGAACTTTTCGTGGTTTTGTTGATTTTCAGCAAATTAACATATTTCAGCGAGCAAGAAGTTTTTTCTTCAATAGCGTAAGATTCTATCTTAAAATACAAGAACTTTTCGTGGTTCTTGTCAATTTTTGTTGGTTTTCATCTTATGAACTTATTTCAGTCAGCTAGATCTTTCTTCTTCAAAGCAAGAAGATTTTATCTTCAAATACAAGAACTTTTCGTGGTTTTGTTGATTTTCAGCAAATGAACATATTTCAGCGAGCAAGAAGTTTTTTCTTTAATAGCCTAAGATTCTATCTTAAAATACAAGAACTTTTCGTGGTTCTTGTCAATTTTTGTTGGTTTTCATCTTATGAACTTATTTCAGTCAGCTAGATCTTTCTTCTTCGAAGCAAAAAGATTTTATCTTCAAATACAAGAACTTTTCGTGGTTTTGTTGGTTTTCAGCAAATGAACATATTTCAGCGAGCAAGAAGTTTTTTCTTTAATAGCGTAAGATTCTATCTTAAAATACAAGAACTTTTCGTGGTTCTTGTCAATTTTTGTTGGTTTTCATCTTATGAACTTATTTCAGTCAGCTGGATCCTTCTTCTTCAAAGCAAAAAGATTTTATCTTCAAATACAAGAACTTTTCTTGGTTCTTGTCAATTTTTGTTGGTTTTCATCCAATGAACTTATTTCAGTCAGCTAGATCTTTCTTCTTGAAAGCAAAAAGATTTTATCTTCAAATACAAGAACTTTTCGTGGTTTTGTTGATTTTCAGCAAATGAACATATTTCAGCGAGCGAGAAGTTTTTTCTTTAATAGCGTCAGATTTTATCTTAAAATACAAGAACTTTTCGTGGTTCTTGTCAATTTTTGTTGGTTTTCATCTTATGAACTTATTTCAGTCAGCTGGATCCTTCTTCTTCAAAGCAAAAAGATTTTATCTTCAAATACAAGAACTTTTCGTGGTTTTGTTGGTTTTCAGCAAATGAACATATTTCAGCGAGCAAGAAGTTTTTTCTTTAATAGCGTAAGATTCTGTCTTAAAATACAAGAACTTTTCGTGGTTCTTGTCAATTTTTGTTGGTTTCATCCAATGAACTTATTTCAGTCAGCTAGATCTTTCTTCTTCAAAGCAAGAAGATTTTATCTTCAAATACAAGAACTTTTCGTGGTTTTGTTGATTTTCAGCAAATGAACATATTTCAGCGAGCGAGAAGTTTTTTCTTTAATAGCGTCAGATTTTATCTTAAAATACAAGAACTTTTCGTGGTTCTTGTCAATTTTTGTTGGTTTTCATCTTATGAACTTATTTCAGTCAGCTGGATCCTTCTTCTTCAAAGCAAAAAGATTTTATCTTCAAATACAAGAACTTTTCGTGGTTTTTTTGGTTTTCAGCAAATGAACATATTTCAGCGAGCAAGAAGTTTTTTCTTTAATAGCGTAAGATTCTATCTTAAAATACAAGAACTTTTCGTGGTTCTTGTCAATTTTTGTTGGTTTTCATCTTTTGCACTTATTTCAGTCAGCTGGATCCTTCTTCTTCAAAGCAAAAAGATTTTATTCTCAAATACAAGAACTTTTCGTGG
Organism: Heptranchias perlo; assembly: GCF_035084215.1. Lineage (NCBI taxonomy): Eukaryota > Metazoa > Chordata > Chondrichthyes > Hexanchiformes > Hexanchidae > Heptranchias > Heptranchias perlo. Next base: position 290,175 of record NW_027138300.1, read on the forward strand.
TTCTTGTCAATTTTTGTTGGTTTTCATCTTATGGACTTATTTCAGTCAGCTGGATCCTTCTTCTTCAAAGCAAAAAGATTTTATCTTCAAATACAAGAACTTTTCGTGGTTTTGTTGGTTTTCAGCATATGAACATATTTCAGCGAGGGAGAAGTTTTTTCTTTAATAGCGTAAGATTTTATCTTAAAATACAAGAAATTTTCGTGGTTCTTGTCAATTTTTGTAGGTTTTCATCCAATGAACTTATTTCAGTCAGCTGGATCTTTCTTCTTCAAAGCAAAAAGATTTTATCTTCAAATACAAGAACTTTTCGTGGTTTTGTTGATTTTCAGCAAATGAACATATTTCAGCGAGCGAGAAGTTTTTTCTTTAAAAGCGTCAGATTTTATCTTAAAATACAAGAACTTTTCATGGTTCTTGTCAATTTTTGTTGGTTTTCATCTTATGAACTTATTTCAGTCAGCTAGATCTTTCTTCTTCAAAGCAAAAAGATTTTATCTTCAAATACAAGAACTTTTCGTGGTTTTGTTGATTTTCAGCAAATGAACATATTTCAGCGAGCTGGAAGTTTTTTCTTTAATAGCGTAAAATGTTATCTTAAAATACAAGAACTTTTCGTGGTTCTTGTCAATTTTTGTTGGTTTTCATCCAATGAACTTATTTCAGTCAGCCAGATCTTTCTTCTTCAAAGCAAAAAGATTTTATCTTCAAATACAAGAACTTTTCGTGGTTTTGTTGATTTTCAGCAAATGAACATATTTCAGCGAGCTGGACGTTTTTTCTGTAATAGCGTAAAATTTTATCGTAAAATACAAGAACTTTTCGCGGTTCTTTTCAATTTTTGTTGGTTTTCATCCAATGAACTTATTTCAGTCAGCTCGATCTTTCTTCTTGAAAGCAAAAAGATTTTATCTTCAAATACAAGAACTTTTCGTGGTTTTGTTGATTTTCAGCAAATGAACATATTTCAGCGAGCAAGAAGTTTTTTCTTTAATAGCGTCAGATTTTATCTTAAAATACAAGAACTTTTCGTGGTTCTTGTCAATTTTTGTTGGTTTTCATCCAATGAACTTATTTCAGTCAGCAAGATCTTTCTTCTTCAAAGCAAAAAGATTTTATCTTCAAACACAAGAACTTTTCGTGGTTTTGTTGATTTTCAGCAAATGAACATATTTCAGCGAGCAAGAAGTTTTTTCTTCAATAGCGTAAGATTCTATCTTAAAATACAAGAACTTTTTGTGGTTCTTGTCAATTTTTGTTGGTTTTCATCTTATGAACTTATTTCAGTCAGCTGGATCCTTCTTCTTCAAAGCAAAAAGATTTTATCTTCAAATACAAGAACTTTTCGTGGTTTTGTTGGTTTTCAGCAAATGAACATATTTCAGCGAGCAAGAAGTTTTTTCTTTAATAGCGTCAGATTTTTTCTTAAAATACAAGAACATTTCGTGGTTCTTGTCAATTTTTGTTGGTTTTCATCCAATGAACTTATTTCAGTCAGCTAGATCTTTCTTCTTCAAAGCAAAAAGATTTTATCTTCAAATACAAGAACTTTTCGTGGTTCTTGTCAATTTTTGTTGGTTTTCATCCAATGAACTTATTTCAGTCAGCTACATCTTTCTTCTTGAAAGCAAAAAGATTTTATCTTCAAATACAAGAACTTTTCGTGGTTTTGTTGATTTTCAGCAAATGAACATATTTCAGCGAGCGAGAAGTTTTTTCTTTAATAGCGTAAGATTTTATCTTAAAATACAAGAACTTTACGTGGTTCTTGTCAATTTTTGTTGGTTTTCATCTTATGGACTTATTTCAGTCAGCTAGATCCTTCTTCTTCAAAGCAAAAAGATTTTATCTTCAAATACAAGAACTTTTCGTGGTTTTGTTGGTTTTCAGCATATGAACATATTTCAGCGAGGGAGAAGTTTTTTCTTTAATAGCGTAAGATTTTATCTTAAAATACAAGAAATTTTCGTGGTTCTTGTCAATTTTTGTTGGTTTTCATCCAATGAACTTATTTCAGTCAGCTAGATCTTTCTTCTTCAAAGCAAAAAGATTTTATCTTCAAATACAAGAACTTTTCGTGGTTTTGTTGGTTTTCAGCAAATGAACATATTTCAGCGAGCGAGAAGTTTTTTCTTTAAAAGCGCCAGATTTTATCTTAAAATACAAGAACTTTTCGTGGTTCTTGTCAATTTTTGTTGGTTTTCATCTTATGAACTTATTTCAGTCAGCTAGATCTTTCTTCTTCAATGCAAAAAGATTTTATCTTCAAATACAAGAACTTTTCGTGGTTTTGTTGATTTTCAGCAAATGAACATATTTCAGCGAGCTGGAAGTTTTTTCTTTAATAGCGTAAAATTTTATCTTAAAATACAAGAACTTTTCGTGGTTCTTGTCAATTTTTGTTGGTTTTCATCCAATGAACTTATTTCAGTCAGCCAGATCTTTCTTCTTCAAAGCAAAAAGATTTTATCTTCAAATACAAGAACATTTCGTGGTTTTGTTGATTTTCAGCAAATGAACATATTTCAGCGAGCTGGACGTTTTTTCTTTAATAGCGTAAAATTTTATCTTAAAATACAAGAACTTTTCGCGGTTCTTTTCAATTTTTGTTGGTTTTCATCCAATGAACTTATTTCAGTCAGCAAGATCTTTCTTCTTCAAAGCAAAAAGATTTTATCTTCAAACACAAGAACTTTTCATGGTTTTGTTGATTTTCAGCAAATGAACATATTTCAGCGAGCAAGAAGTTTTTTCTTCAATAGCGTAAGATTCTATCTTAAAATACAAGAACTTTTCGTGGTTCTTGTCAATTTTTGTTGGTTTTCATCTTATGAACTTATTTCAGTCAGCTGGATCCTTCTTCTTCAAAGCAAAAAGATTTTATCTTCAAATACAAGAACTTTTCGTGGTTTTGTTGGTTTTCAGCAAATGAACATATTTCAGCGAGCAAGAAGTTTTTTCTTTAATAGCCTAAGATTCTATCTTAAAATTCAAGAACTTTTCGTGGTTCTTGTCAATTTTTGTTGGTTTTCATCCAATGAACTTATTTCAGTCAGCTAGATCTTTCTTCTTGAAAGCAAAAAGATTTTATCTTCAAATACAAGAACTTTTCGTAGTTTTGTTGATTTTCAGCAAATGAACATATTTCAGCGAGCGAGAAGTTTTTTCTTTAATAGCGTCAGATTTTATCTTAAAATACAAGAACTTTTCGTGGTTCTTGTCAATTTTTGTTGGTTTTCATCTTATGAACTTATTTCAGTCAGCTGGATCCTTCTTCTTCAAAGCAAAAAGATTTTATCTTCAAATACAAGAACTTTTCGTGGTTTTGTTGGTTTTCAGCATATGAACATATTTCAGCGAGGGAGAAGTTTTTTCTTTAATAGCGTAAGATTTTATCTTAAAATACAAGAAATTTTCGTGGTTCTTGTCAATTTTTGTTGGTTTTCATCCAATGAACTTATTTCAGTCAGCTAGATCTTTCTTCTTCAAAGCAAAAAGATTTTATCTTCAAATACAAGAACTTTTCGTGGTTTTGTTGGTTTTCAGCAAATGAACATATTTCAGCGAGCGAGAAGTTTTTTCTTTAAAAGCGTCAGATTTTATCTTAAAATACAAGAACTTTTCGTGGTTCTTGTCAATTTTTGTTGGTTTTCATCTTATGAACTTATTTCAGTCAGCTAGATCTTTCTTCTTCAATGCAAAAAGATTTTATCTTCAAATACAAGAACTTTTCGTGGTTTTGTTGATTTTCAGCAAATGAACATATTTCAGCGAGCTGGAAGTTTTTTCTTTAATAGCGTAAAATTTTATCTTAAAATACAAGAACTTTTCGTGGTTCTTGTCAATTTTTGTTGGTTTTCATCCAATGAACTTATTTCAGTCAGCCAGATCTTTCTTCTTCAAAGCAAAAAGATTTTATCTTCAAATACAAGAACTTTTCGTGGTTTTGTTGATTTTCAGCAAATGAACATATTTCAGCGAGCTGGACGTTTTTTCTTTAATAGCGTAAAATTTTATCTTAAAATACAAGAACTTTTCGCGGTTCTTTTCAATTTTTGTTGGTTTTCATCCAATGAACTTATTTCAGTCAGCAAGATCTTTCTTCTTCAAAGCAAAAAGATTTTATCTTCAAACACAAGAACTTTTCATGGTTTTGTTGATTTTCAGCAAATGAACATATTTCAGCGAGCAAGAAGTTTTTTCTTCAATAGCGTAAGATTCTATCTTAAAATACAAGAACTTTTCGTGGTTCTTGTCAATTTTTGTTGGTTTTCATCTTATGAACTTATTTCAGTCAGCTGGATCCTTCTTCTTCAAAGCAAAAAGATTTTATCTTCAAATACAAGAACTTTTCGTGGTTTTGTTGGTTTTCAGCAAATGAACATATTTCAGCGAGCAAGAAGTTTTTTCTTTAATAGCCTAAGATTCTATCTTAAAATACAAGAACTTTTCGTGGTTCTTGTCAATTTTTGTTGGTTTTCATCCAATGAACTTATTTCAGTCAGCTAGATCTTTCTTCTTGAAAGCAAAAAGATTTTATCTTCAAATACAAGAACTTTTCGTGGTTTTGTTGATTTTCAGCAAATGAACATATTTCAGCGAGCGAGAAGTTTTTTCTTTAATAGCCTAAGATTCTATCTTAAAATACAAGAACTTTTCGTGGTTCTTGTCAATTTTTGGTGGTTTTCATCTTATGAACTTATTTCAGTCAGCTAGATCTTTCTTCTTCAAAGCAAAAAGATTTTATCTTCAAATACAAGAACTTTTCGTGGTTTTGTTGATTTTCAGCAAATGAACATATTTCAGCGAGCGAGAAGTTTTTTCTTTAATAGCCTAAGATTCTATCTTAAAATACAAGAACTTTTCGTGGTTCTTGTCAATTTTTGGTGGTTTTCATCTTATGAACTTATTTCAGTCAGCTAGATCTTTCTTCTTCAAAGCAAGAAGATTTTATCTTCAAATACAAGAACTTTTCGTGGTTTTGTTGATTTTCAGCAAATGAACATATTTCAGCGAGCTGGACGTTTTTTCTTTAATAGCGTAAAATTTTATCTTAAAATACAAGAACTTTTCGCGGTTCTTTTCAATTTTTGTTGGTTTTCATCCAATGAACTTATTTCAGTCAGCAAGATCTTTCTTCTTCAAAGCAAAAAGATTTTATCTTCAAACACAAGAACTTTTCATGGTTTTGTTGATTTTCAGCAAATGAACATATTTCAGCGAGCAAGAAGTTTTTTCTTCAATAGCGTAAGATTCTATCTTAAAATACAAGAACTTTTCGTGGTTCTTGTCAATTTTTGTTGGTTTTCATCTTATGAACTTATTTCAGTCAGCTGGATCCTTCTTCTTCAAAGCAAAAAGATTTTATCTTCAAATACAAGAACTTTTCGTGGTTTTGTTGGTTTTCAGCAAATGAACATATTTCAGCGAGCAAGAAGTTTTTTCTTTAATAGCCTAAGATTCTATCTTAAAATTCAAGAACTTTTCGTGGTTCTTGTCAATTTTTGTTGGTTTTCATCCAATGAACTTATTTCAGTCAGCTAGATCTTTCTTCTTGAAAGCAAAAAGATTTTATCTTCAAATACAAGAACTTTTCGTAGTTTTGTTGATTTTCAGCAAATGAACATATTTCAGCGAGCGAGAAGTTTTTTCTTTAATAGCGTCAGATTTTATCTTAAAATACAAGAACTTTTCGTGGTTCTTGTCAATTTTTGTTGGTTTTCATCTTATGAACTTATTTCAGTCAGCTGGATCCTTCTTCTTCAAAGCAAAAAGATTTTATCTTCAAATACAAGAACTTTTCGTGGTTTTGTTGGTTTTCAGCATATGAACATATTTCAGCGAGGGAGAAGTTTTTTCTTTAATAGCGTAAGATTTTATCTTAAAATACAAGAAATTTTCGTGGTTCTTGTCAATTTTTGTTGGTTTTCATCCAATGAACTTATTTCAGTCAGCTAGATCTTTCTTCTTCAAAGCAAAAAGATTTTATCTTCAAATACAAGAACTTTTCGTGGTTTTGTTGGTTTTCAGCAAATGAACATATTTCAGCGAACGAGAAGTTTTTTCTTTAAAAGCGTCAGATTTTATCTTAAAATACAAGAACTTTTCGTGGTTCTTGTCAATTTTTGTTGGTTTTCATCTTATGAACTTATTTCAGTCAGCTAGATCTTTCTTCTTCAATGCAAAAAGATTTTATCTTCAAATACAAGAACTTTTCGTGGTTTTGTTGATTTTCAGCAAATGAACATATTTCAGCGAGCTGGAAGTTTTTTCTTTAATAGCGTAAAATTTTATCTTAAAATACAAGAACTTTTCGTGGTTCTTGTCAATTTTTGTTGGTTTTCATCCAATGAACTTATTTCAGTCAGCCAGACCTTTCTTCTTCAAAGCAAAAAGATTTTATCTTCAAATACAAGAACTTTTCGTGGTTTTGTTGATTTTCAGCAAATGAACATATTTCAGCGAGCTGGACGTTTTTTCTTTAATAGCGTAAAATTTTATCTTAAAATACAAGAACTTTTCGCGGTTCTTTTCAATTTTTGTTGGTTTTCATCCAATGAACTTATTTCAGTCAGCAAGATCTTTCTTCTTCAAAGCAAAAAGATTTTATCTTCAAACACAAGAACTTTTCATGGTTTTGTTGATTTTCAGCAAATGAACATATTTCAGCGAGCAAGAAGTTTTTTCTTCAATAGCGTAAGATTCTATCTTAAAATACAAGAACTTTTCGTGGTTCTTGTCAATTTTTGTTGGTTTTCATCTTATGAACTTATTTCAGTCAGCTGGATCCTTCTTCTTCAAAGCAAAAAGATTTTATCTTCAAATACAAGAACTTTTCGTGGTTTTGTTGGTTTTCAGCAAATGAACATATTTCAGCGAGCAAGAAGTATTTTCTTTAATAGCCTAAGATTCTATCTTAAAATACAAGAACTTTTCGTGGTTCTTGTCAATTTTTGTTGGTTTTCATCCAATGAACTTATTTCAGTCAGCTAGATCTTTCTTCTTGAAAGCAAAAAGATTTTATCTTCAAATACAAGAACTTTTCGTGGTTTTGTTGATTTTCAGCAAATGAACATATTTCAGCGAGCGAGAAGTTTTTTCTTTAATAGCGTCAGATTTTATCTTAAAATACAAGAACTTTTTGTGGTTCTTGTCAATTTTTGTTGGTTTTCATCTTATGAACTTATTTCAGTCAGCTGGATCCTTCTTCTTCAAAGCAAAAAGATTTTATCTTCAAATACAAGAACTTTTCGTGGTTTTTATGGTTTTCAGCAAATGAACATATTTCAGCGAGCAAGAAGTTTTTTCTTTAATAGCCTAAGATTCTATCTTAAAATACAAGAACTTTTCGTGGTTCTTGTCAATTTTTGTTGGTTTTCATCCAATGAACTTATTTCAGTCAGCTAGATCTTTCTTCTTGAAAGCAAAAAGATTTTATCTTCAAATACAAGAACTTTTCGTGGTTTTGTTGATTTTCAGCAAATGAACATATTTCAGCGAGCGAGAAGTTTTTTCTTTAATAGCCTAAGATTCTATCTTAAAATACAAGAACTTTTCGTGGTTCTTGTCAATTTTTGGTGGTTTTCATCTTATGAACTTATTTCAGTCAGCTAGATCTTTCTTCTTCAAAGCAAGAAGATTTTATCTTCAAATACAAGAACTTTTCGTGGTTTTGTTGATTTTCAGCAAATGAACATATTCCAGCGAGCGAGAAGTTTTTTCTTTAATAGTGTCAGATTTTATCTTAAAATACAAGAACTTTTCGTGGTTCTTGTCAATTTTTGTTGGTTTTCATCTTATGAACTTATTTCAGTCAGCTGGATCCTTCTTCTTCAAAGCAAAAAGATTTTATCTTCAAATACAAGAACTTTTCGTGGTTTTGTTGATTTTCAGCAAATGAACATATTTCAGCGAGCAAGAAGTTTTTTCTTTAATAGCGTAAGATTCTATCTTAAAATACAAGAACTTTTCGTGGTTCTTGTCAATTTTTGTTGGTTTTCATCTTTTGCACTTATTTCAGTCAGCTGGATCCTTCTTCTTCAAAGCAAAAAGATTTTATCTTCAAATACAAGAACTTTTCGTGGTTTTGTTGGTTTTCAGCAAATGAACATATTTCAGCGAGCAAGAAGTTTTTTCTTTAATAGCGTAAGATTCTCTCTTAAAATACAAGAACTTTTCGTGGTTCTTTTCAATTTTTGTTGGTTTTCATCTTATGAACTTATTTCAGTCAGCTAGATCTTTCTTCTTCAAAGCAAAAAGATTTTATCTTCAAATACAAGAACTTTTCGTGGTTTTGTTGATTTTCAGCAAATGAACATATTTCAGCGAGCGAGAAGTTTTTTCTTTAACAGCGTCAGATTTTATCTTAAAATACAAGAACATTTCGTGGTTCTTGTCAATTTTTGTTGGTTTTCATCTTATGAATTTTTTTCATTCAGCTGGATCCTTCTTCTTCAAAGCAAAAAGATTTTATCTTCAAATACAAGAACTTTTCGTGTTTTTGTTGGTTTTCAGCAAATGAACATATTTCAGCGAGCAAGTAGTTTTTTCTTTAATAGCGTAAGATTCTATCTTAAAATACAAGAACTTTTCGTGGTTCTTGTCAATTTTTGTTGGTTTTCATCGAATGAACTTATTTCAGTCAGCTAGATCTTTCTTCTTCGAAGCAAAAAGATTTTATCTTCAAATACAAGAACTTTTCGTGGTTTTGTTGATTTTCAGCAAATGAACATATTTCAGCGAGCGAGAAGTTTTTTCTTCAATAGCGTCAGATTTTATCTTAAAATACAAGAACATTTCGTGTTTCTTGTCAATTTTTGTTGGTTTTCATCCAATGAACTTATTTCAGTCAGCTAGATCTTTCTTCTTCAAAGCAAAAAGATTTTATCTTCAAATACAAGAACTTTTCGTGGTTCTTGTCAATTTTTGTTGGTTTTCATCCAATGAACTTATTTCAGTCAGCTACATCTTTCTTCTTGAAAGCAAAAAGATTTTATCTTCAAATTCAAGAACTTTTCGTGGTTTTGTTGATTTTCAGCAAATGAACATATTTCAGCGAGCGAGAAGTTTTTTCTTTAAAAGCGTCAGATTTTATCTTAAAATACAAGAACTTTTCGTGGTTCTTGTCAATTTTTGTTGGTTTTCATCTTATGAACTTATTTCAGTCAGCTAGATCTTTCTTCTTCAATGCAAAAAGATTTTATCTTCAAATACAAGAACTTTTCGTGGTTTTGTTGATTTTCAGCAAATGAACATATTTCAGCGAGCTGGACGTTTTTTCTTTAATAGCGTAAAATTTTATCTTAAAATACAAGAACTTTTCGCGGTTCTTTTCAATTTTTGTTGGTTTTCATCTTATGAACTTATTTCAGTCAGCTGGATCCTTCTTCTTCAAAGCAAAAAGATTTTATCTTCAAATACAAGAACTTTTCGTGGTTTTGTTGGTTTTCAGCAAATGAACATATTTCAGCGAGCAAGAAGTTTTTTCTTTAATAGCCTAAGATTCTATCTTAAAATACAAGAACTTTTCGTGGTTCTTGTCAATTTTTGTTGGTTTTCATCCAATGAACTTATTTCAGTCAGCTAGATCTTTCTTCTTGAAAGCAAAAAGATTTTATCTTCAAATACAAGAACTTTTCGTGGTTTTGTTGATTTTCAGCAAATGAACATATTTCAGCGAGCGAGAAGTTTTTTCTTCAATAGCGTCAGATTTTATCTTAAAACACAAGAACTTTTTGTGGTTCTTGTCAATTTTTGTTGGTTTTCATCTTATGAACTTATTTCAGTCAGCTGGATCCTTCTTCTTCAAAGCAAAAAGATTTTATCTTCAAATACAAGAACTTTTCGTGGTTTTTATGGTTTTCAGCAAATGAACATATTTCAGCGAGCAAGAAGTTTTTTCTTTAATAGCCTAAGATTCTATCTTAAAATACAAGAACTTTTCGTGGTTCTTGTCAATTTTTGTTGGTTTTCATCCAATGAACTTATTTCAGTCAGCTAGATCTTTCTTCTTGAAAGCAAAAAGATTTTATCTTCAAATACAAGAACTTTTCGTGGTTTTGTTGATTTTCAGCAAATGAACATATTTCAGCGAGCGAGAAGTTTTTTCTTTAATAGCCTAAGATTCTATCTTAAAATACAAGAACTTTTCGTGGTTCTTGTCAATTTTTGGTGGTTTTCATCTTATGAACTTATTTCAGTCAGCTAGATCTTTCTTCTTCAAAGCAAAAAGATTTTATCTTCAAATACAAGAACTTTTCGTGGTTTTGTTGATTTTCAGCAAATGAACATATTTCAGCGAGCGAGAAGTTTTTTCTTTAATAGCCTAAGATTCTATCTTAAAATACAAGAACTTTTCGTGGTTCTTGTCAATTTTTGGTGGTTTTCATCTTATGAACTTATTTCAGTCAGCTAGATCTTTCTTCTTCAAAGCAAGAAGATTTTATCTTCAAATACAAGAACTTTTCGTGGTTTTGTTGATTTTCAGCAAATGAACATATTCCAGCGAGCGAGAAGTTTTTTCTTTAATAGTGTCAGATTTTATCTTAAAATACAAGAACTTTTCGTGGTTCTTGTCAATTTTTGTTGGTTTTCATCTTATGAACTTATTTCAGTCAGCTGGATCCTTCTTCTTCAAAGCAAAAAGATTTTATCTTCAAATACAAGAACTTTTCGTGGTTTTGTTGATTTTCAGCAAATGAACATATTTCAGCGAGCAAGAAGTTTTTTCTTTAATAGCGTAAGATTCTATCTTAAAATACAAGAACTTTTCGTGGTTCTTGTCAATTTTTGTTGGTTTTCATCTTTTGCACTTATTTCAGTCAGCTGGATCCTTCTTCTTCAAAGCAAAAAGATTTTATCTTCAAATACAAGAACTTTTCGTGGTTTTGTTGGTTTTCAGCAAATGAACATATTTCAGCGAGCAAGAAGTTTTTTCTTTAATAGCGTAAGATTCTCTCTTAAAATACAAGAACTTTTCGTGGTTCTTTTCAATTTTTGTTGGTTTTCATCTTATGAACTTATTTCAGTCAGCTAGATCTTTCTTCTTCAAAGCAAAAAGATTTTATCTTCAAATACAAGAACTTTTCGTGGTTTTGTTGATTTTCAGCAAATGAACATATTTCAGCGAGCGAGAAGTTTTTTCTTTAACAGCGTCAGATTTTATCTTATAATACAAGAACATTTCGTGGTTCTTGTCAATTTTTGTTGGTTTTCATCTTATGAATTTTTTTCATTCAGCTGGATCCTTCTTCTTCAAAGCAAAAAGATTTTATCTTCAAATACAAGAACTTTTCGTGTTTTTGTTGGTTTTCAGCAAATGAACATATTTCAGCGAGCAAGTAGTTTTTTCTTTAATAGCGTAAGATTCTATCTTAAAATACAAGAACTTTTCGTGGTTCTTGTCAATTTTTGTTGGTTTTCATCGAAGAACTTATTTCAGTCAGCTAGATCTTTCTTCTTCGAAGCAAAAAGATTTTATCTTCAAATACAAGAACTTTTCGTGGTTTTGTTGATTTTCAGCAAATGAACATATTTCAGCGAGCGAGAAGTTTTTTCTTCAATAGCGTCAGATTTTATCTTAAAATACAAGAACATTTCGTGTTTCTTGTCAATTTTTGTTGGTTTTCATCCAATGAACTTATTTCAGTCAGCTAGATCTTTCTTCTTCAAAGCAAAAAGATTTTATCTTCAAATACAAGAACTTTTCGTGGTTCTTGTCAATTTTTGTTGGTTTTCATCCAATGAACTTATTTCAGTCAGCTACATCTTTCTTCTTGAAAGCAAAAAGATTTTATCTTCAAATTCAAGAACTTTTCGTGGTTTTGTTGATTTTCAGCAAATGAACATATGTCAGCGAGCGAGAAGTTTTTTCTTTAATAGCGTAAGATTTTATCTTAAAATACAAGAACTTTACGTGGTTCTTGTCAATTTTTGTTGGTTTTCATCTTATGGACTTATTTCAGTCAGCTGGATCCTTCTTCTTCAAAGCAAAAAGATTTTATCTTCAAATACAAGAACTTTTCGTGGTTTTGTTGGTTTTCAGCATATGAACATATTTCAGCGAGGGAGAAGTTTTTTCTTTAATAGTGTAAGATTTTATCTTAAAATACAAGAAATTTTCGTGGTTCTTGTCAATTTTTGTTGATTTTCATCCAATGAACTTATTTCAGTCAGCTAGATCTTTCTTCTTCAAAGCAAAAAGATTTTATCTTCAAATACAAGAACTTTTCGTGGTTTTGTTGATTTTCAGCAAATGAACATATTTCAGCGAGCGAGAAGTTTTTTCTTTAAAAGCGTCCGATTTTATCTTAAAATACAAGAACTTTTCATGGTTCTTGTCAATTTTTGTTGGTTTTCATCTTATGAACTTATTTCAGTCAGCTAGATCTTTCTTCTTGAAAGCAAAAAGATTTTATCTTCAAATACAAGAACTTTTCGTGGTTTTGTTGATTTTCAGCAAATGAACATATTTCAGCGAGCTCGAAGTTTTTTCTTTAATAGCGTAAAATTTTATCTTAAAACACAAGAACTTTTCGTGGTTCTTGTCAATTTTTGTTGGTTTTCATCCAATGAACTTGTTTCAGTCAGCAAGATCTTTCTTCTTCAAAGCAAAAAGATTTTATCTTCAAATACAAGAACTTTTCGTGGTTTTGTTGATTTTCAGCAAATGAACATATTTCAGCGAGCTGGACGTTTTTTCTTTAATAGCGTAAAATTTTATCTTAAAATACAAGAACTTTTCGCGGTTCTTTTCAATTTTTGTTGGTTTTCATCCAATGAACTTATTTCAGTCAGCTCGATCTTTCTTCTTGAAAGCAAAAAGATTTTATCTTCAAATACAAGAACTTTTCGTGGTTTTGTTGATTTTCAGCTAATGAACATATTTCAGCCAGCTAGAAGTTTTTTCTTTAATAGCGTAAGATTTTTATCTTAAAATGCAAGAACTTTTCGTGTTTCTTGTCAATTTTTGTTGGTTTTCATCTTATGAACTTATTTCAGTCAGCTAGATCCTTCTCCTTCAAAGCAAAAATATTTTATCTTCAAATACAAGAACTTATCGTGGTTTTGTTGATTTTCAGCAAATGAACATATTTGAGCGAGGGAGAAGTTTTTTCTTCAATAGCGTCAGATTTTATCTTAAAATACAAGAACTTTTCGTGGTTCTTGTCAATTTTTGTTGGTTTTCATCCAATGAACTTATTTCAGTCAGCAAGATCTTTCTTCTTCAAAGCAAAAAGATTTTATCTTCAAACACAAGAACTTTTCGTGGTTTTGTTGATTTTCAGCAAATTAACATATTTCAGCGAGCAAGAAGTTTTTTCTTCAATAGCGTAAGATTCTATCTTAAAATACAAGAACTTTTCGTGGTTCTTGTCAATTTTTGTTGGTTTTCATCTTATGAACTTATTTCAGTCAGCTAGATCTTTCTTCTTCAAAGCAAGAAGATTTTATCTTCAAATACAAGAACTTTTCGTGGTTTTGTTGATTTTCAGCAAATGAACATATTTCAGCGAGTGAGAAGTTTTTTCTTTAATAGCGTCAGATTTTATCTTAAAATACAAGAACTTTTTGTGGTTCTTGTCAATTTTTGTTGGTTTTCATCTTATGAACTTATTTCAGTCAGCTAGATCTTTCTTCTTCGAAGCAAAAAGATTTTATCTTCAAATACAAGAACTTTTCGTGGTTTTGTTGATTTTCAGCAAATGATCATATTTCAGCGAGCGAGAAGTTTTTTCTTTAACAGCGTCAGATTTTATCTTAAAATACAAGAACATTTCGTGGTTCTTGTCAATTTTTGTTGGTTTTCATCCAATGAACTTATTTCAATCAGCGAGATCTTTCTTCTTCAAAGCAAAAAGATTCTATCTTAAAATACAAGAACTTTTCGTGGTTCTTGACAATTTTTGTTGGTTTTCATCTTATGAACTTATTTCAGTCAGCTAGATCTTTCTTCTTCAAAGCAAGAAGATTTTATCTTCAAATACAAGAACTTGTCGTGGTTTTGTTGATTTTCAGCAAATGAACATATTCCAGCGATCGAGAAGTTTTTTCTTTAATAGCGTCAGATTTTATCTTAAAATACAAGAACTTTTCGTGGTTCTTGTCAATTTTTGTTGGTTTTCATCTTATGAACTTATTTCAGTCAGCTGGATCCTTCTTCTTCAAAGCAAAAAGATTTTATCTTCAAATACAAGAACTTTTCGTGGTTTTGTTGGTTTTCAGCAAATGAACATATTTCAGCGAGCAAGAAGTTTTTTCTTTAATAGCGTAAGATTCTATCTTAAAATACAAGAACTTTTCGTGGTTCTTGTCAATTTTTGTTGGTTTTCATCTTATGAACTTATTTCAGTCAGCTGGATCCTTCTTCTTCAAAGCAAAAAGATTTTATCTTCAAATACAAGAACTTTTCTTGGTTCTTGTCAATTTTTGTTGGTTTTCATCCAATGAACTTATTTCAGTCAGCTAGATCTTTCTTCTTGAAAGCAAAAAGATTTTATCTTCAAATACAAGAACTTTTCGTGGTTTTGTTGATTTTCAGCAAATGAACATATTTCAGCGAGCGAGAAGTTTTTTCTTTAATAGCGTCAGATTTTATCTTAAAATACAAGAACTTTTCGTGGTTCTTGTCAATTTTTGTTGGTTTTCATCTTATGAACTTATTTCAGTCAGCTGGATCCTTCTTCTTCAAAGCAAAAAGATTTTATCTTCAAATACAAGAACTTTTCGTGGTTTTGTTGGTTTTCAGCAAATGAACATATTTCAGCGAGCAAGAAGTTTTTTCTTTAATAGCGTAAGATTCTGTCTTAAAATACAAGAACTTTTCGTGGTTCTTGTCAATTTTTGTTGGTTTCATCCAATGAACTTATTTCAGTCAGCTAGATCTTTCTTCTTCAAAGCAAGAAGATTTTATCTTCAAATACAAGAACTTTTCGTGGTTTTGTTGATTTTCAGCAAATGAACATATTTCAGCGAGCGAGAAGTTTTTTCTTTAATAGCGTCAGATTTTATCTTAAAATACAAGAACTTTTCGTGGTTCTTGTCAATTTTTGTTGGTTTTCATCTTATGAACTTATTTCAGTCAGCTGGATCCTTCTTCTTCAAAGCAAAAAGATTTTATCTTCAAATACAATAACTTTTCGTGGTTTTGTTGGTTTTCAGCAAATGAACATATTTCAGCGAGCAAGAAGTTTTTTCTTTAATAGCGTAAGATTCTATCTTAAAATACAAGAACTTTTCGTGGTTCTTGTCAATTTTTGTTGGTTTTCATCTTTTGCACTTATTTCAGTCAGCTGGATCCTTCTTCTTCAAAGCAAAAAGATTTTATTCTCAAATACAAGAACTTTTCGTGGTTCTTGTCAATTTTTGTTGGTTTTCATCTTATGAACTTATTTCAGTCAGCTAGATCTTTCTTCTTGAAAGCAAAAAGAATTTATCTTCAAATACAAGAACTTTTCGTGGTTTTGTTGATTTTCAGCAAATGAACATATTTCAGCGAGCGAGAAGTTTTTTCTTTAATAGCGTCAGATTTTATCTTAAAATACAAGAACTTTTCGTGGTTCTTGTCAATTTTTGTTGGTTTTCATCTTAGGAACTTATTTCAGTCAGCTGGATCCTTCTTCTTCAAAGCAAAAAGATTTTATCTTCAAATACAAGAACTTTTCGTGGTTTTGTTGGTTTTCAGCAAATGAACATATTTCAGCGAGCAAGAAGTTTTTTCTTTAATAGCGTAAGATTCTATCTTAAAATACAAGAACTTTTCGTGGTTCTTGTCAATTTTTGTTGGTTTTCATCTTATGAACTTATTTCAGTCAGCTGGATCCTTCTTCTTCAAAGCAAAAAGATTTTATTCTCAAATACAAGAACTTTTCGTGGTTCTTGTCAATTTTTGTTGGTTTTCATCTTATGAACTTATTTCAGTCAGCTAGATCTTTCTTCTTGAAAGCAAAAAGAATTTATCTTCAAATACAAGAACTTTTCGTGGTTTTGTTGATTTTCAGCAAATGAACATATTTCAGCGAGCGAGAAGTTTTTTCTTTAATAGCGTCAGATTTTATCTTAAAATACAAGAACTTTTCGTGGTTCTTGTCAATTTTTGTTGGTTTTCATCTTATGAACTTATTTCAGTCAGCTGGATCCTTCTTCTTCAAAGCAAAAAGATTTTATCTTCAAATACAAGAACTTTTCGTGGTTTTGTTGGTTTTCAGCAAATGAACATATTTCAGCGAGCAAGAAGTTTTTTCTTTAATAGCGTAAGATTCTGTCTTAAAATACAAGAACTTTTCGTGGTTCTTGTCAATTTTTGTTGGTTTCATCCAATGAACTTATTTCAGTCAGCTAGATCTTTCTTCTTCAAAGCAAGAAGATTTTATCTTCAAATACAAGAACTTTTCGTGGTTTTGTTGATTTTCAGCAAATGAACATATTTCAGCGAGCGAGAAGTTTTTTCTTTAACAGCGTCAGATTTTATCTTAAAATACAAGAACATTTCGTGGTTCTTGTCAATTTTTGTTGGTTTTCATCCAATGAACTTATTTCAATCAGCGAGATCTTTCTTCTTCAAAGCAAAAAGATTCTATCTTAAAATACAAGAACTTTTCGTGGTTCTTGACAATTTTTGTTGGTTTTCATCTTATGAACTTATTTCAGTCAGCTAGATCTTTCTTCTTCAAAGCAAGAAGATTTTATCTTCAAATACAAGAACTTGTCGTGGTTTTGTTGATTTTCAGCAAATGAACATATTCCAGCGATCGAGAAGTTTTTTCTTTAATAGCGTCAGATTTTATCTTAAAATACAAGAACTTTTCGTGGTTCTTGTCAATTTTTGTTGGTTTTCATCTTATGAACTTATTTCAGTCAGCTGGATCCTTCTTCTTCAAAGCAAAAAGATTTTATCTTCAAATACAAGAACTTTTCGTGGTTTTGTTGGTTTTCAGCAAATGAACATATTTCAGCGAGCAAGAAGTTTTTTCTTTAATAGCGTAAGATTCTATCTTAAAATACAAGAACTTTTCGTGGTTCTTGTCAATTTTTGTTGGTTTTCATCTTATGAACTTATTTCAGTCAGCTGGATCCTTCTTCTTCAAAGCAAAAAGATTTTATCTTCAAATACAAGAACTTTTCTTGGTTCTTGTCAATTTTTGTTGGTTTTCATCCAATGAACTTATTTCAGTCAGCTAGATCTTTCTTCTTGAAAGCAAAAAGATTTTATCTTCAAATACAAGAACTTTTCGTGGTTTTGTTGATTTTCAGCAAATGAACATATTTCAGCGAGCGAGAAGTTTTTTCTTTAATAGCGTCAGATTTTATCTTAAAATACAAGAACTTTTCGTGGTTCTTGTCAATTTTTGTTGGTTTTCATCTTATGAACTTATTTCAGTCAGCTGGATCCTTCTTCTTCAAAGCAAAAAGATTTTATCTTCAAATACAAGAACTTTTCGTGGTTTTGTTGGTTTTCAGCAAATGAACATATTTCAGCGAGCAAGAAGTTTTTTCTTTAATAGCGTAAGATTCTGTCTTAAAATACAAGAACTTTTCGTGGTTCTTGTCAATTTTTGTTGGTTTCATCCAATGAACTTATTTCAGTCAGCTAGATCTTTCTTCTTCAAAGCAAGAAGATTTTATCTTCAAATACAAGAACTTTTCGTGGTTTTGTTGATTTTCAGCAAATGAACATATTTCAGCGAGCGAGAAGTTTTTTCTTTAATAGCGTCAGATTTTATCTTAAAATACAAGAACTTTTCGTGGTTCTTGTCAATTTTTGTTGGTTTTCATCTTATGAACTTATTTCAGTCAGCTGGATCCTTCTTCTTCAAAGCAAAAAGATTTTATCTTCAAATACAATAACTTTTCGTGGTTTTGTTGGTTTTCAGCAAATGAACATATTTCAGCGAGCAAGAAGTTTTTTCTTTAATAGCGTAAGATTCTATCTTAAAATACAAGAACTTTTCGTGGTTCTTGTCAATTTTTGTTGGTTTTCATCTTTTGCACTTATTTCAGTCAGCTGGATCCTTCTTCTTCAAAGCAAAAAGATTTTATTCTCAAATACAAGAACTTTTCGTGGTTCTTGTCAATTTTTGTTGGTTTTCATCTTATGAACTTATTTCAGTCAGCTAGATCTTTCTTCTTGAAAGCAAAAAGAATTTATCTTCAAATACAAGAACTTTTCGTGGTTTTGTTGATTTTCAGCAAATGAACATATTTCAGCGAGCGAGAAGTTTTTTCTTTAATAGCGTCAGATTTTATCTTAAAATACAAGAACTTTTCGTGGTTCTTGTCAATTTTTGTTGGTTTTCATCTTAGGAACTTATTTCAGTCAGCTGGATCCTTCTTCTTCAAAGCAAAAAGATTTTATCTTCAAATACAAGAACTTTTCGTGGTTTTGTTGGTTTTCAGCAAATGAACATATTTCAGCGAGCAAGAAGTTTTTTCTTTAATAGCGTAAGATTCTATCTTAAAATACAAGAACTTTTCGTGGTTCTTGTCAATTTTTGTTGGTTTTCATCTTATGAACTTATTTCAGTCAGCTGGATCCTTCTTCTTCAAAGCAAAAAGATTTTATTCTCAAATACAAGAACTTTTCGTGGTTCTTGTCAATTTTTGTTGGTTTTCATCTTATGAACTTATTTCAGTCAGCTAGATCTTTCTTCTTGAAAGCAAAAAGAATTTATCTTCAAATACAAGAACTTTTCGTGGTTTTGTTGATTTTCAGCAAATGAACATATTTCAGCGAGCGAGAAGTTTTTTCTTTAATAGCGTCAGATTTTATCTTAAAATACAAGAACTTTTCGTGGTTCTTGTCAATTTTTGTTGGTTTTCATCTTATGAACTTATTTCAGTCAGCTGGATCCTTCTTCTTCAAAGCAAAAAGATTTTATCTTCAAATACAAGAACTTTTCGTGGTTTTGTTGGTTTTCAGCAAATGAACATATTTCAGCGAGCAAGAAGTTTTTTCTTTAATAGCGTAAGATTCTGTCTTAAAATACAAGAACTTTTCGTGGTTCTTGTCAATTTTTGTTGGTTTCATCCAATGAACTTATTTCAGTCAGCTAGATCTTTCTTCTTCAAAGCAAGAAGATTTTATCTTCAAATACAAGAACTTTTCGTGGTTTTGTTGATTTTCAGCAAATGAACATATTTCAGCGAGCGAGAAGTTTTTTCTTTAATAGCGTCAGATTTTATCTTAAAATACAAGAACTTTTCGTGGTTCTTGTCAATTTTTGTTGGTTTTCATCTTATGAACTTATTTCAGTCAGCTGGATCCTTCTTCTTCAAAGCAAAAAGAATTTATCTTCAAATACAAGAACTTTTCGTGGTTTTGTTGGTTTTCAGCAAATGAACATGTTTCAGCGAGCAAGAAGTTTTTTCTTTAATAGCGTAAGATTCTATCTTAAAATACAAGACCTTTTCGT